>NC_134896.1:14035844-14075844 GCF_041734735.1 Babylonia areolata | reverse complement strand
TGGGTGGTTGTTGTTTTTTATAATAAATATATTTGTGTGCATGTTTAATGTGTGTGTCTGAGAGAGAAAGAGAGAGAGAGAGAAACTATTGCTGCTTGCAGCCTGATAGCTGGGATTGTTAAAACAAATCTGTAGCATTCCATGGGACTTGGTAATAATGAAATTACAAAGTTTATAGATAATCCAGCTTCTGTTTGTTAAGAGAAATTGCACAGGAACAAAAGCTTGAACACTGCTCTATGTATGTTTGAAAAAAAAACTGCAGCATATATTGTAAAAGTATTTTATAGCCAGACACATAGAGGGCAAGGCAGTGTATGTTTAGTTTTGACTGTTTGTATGACCATCAGTCAAGACCAGAAGGTGTCGACTGTATACATGTTCTGTGTAGCATACTCAAAACTAGGTGTCCACAGTACACATGTTCTGGTGGCATGCTCAAAACAAGCTGTCGACAGTGTACATGATCTGGTGACATGCTTAAAACCAGATGTCAACTGTGTGCATGTTCTGTTGGCATATTCAAAACCAGGTGTTGACTGAAAGCATGTTCCATATATACATGTTCAAAACCAGAAGAATTTGTCACTTTTCATTAGTCATTTTTATACAAGGAAAATCACATTGTTTATTGGGTTTTTTTTTTTACTTTTTACAAAATTCAGAATCTGTTCGTGTAAGCGTAATTGCAGATCCAATGATTCTTCTTCTTCTCCTCCATCTCCTTTTGAAGGCTGTAACTCCCATGATCACTTGTATGTACACGAGTGGGCTTTTACGTGTATGACCATTTTTATCCCGCCATGTACTATGTAGGCAGTCATGCTATGGATCCAATGATGAAAATGTTGCTGAAATGCCAAATGACATTTCTGATGTCACCTAGTAACTGAAAGTAAATATACCAACAGCAAGAATACGCTGCTACTGGATGTTCAAATCTGGTGACTTACTATTCATTCTGATCAGTTGTAGTTATCAGTCCAGCTCAGAAGATAAGACAACTATGCGTATCTGGATGGCATCCACCATAAGTGGCACTCAGAAAGACAATCAGTCAGGATGAATCACATCCACCTCTCTCTTGGTACAGAAATATTAGGACCAAAACCAGTTGTTTCACAAATAGTTTCTTCCCCAAAGCGGTCGATGCCTTATCTCTTGAACCAAGTGTATGAAAACGAATTGTACAACCAGCAGCCATTTAACTGTAGGCCTAGCCATGAATATATGTAATGTGAGGCATGTATGTAAGTGAGCATACATGTTGATATGCTCTGTGTGTGTGTGTTTATGTGTGTGTGGACATTTGTTGTGTCTGAGCATGCATGTGAGTGTGATCATGTGGATGCACAAGCTATGTCTAAATTCCAACTGTATTTATGTTTGTGTGTGATTTCCAGTTCATGTGCGTACATTTTATGTAAGTACCCCCCCCCCCCCCCCCACACACACACACACACATCACCACCCCCTGACCCATTATACGTGGTAACAAAGACATCGTTCTACTTTATTCTGTTCTGTTCTGTTGTTTTCTATGCATCTCTGAAAGGTTATGTTTGATTGACAATAAAGTTGTTCTCCTGCACTTGTTTTCCTCTGCTAACATGTTGTTACATGTAGATAGATGGATGGATGGATGGTTAGTTGGATGGATAGTTGGTTGATTGGTTTATAGTTAATATGCCTAGACCCAGAAACAAAGTCAATCTGGATACAGACCTGTGTCACAGTTAGTTCTGACTAATTTCTTCTGTCTCTTTGTCTCTGTCTCTCTGTCTGTCTGTCTGTCTCTCGCTCACTCGCTCGTTCGCTTGCTCTCTCTCTGAATCTGTCTCAGTCTAAATCTCTCAAATGCATTAACTATGCTTTTGCACAGTCATACAGAATGGTACAGTCAGTTTCTACTGTCTAGACTCTAATATCATTGTATCAAAGAATATTATAGAAAGGGAAACTTTGAAATATTTGTTTGTGTTAAAAGAAAATATTCATAAAGAACTTGAGATGTAAATCTTTTATACAAAAGAAATTGAAAGTGCTGTACACAGCGATCATTCACATACATGCACATGAACAGATCACAAGGATAGATTCAAGTAAGTGGGAGAAGAAGAGGAAGAAGAGAACACTTGCGATAATGTCTAAAATTACAGGTGAAAAACAGTTACTTTGGAAAGGTGTGTATGTTTTTAGGGCTGACTTTAATGAGTTGCGTGACATAGGACAAATTGAGAACAAGATCTGGGTAGCTTTCAGTGAGACAGTAACAAGTTTTGCTGAACATACTGGCCCAGAGAAACATTACACACAGTTTGAAGTTGGTTTCTTTTTTCCCTCCTTAAATATTTATTTATAAATCATATAATCATGACTTCTTTTTTCTTTTTAATTTGTCTACCAGTCAGTCAGTCAGTACATTTTCATTATTTATCAGTCTGTAAAGGAAGTTCAACAAGGGTGATGAGGGTGGTGGTGTTGATTCAGATAACCTTAGCAATTAACCTTGAACAACATTTTGATCCGATTTAAGTTATTGACTGGATAGAACCGGTAGAAACTGAAATTGGAGTTGTTGAGATAAGAGGTGTTGTGGGTGTGAAACAGAATGTTTCTTTTAATCTTTGTCTCATTCTTGTCCCCACCCCCACCCCCCACCCTCCCACCTCTCTCTCTCTCTCTCTTGATGTCTGTTTGGCTTTCTTTCACATTTTTTTAGCAGAGGTTCTTTAAAAAAAATAAAAAATAAGAAGTACTGGGTATTTATAAAGATCGAAATAAATCATTCTAGGGGAAGGTGTAGACATTGTTCAATTTATGATTATCTCCCCCTGTTTGACTTGAGGAAATAAGACACAGTTTTGGTCTGTCTGTCTGTCTGCCTGCCTCTTTCTCTCTCTCTCTCTCTCTCTCCCCCCCCCCTCCCTCCCCCACCCCCCTGCTCAAGGATTTTGAGTGGGTTAGTTGGTTAGACAGTGTTATCTCTGTGGATTTGAATGTGTACATTTCAGCTTAAATTGTGTGTGTGTGTCCACCATAGTGATTGGTAGTGTGTGTTCATGGCCAAACATCTTGAACCCATACATTGTCAGATATCAGTAGGGTCTGTTTAACTTCAGATATGACTTTACTTTTTGTTTTGTTTCTAAACTGTGAGAGAGATTTAGAAACTGAGATTTGGGCAGAGCATGTATCAGTGTATCACTCTGTGTGTGTGCATGTGTGTGCGAGTGTGTGCGCGCATTAATGCTTGCATATGGTCTATATGTGTGTATGCATGGGTGTAAGTGTGTGCATATGTGAGTGTGTGTATGTGTGTGTGTGTGTGCACATGTGCATGCACGTGTGTTTGTTGCTTTTATTGTTAAGTCTGTGTCTCTTGCTATTTCGGTATTTGTCCCTAATTTCATCAAGGATTTAATTGATATTCATGGTGATTGCCCTCCCCCCCCCTCCCCCCCAAAGGCCAGATGTTCAAACTGGTGAGGTATTTCTAACAGAACATCGTTGATACAGACATTGGCACCATCTGTTATTGATCTTTCTCCTCCCTTAGCTCTACAGTAGCAGACTATGGATGTTGAGATTGCCTCTTCATTTATAAAAATAGCTTGCAGCAGCTGTAGTTTGTGCAGGGTAAGGAGACTGTTAGCCGACCGGGATAATGAGCTGGATATTCTGCCTTTGGAATATTGGCATTGAAATAAATCTTATATCCGCATATTTGTTTTACATTTTGAGTTTATTCATTCTTGTTACTATTATGTATATGACATTGGTATTTATTTATTACATTAATTATTATTGTTACTCTTATGTATATGACATTTGTATTAGTTTATGTTTGATACATGCAGCCAGTGCGTCACTGGAATTTTTCTAAATGGGATTCAGCATATAACTTTGATGAAAATTTCTCATGGGTTTATAATTGAATGTGTTTGCAGTTGACAGTGGGCATAAGAAGAAAAAAGGAATTGACAAAAAAGATCAAATGAATAAAAATCATGTACACACACACGCATGCACGCATCACACACACGCGTGCACTCTTTATCTCTCTCTCTCTCTCTCTCTCCCTCACACACACACACACACACACACACACACACACACACACATTAAAGATGCACAATCATGATTGCACAATGTTACATATCACTTTACAGTGAAAAATGTTAAACCAAAGAAAGAAAGAAAAGCAGCAATATATAATGGACGAAAACCAGCGTAGGTTAACAACTCATTAAATCATTCTAAAATGACTGAAAGAAAAAAATGCTGAAAGAAAAAAACAACAACATAACTCAGAAGGAAAAAAAGAAGCCCTCTTTTCATAAAGAAAAGTTGTTTGTTGTTGTTTGTTGTTGTTTTACACAGTTCTTTTCATTCTGCCAATTCTTTTCTGTACATGGATTGATGTATGAATTATGCTTGGCAGTGATATCCGACAGAAGCTGAAGGAGGAGGTGCAGGAACTGAGAGCAAAGTTTCCTGGATTCACTGCTGGTCTGGCCATTGTGCAGGTAGGGTCGCACCTCCCTCTTTCAGTTTGCCTTCTAGTTAGTCATACACATCAGTGTCACATGAAAACATAAAACGTGCATGCAGACCTGCGTGTGTTTGTATGTGGGCATACAGTCACACCTCCCTCTTTCAGTTTGCGCCCTGGATAGTAATACATATCAATGTCGCATGCAAACTTAAACATGCATGTGCATGCAGACCTACGTGCGTTTGCATTTGGGCACAAAATCCTTCAGTCTAAATGAATGTGTTTCACACAGAAACATGTTTACATAGGCGTGTGTGCACACACATTTATGTGCACTTACACATGTGTACATGGATGCTTACAAACACACATATATATATATATATACATCACACACACACACACACACACTCTTGCACACACACATGCACGTACACATGCACATATACATGCATGCACGTACATATGCATGCACGAATACACGCATGCTTGCACACACTCAAATTCATGCCGCATTGACCTCATTTCGCTAAGGATGCCGCAAACGAAGGGACATAAGAAAGTGATTTCACATATGGCAAAAACTTGGCACAATAGGTTTACAGCCACGTGAAGCAGCAAAACAGCAGTTTGAAAAGACTGTTTTATAAAAGTTTGGAAGATCTAAACATCTGGCTCCATGGGCCTGTGTGAGGAACAATGATTATCTTGCAGATTTGGATGTCATCTGTAGTTTGTTCATCTGTCAACAAGATCAAATTATATATCGAAGAAAAGCACAACTACTAGAAAAGGCTTGATGGAAAGAAGCTTTTCTGTGAAATCAGTGTTTGCTGGTTTATTGTTTGACAGTTTTGTTTGATATTTCAGCAATACACCAGCCTCAATAAATCTTTAGATACTACCTTTTCAAACAAGCTTTTGTGTAAACATTATTTAAGTGATTAATAAAACGAAATCTCATCTTAAATATCTAATGCTGTTTCTGTATTACGTAGTTGTGGGCTGTGTGTGTTTGTGTGTATGTGGGCAAGTTTCTTGTGATAGAATTGTGTTTTACAAATGCCATATATTGTTATTTGTCATGATGATGTCTCATGTTTATCGTTTGAGAATCATACCCCGAAACAGGAGGAACGTGGATGAAAAAGAGAGGTAAGAAAGAAGAAAAAGACAGCTAAGGAGTGTTTCTGATGTGCATGATGTGACAGGTTGGGGACCGAAGCGATTCCAATGTGTACATCAACCAGAAGGTGAAGGCCTCAGCGGAGATTGGCGTCACTGCTCAGCACGTCCGCTTGTCCCGCACCGCCACACAGGTTGAGGTGGGTCAGAGGTCACATCTGTCATGGTCTGGCCTGCAATGTGCTGCTTCTTACATAGCTACAGTTGAATTTTGGCTGCAGTAATGTGTAGTGAAAACAAAGCTACAATGGAATCTTGACTGTAGTAATGTGTAGTGGAGTGTGGGAGGGACTGGTTCAGAAGGACCAGATTTCACAGTGGACAGTTTAGATCTGTGACACAAGGAGCCTTCTGCTTTTCGTGTGTTTTTTTTCTGGAGCTGGGAGACCCAGCGTTTATTGTAGCTGATGTCAGTGGTGATAATGACTTGCACTTTTGTTTTTTTTGGGTGCTGTGTAGATTGGCACTTACCATATTTCATCCCATATCATGGGTCCCACTAAGGGAGATAAGACTGCTAGTGTTCCTCGTGATGCAAGTGTGTGCTTACACAGCCTGCTGGATCAGGAACTGGTGTCTGGAACCTTACTTTCAGTTCTGTTATATTTGGTATGGTTTGTTTATCTTTGTACAAACTGTTCAGTTTTATTTGATGTGCAATGCGCATGCATTACACAATGTTCACACTGAATGTTACAATCCATTAAAGTTAAAAGAAAATTCTTCTGATTATTTATCTGACACTTGAGAATTACAAGATCTGGCATTACTAAATACTAGTGGGAATGAAATTGGTTAATGTATCTGATGTATTATAACAAAGGTCATCTCAGTAGTCTAGACCCCTAGAAACAGTTCACTGAGGCCTTTTTTTTTCTTTTCTTTTTTTTCCTCAAGGCCTGACTAAGCGCGTTGGGTTGCGCTGCTGGTCAGGCATCTGCTTGGCAGATGTGGTGTAGCGTATATGGATTTGTCCGAACGCAGTGACGCCTCCTTGAGCTACTGAAACTGAAACTGAGGCCTGACTGCTTGTTTTGTCTGTGTGTTCATGATTTGTTTCAATAAATCTGAATACACCGAGGCTTGTATGCTAATTCTATTCCTTATTACATCCGCTTTATTAAAAATAAAATCATTATCACTTTATATATACATGTATCCCCTTTTTTTCATATTCAGTATTTCATCAGTATGCGTCAGATTTTGATAACTCAGCTGGTTCATCATTTAGAAATGGCTATACTTTTCTCAAGTGTATACCTTTATTAAAGTTGAAACCAGAACTTTGTGGACATGTTAGTGATCATTCACTTGTTGCATATTATCATTTAAGTCTGATTTGTTGGTGCGTTTGTGTAATAGTACGCCTGATTGAAGCCTGACTGAATGGCACAGGAATTGAATGATGAGTGCCCAGAGGCAGCTGTCACATGGCTCTGCCACGGTAGGCAGCCTGTTGTGCAAATGACTTCATGTCTGTGAAGTGCTTAGAGTTTGGTCTCTTGTCAAAGATAGGAACTTTATAAGTATCAGTGGTAAAAATAATGATGATGCACTGTATAGAAACGTGTTTGTTACAGATTGTCCAGACAGTGCAGAGACTCAACAATGACCCAAAGGTCCACGGCATTATTGTTCAGGTCAGTGGGGTTGTTTTGTTATTGTTTTCTTGCCAAGACCTTGTGTGTGTGTTTGTGTTTGTTTGTGGTGTTTTTGTGTGGTTCGTGTTTATGTTGCGATGTGGTGTGTTTGTGTGTGTGTGTGTGGGAAGGGTGAGTGGGTTTTTTTGTTTTCTTTGGGGGTTTTTGTGTACTTCTTGCAATTTAAGAAATTGCACTTGAAAGATGTTAAGGTCTTAAAAAGAGAAGAATACATGAGGATCCTGGGTTACAGGGTTGGTCATTTTCATAGGATCCATCGGCCATTTACTCTTTCTCAGTTTCTTAGTCAGTTGCAGTTCTGGTCACTTTGTGTGTTTGACGATAGTGACCAGTAAGATATATGTTGGTTATGCTTTCAGTTGCCTTTGGAGACAGACAGTGAAGTGGACACTCACTTGGTCACCAACACCATCCTGCCAGAAAAGGACGTGGATGGGTATGGTGGTCATCGTCATCGTCGTGGACATTGTCATTGTCACCATCATTGTCATGGACATAGTCGTCATCATTATTATCGTCAAGGACATTGTCATCACCATGCATATTGTCATCGTCACTATCATTGTCATGGACATAGTCGTTATCATTGTCATGGACATTGTCATCATCACTATCATTGTCATGGACATAGTCATCATCACTATCATTGTCATGTGGACATAGTCATCATCAATATCATTGTCATGTGGACATTGTCATTATCATTGTCATGGACATTGTCATCGTCACTGTCATTTTCATGGACATAGTCATTGTAATTGTCATGGACATTGTCATCGTCACTATCATTTTCATGGACATAGTCATTATCATTTTCATAGACATAGTCATCATCACTATCATTGTCATGGACATTGTCATTGTCACTATCATTTTCATAGACATAGTCATTGTAATTGTCATGGACACTGTCATCATCACTATCATTTTCATAGACATAGTCATCATCACTATCATTGTCATGGACATTGTCATTGTCACTATCATTTTCATGGATATAGTCATCGTCACTATCATTGTCATGGACATAGTCACCATTACTATCATTATCATCGTCATGGACATTATCATCACTGTTGACATCATTTTTCATGTACATTATCACTGGTGGCAGTGTCATGGACATTATCATCACTGTTGACATCATTGTCATAGACATTTATCACTGTTGACATCATTGTCGTGGACATTATCATCACTGTTGACATCATCATTATTGTCAACAGCAGCATCTGTTGCAGCAGCATTAATGACATGCTATTATGTTCTCCTCGTTGTTTCATATGTAAGTATTAGTGTTTGTTCTTCGCTTCGCCTGTTGATGTTTAATGCGCATGATGATGGACCATTGGAATTGTTTGGCTCAGATTTCAGCCTTGTCCTCAGAATATGTATTTTATGATTTGTTGCATTTTTTAAGGCTTCAACTCGAACTGCATCAGAAAGGGACGACAGAGTGTGGACCTCCACGCCAGTTTTATTGCATGGATCCACAGTAGGGCAGCATGTATGCTAATTACTCTAATTTGGAGGGTCTTCATTTCTCAAAATTTAAAGCTAGCTTAACAGGAATCTGATTCATGCTGCAAATTTATCTAACTTTGCCCATTGTGGACATCACTTAGCCATAATGCATTTATAAGATTACAAGTCAGTATGTTGGCTTATGTGGTATATGTGGTGTGTGTGTGGTGTCTTTTGTGTGTGTGTGTGTGTGTGTGTGATCAGCTTACATCAGAGCAACGCTGGACGGCTGGCGCGAGGTGACCTGGATCAGTGCATTCTGCCCTGCACGCCCAGAGGCTGCTTGGAGCTTATCCAGCGAACAGGTCGGTGCTTGTTTTCTTCAGTATGTTACTGTTGGCACTTGTGTATCAACTTGCTTGTGAGTGTGCATGTGTGTGTGTGTTTGTGCATACATGCTTGCCTGTGTGTGAGTGAGTGCATGCATCAATGTTATCTTAATCAGTGATGGTGTTGAACATGATGGTTTTGAAATCCCCCATGCCCATACGACAGTCTTTCTTACAGCATTGAAAACCAAATTTGAACAAGGTGAGGAGGTTTGAAATAAATCCAACCAAAAAAAAAAAAAGAAAACCATAACAAAACAATGGCAAAGGACTGGCAGCAAACCTTGTCAGTAACAAAACGATGGCAATGCATTGACGGCAAACCTCGTCTGTTACAAAACAAGGGCAAGGCATTGACAGCAAACCTTGTCTGTAACAAAACAAGGGCAAGGCATTGACAGCAAACCTTGTCTGTAACAAAACAACGGCAGAGCATTGACGGCAAACCTTGTCTGTAACAAAACAAGGGCAAGGCATTGACAGCAAACCTTATCTGTAACAAAACAAGGGCAAGGCATTGACAGCAAACCTTATCTGTAACAAAACAAGGGCAAGGCATTGACAGCAAACCTTGTCTGTAACAAAACAATGGCAAAGCATTGACGGCAAACCTTGTCTCTTACAACAGGGATAGAGGTGAAGGGCAAGACAGCGGTGGTGCTGGGGCGCAGTAAGATCGTGGGCTCTCCCATGTCGGACCTTCTGACCTGGAACCACGCCACCGTCACTGTATGCCACTCCAGGACAGCTGATCTCAAGGCTGAGGTAAGGGGTTCCACTCACAGGTACAGATGTGCGTAAACACAAACATTAACTCACTCAGTACGGCCAGTCCTCTCTTCTCCTCTACACAGACCCCTCGGATGTCTAGTGGGTGTCTGAATGACCAAACCTTTAGCTTCCGTCGTCAGAATTGTGGTATTCTTTGTCAACATTCACGTCTTCAGTATAAGAGCCTTCCGCTTGTAATATTTTGATGATGGTAATTGGGGTGAAATGCTGTTAACGTCGTCTCTTTCGCTGTTCGTATAGAGAGAGTTAAAGTAAGGAGTTCATCTACAGAGGTGTGTGTATGTAAACAAAAACATTAACTAAGGGGTTCGTTTACAGACAGGTGTACATAAACACAAACAATAACTAAGAGGTTGACTCACAGAGGTATGTGTGTGTAAACAAAAGCATTAATTAAGGGGTTCATTTACTAAGACGTGTGTGAACACAAACATTAACTGAATGTAACATAATTAGGATCTCAAGGCTGAAGTTAGCAGTTCACTCACAGAGACGTGTTTGTAAACACAAACATGAACTGAATGTGACAAAGAGGATCTCAAGGCCCAGGTAAGGAGTTCATTTACAGAGACAGGTGTGTGTAAAGACAAACATCCACTGAATGTAACATAAAGATCTGAAGCCTGAGGTGAGGGGTTCACTCACAGAGACAGGCATATGCAAACACAAATATTGCCTGAGCGTTAACATGGCATGTGAATAAGGTATGAAGAAGACCAAATGACTGAAGGCCTTCTGGACACAATATATAACAGACGGTTGATGAACAAGCTCATCTTTTCACTGTTAGCCGTGCAAAATTTGGCCAAGCAGAGCAAACCAATAGGCCTAGTTTGCATCAGTTTGACATGGTAAGTATATGTATCACCAAACATGGAGTATAATGCAAACTCCTCCTTTCAAGACAAGACATATCCACTGAGGAAAGATTTTTACAGTTGACTGATTGACCGCAGTTCTTTTCTTATTTTTTCCTTCTCAGTTAGTAGAAAATTTCTCACTCGCCATGAATGTGACAAATGTATATATTATGTTATGAGAAGTTTTTTAGAAATATAAAATGAAATAATATTTTTTTTAAAGATGGAGAGTGAAAGTTTGTTTTAAGTCACATATGCTACACTACAACTGTTTTGAAAAAAAAAATTTTCTTTTTTTTTTTTTCTTTTTGTGTGAGCAGATTCTTGACATCTGCATATACTCAACACACCAGTCAGGCCTTGACAGCCTACCCAATGTTTGTATGAAACATTAACATAAAAATAAATACAGCAAATTAAGTTTTAATTACGCATACTTACCGTGACCCTCTAGTGCAGACTCCAGCAGGGGTCTTATTCCTGTCCTGTGCAAACTACTATCCGCCTATGCGGAGGAAACGAAAGTAGCTACGGCCAATAACCTCCCGTAGTAGGTTACCTCTCCATTGCATCCCTGACTAGCGCCCTCTTTTTCCGGCAGCCATCTTGACTCCCGCTCCTGTGCTCTGCATATGGCCTAAGTTTTTTCATAATTTCTGCCAGTCTATCGATTCTTTGTCGCTGTCTTTTTGTGTCTGATCATGATTAACAACAGGCCACAAGATTACTTGGCTCGATTGGGCAATCAAGCTAAGATTAGGCTGCGATCACAATTGACTGGCGGACACTCTGGGCCCTCCACCTCTGGCTCTGTCTCCAAGTCGAACTGGTCACGGTAAGTATGTTACTTAAACGTAATTTTAGGAAGAAAATTTCCTGTTTACAGTATGATCTGGCTTGTTCAGGTGGGTAAAGCGGAAATCCTGGTGGTGGCTATCGGCAAGCCGCAGATGGTGAAAGGCGACTGGATCAAACCTGGTGCTGTCGTCATTGACTGCGGCATCAATTCTTTGCCAGGTGTGTGGCTTCAGTCAGCCAGGTGTTCATTCTTTTGTTGAAGGGCTATCCACTGTTGTGATTTTAGATGAAAATTGTAGTCTGTCATACTTTTGTGTGTGTTTGTGTGTGACACAGATGCCAGAAAGAACAACAGTTGTTTCTCAATGCACTCTGTGTGTGTGTGTCTGTATGTGTGTGTGTGTGTGCATGTGTATGCTTGTGTTTATGCATGACAGAGGTCCCAGGAAGAATAACTTGTACTACCTTTCAGTTCACATTGTGTGTGTATATATAATAATAATAATAATAATGGTACTTATATAGCGCTAAATCTTGTGCATAAACAAATCAAAGCGCTTTCGCACCAGTCATTCTCACGCAAGCATAACTCTAAAACTGAAAAAAACTAAAAAGACAAGGAAGAGGCAGGGAAGGGAGGCTACTTTGGGAAGAGGTGGGTTTTAAGGCCAGACTTGAAAGAGCTGAGTGTGGAGACTTGACGAAGCGAAAGAGGAAGTTCATTCCAATTGCAAGGTCCAGAGACAGAGAAAGAACGGTGGCCAACAGTCGAGAGTTTGAATCTGGGTATATGTAAGTGGAGTGGATCCGAAGCTGATCGTAGTGAGCGAGATGGAGTGTAGAGGTGAAGGCAGCCACAGAGATAGGAAGGGGCTGATTTGTGAATACATTTGTAGCATAGAGTGCTGATCTTGTACTTTATTCGGTGTGAGACAGGGAGCCAGTGGAGATGTTGCAAAAGAGGAGTGGTGTGCTCAGATCTTTTCTTTCTGAGGACGAGTCGGGCAGCAGAATTTTGTATGCGCTGAAGGGACTGAATGGATGAAGCAGGCAAACCAGACAATAGAGAGTTACAGTAGTCAAGGCGAGAGAGAATGAGAGAAACGACAAGTCTAGATGTTGCGTCAGTGGACAGATATTTCCGGATGGAACTGATGCGCCGCAGTTGACAGTAGCAGGATTGACATGTCTGATTGATAAATGTTTGCATGGACAGTGTGTTGTCAAGGACAACGCCGAGGTTCCTGACTGAAGTGGACAGAGGGATGGATGTACTGCCAAGTTTGATTGTATTAGTTGTAATGGAAGAGAGTTTTTGTTTAGTTCCTATGATCATTGCTTCAGTTTTGTCCGCGTTCAATTGTAACTTATTTAGAGTCATCCAATTTTGAATATCCAGGAAGCAGTTAGATGTTTCTTGCAAGAGCGACAACAGTTTTTCAGGTGTATCACTCTTCTGGAGTTGAGTGTCATCAGCATAAGAATGATGACTGACATTATGGCGGTTGATAATTTCAGCGAGAGGAGCAGTGTACAGTGTGAAGAGCACTGGGCCTAAAACAGATCCCTGTGGGACTCCATGTTCAATTTTAACGGGTTCAGACTGGAAATTATCAACAATGACAGACTGGAATCGATCAGTGAGATAAGATTTGAACCAGTTTAGAACAGTGCCGTTGATACCAAATGTAAAATGAAGACGGGAAAGAAGGATTGAATGGTCTATCGTGTCAAAGGCGGCTGACAAGTCGAGAAGAGTGAGAAGGGAGATCTGTCCTGAGTCGGACGCTAGAAGTAGGTTATTCAGGATGTGGAGGAGAGTGGTTTCGGTGCTGTGGTCAGCACGATAGGCAGACTGAAATGGGTGGATGAGATTGTTGAAACAAAGGTGATTGTTGAGCTGCTTCAGGACGGCTTTTTCAAGGAGTTTGGACAGGAATGGAAGATTAGAAACTGGTCGATAGTTTTTCAAAATGTTTGCGTCAAGGTTGGATTTCTTCAGAAGAGGCCGGACTATTGCAGTTTTGAAAGTGGATGGAAACGTTCCAGTGAGAAGGGATGAGTTGACAATGTTGGTGATTGTGGGGAGAAGCTGTGAGACACACTGAGAAAAAACAGAGGCTGGTATAGGATCGAGCTCACAGGATTTTATTGTCATTTCTTTGAGGATTTCATGGACATCTGTTTCAGTTAATGGATTAAAGGAATGGAGAGGAGTGCCGTTGAATTGAGGATCAGGATGAGTAGGTTGGAAAGGCATTTGGTCTAAGATGGTACGAATATTCTGGACTTTGTCAAAAAAGAAAGAGGAGAAGACATTGGGGAGTTCAGATAAAGTGTAGGCAGAAGGAAGAGGAGTCTTTTTTGCAGTGCCGAGAAGATTTGACATGATAGTGTAAAGAGATTTGGTGGATGTGGCATTGAGAACTTGAGAAGAAAAGAAGTTTGTCTTCGCTGATGAGATCATATGTTTGACTTTATTTATTTGTTTTCGGAAGATTTGATTGTGTGTATGTTTGTGACACAGATGCTAACAAGAACAACTGTTGTCTCTCAGTTTGTCAGGTGTGTTACATGTGTGCATGTGTTTGTGTGACACAGATTCCAGCACAAACAACTGTTGTCTCTCACTTATACTGTGTGTGTGTGTGTGTGTGTGTGTGTGTGTGTGAGATATGGTACAGATACCAGCAAAATCAATGATTATCATTCAACTCAGTGTATGTATGTGAATGTGTGTGTGTGTGTGTTGCAGATTCCAGCTGAAAGAATTATTATTGCTCACTTCCCATTGTGCATATCACACATGCCGGCAAAAAACTGTGGTGGTCTTGCATGTGTGTAAACAACTGGTGTGAAAGGACCTTGATTTGTCTCTGGACAAGATTAAGCGCTGTATGAATACCTTTATTGTTTGGTTTTTCATCACCAGTATTATTATGATTATTATTGTTGTCTCTCATGCATGGTAGCTCAAAGAACAATTATTGCTCACTTCTGTATGTGTGTGTGTGTGTGTCCAACACAGATGCCACCAAGAAGAATGGCTACCGTCTGGTGGGAGACGTGGACTTTGAGTCGGCCAAGGCCGTGGCCTCATGGATCACGCCAGTGCCTGGAGGGGTGGGGCCCATGACCGTGGCCATGCTGCTGAAGAACACTGTGGATCAGGCTCACAGGGCAGCTGTGGCTTCCATGGTGAGAGCACAGAGAGGGGGATTGTGCTTACTTTATATATATATATAGAGAGAGAGAGAGAGAGAGGGCGGGGGGAGTGTGTGACTTGGATGATTGTGCTTGTATTATAGTCAGTGCGTGTGCAATATGAATGATTGTGCTTAATTTATATATATATATATATATATACAGAGAGAGAGAGAGAGAGAGAGTGTGATCTGGATGATTGTGCTTGTATTATAGTGAGGTAAGTGTGTGTGTGTGTGCGCGTGCAGTATGAATGACTATGCGTATTTTGTGTTTGTGTGTGTGGGATATGAGTAAATGTGCTTATTTTATAGAGAAATTGAGTGTGTGTGTGTGTGCAATATGAATGAGTGTGCCTATTTCATAGAGTGAGTGAGTGTGTGTATGTGCGATATGAATGATTGTGCTTATTTTAGAGAGAGAGAGTGTGTGTGTATGTGTATGCAATATGAAGGATTGTGCTTTTTTTTTTTTAAGAGAGAGAGTGAGTGTGTATGTGGAATATGAATGATTGTGCTTATGCTAGAGAGAGAGTGTGTGTGTGTGTGCAATATGAAGGATTGTGCTTTTTTTATGGAGAGAGTGAGTGTGTGTATGTGTAATATGAATGTTTGTGCTTATGCTATAGAGAGAGTGAGCATGCGTGTATATGTGTGTGTGTGTGTGTGTGTGTGTGATATGAATTATTGTGCTTATTTCATATATATATATATAGAGAGAGAGAGTGTGTGTAATATGAATGATTGTGCTTATTTTATAGAGTGAGTGTGTGTATATTGTGTAATATTAATGATTGTGCTTATTTTATAGAGTGAGTGTGTGTGTGATATGAATGATTGTGCTAGTTTTACACACAGAGACTGAGTGTGAGTGTGTGTGTGCAATATGAATTATTATCGTTATTTTATTATAAAGAGAGTGAGTGTGTGTATAATATGAATGTACTTTTATGATTTTTAAAAAATTTATTACTCTTTTATATGTTTCTGTTTTATCGTATGTGTTTATTTGATTCATTCTAAGCATTGCTTTTGTATAGCATTTAGAGCTTGTCACTGCTTATATTATAGCGCTACATGAAAATAGATGATCATTATTGTTGGTGGATGGGTGGATGTGAAGAGGAGGAGAGGGTATGTATGTATTTATGCATGTGTGGGTGGGGGATGGTGTGTATATGTGCCCATGGGTGTATGAGAGGAGCAGGTGTGTGTGTATGTGTGTGTGTGTTTGAATTTTATGCACATTTCGTGGGAGGAGAGTTGGCAACAGAAGACCAAGCACTCATGATTGGGCAGAGGTTTGTGTGGGAGGGACTGGAAGGGATGGGAGTTGATGGAGGGAGGGAATGCATTTGGGTGATTGACAAAGAGCGTGCGTGCATGTAAGGATGAGTGATAGATTGTGTTGTTGGCATGTGTCCACCACACTTGCATGCATGTGGCGATGTGCCTTCAGTACAATCCAGTCCAGTACTGGTTACAGTTCTTTACTGAAACATTGAAAGATTGACTTTCTGTTTGTTTTTTTCCATGAATTTTGTGTGAATGTGTGTGTGTGAGTGTTTATTTATGTGTGTGTGTGAATGTGTGTGTGTGTGTGTATTTAGTGTGTGTTTGTGTGTATTTTTTTGTGTGTGTGTATTTTTTGTGTATTTGTGTGTGTGTGTATTTGTGTGTGTGTGTACATTTGTGTGTGTGTATTTGTGTGTGTGTGTACATTTGTGTGTGTGTGTCTATGTGTGTGTGTGTATGTGTCTGAGAGAAAGAGACCATCTGAGCTGTGTGGTCATCTTTGTGTTTGGTGCTGTTTTCTTCCCTTTATTATTATTATTATTATCTTGTACTGTTGTTTGAAAAACGATCATCTCTTCTACAACAGGAAGCTAAGCAGTGGAAACTTGACATTTTGCCACTTGACCTGAAAACTCCCGTTCCAAGGTGAGTGATTAAAAATCCTTCATGACTATGGCTGTGGAAGGTTGTGTTAGAACTGTAAATGAAACAACGCAGCTGCAGGCACAGGCATGGTTGTGTGACGAAAAGAAAAGAATAGTTCTGAGGTCCGTTGATATAGATATTTGATAGATGTTTTGCTTTGTAAATTATTAGTATTTGTAAAGATGTGTGACAAAAAAAAAGTTTTGGTTCTGTTATTTTTTGTCTTTGACCATACCGTTAGCATTGACATAGTTAATGTATTTTGTTTACACAGTAGTATCATATTGCTTTTTTTTCAGATTGGTTTATATATCCACATTCTTTTCTCAATAACACAATTCTTCGGTTAACAAAATTGTCTTTTAATGTCAAATTCTTGAGGTGATCACTGGCAATTTCTGTTTTTGATGTTTACTTGACTTTTGCTGAATTAAGCCATGAAAGATTTAACTTTATTCCTTAATATGTTTTGCAGTCATGTTTATTTCCACTGGTAAAATTAAATTCAGATACATTTTGTGTGGGTGTGTGTGTATATGTGTGTTTGCTTTGATTTTATTTGGTTTGAGAAGCAACCCAGTTAAATTATCTGGTGTATTTGCAGGACAAGTAAAGGGAAAAAAAAGTTCCATATATTGTCCTTTATCAAACTGTATTGAATTACTTGGCATTGTATCATCATATTGCATTGCTTTTGTGTTGCGTTGTATTGTGTTCTGTTTGGTTTTGCACTCTGCTTTCCTTGTGTGTATACAGTATTGCTATTCATCAGACTATACCCAATTAAGGGAGCTTTGTATCATCATATTGCGGTGCTTTTGGTGCTGCGATGTGTTGCGTTAAGGTCTGTATTGTGTATTCCTCTCTCCCTGTGTGTGTGTCTCAGCGACCTTGCGATCGCCCAGAGCCAGACCCCTAAGGACATCTCCATCTTGGCCCAGGAGGTGGGACTGCTGTCGGAAGAGGTGGACCTGTTCGGCAAGAAGAAGGCTAAAGTGTCGCTCAAAGTCCTCAACAGGCTGGCCGGCAGCCAGGACGGCAGCTATGTTGTTGTCACTGGGTAAAGTGAATGGTGGGGGGTGTGGTGGAGTCGGGTAGGAGGAAGGGCGGAGGGAGGGAGGGATGGGTTGGGAGAGGCACTGAGGATAGGGAGGGGCAGTGGGAGGGGGTATGGGTTGTAGGAGGAGGGAGGGAGGGAGGGATGGGTTGGGAGAGGCACTGAGGATTGGGAGGGGGGAGGGGCAGTGGGAGGGGGTATGGATTGTAGGAAGAGGGAGGGAGGGATAGGTTGGGAGAGGCACTGAGGATAGGGAGGGTGAGGGGTGGGCAGGGAAGTTGTCCTGATGTCTTTTGTGTGTTGGTGTGTCTTTATCGAGGTGTTACGTGTTTTTGTCATTGGTGTGAATTTTCAGTGCATATGTTTGGTTTTCTGTCTCTGTCCTGTCCTGTGTGTCGTTTTTGTGTGTCTTTATTGGTGTCATTTTCTTCTGTGTACGTGTCTGGTTCTTTGTTTCTGTCTTTCGGTTTTATGTGTGTTGGTGTGTCTTTTTTTGTTGTTGTCATAACTTGGGTGTCACAGTTTTTGTCCTTATTGGTGTCATTTCTTCTTCTGTGCATATGTTTGGTTCTTTGTCTGTTTGCTTGATAATGCCATGGTGTGTCTTTTTGTTTGTTTGACATGTTGCTTGTAATGGAGACGCGTATCTTCTGTGGCTTTTCTCTGAATTACGTTAGACATCAGTTAATTCCACAAAAAACTATTATAGATACTTGTCTTTATTTGAATGTTGCCAATTTATGTCATCATCGAAAGAAACTTTTATTAAACAGTTTGTTGTTACTTATATAATGCATTCGAATTTAGCAGTGCAGTATGTAGTTGATTATCATTGATTGTTCATTGCTCATTTTGTTGTTCAATCATTTACTAATGTGCATTATCAGAATAGTGTAGGTTCGGAATGTGTCTGCACAGTACTCCTTTCATGAGGGGCCATGGCTTCTATTGAATAAATCGTCTGTATCCATATCCATATCCCCTGACGCTGACACTGAACAATGCTTTGTGGTGTGAACGTTGTGTTGACAGCATCACGCCAACACCGCTGGGAGAGGGCAAGAGCACCACCACCATCGGTCTGGCTCAGGCTCTGGGGTCCCAGCTGAAGAAGAATGTGTTCGCCTGCGTTCGACAGCCTTCCCAGGGACCCACGTTTGGAATCAAAGGTGGGATGGTCAGCAAAGCGTTAATGATGATAGCTCCTGCTTGCCCCTTTCCCATGACCCTCCAGAAAACAGAGTACGGTGGGGCAGAAAAGTTCATGTATGTCAAAGCCTACTCATAGGTACTTATTGATATGTGATAATTGCAGCTCACAAAGTCTGAAGAATTAAGAATACTAGTTATTACCTGCAGTGTGTGGATGTATGTATGAAACGGTGTATGTGATATTTTTTTACAGTTGTATCTTCGTAATATTCGTAAAAGCTGTTGTTGACTTTTACAGTTATGGTCCCCATGTTGTTTACTTGTCTATGTTGTGATAATGCACCTGACCAAATTTCTCCAGTTGGAGATAATAAAGTTATTCTTATCTTATCTTAAGAAAAGTTCCGGATTTTGATATTTATAAGAGAATTTAGCCTTTGCAGACTTGCCTGTATTTGCAAGAACATACCTGCATAAAAAGAAGAAGAAAAAAATTGCTTGCATTCACGTTGAAACAATTTCTACCTGTCAGGTGGGGCAGCCGGAGGAGGCTACTCGCAGGTGATCCCCATGGAGGAGTTCAACCTGCACCTGACGGGTGACATCCACGCCATCACAGCGGCCAACAACCTCCTGGCCGCGGCCATCGATGCTCGGGTCTTCCACGAGGCCACCCAGTCAGACGCTGACCTGTACCGACGTCTGGTCCCCACGGTGAAGGGCAAGCGAGCCTTCTGCAAGATTCAGCTGGGGCGTTTGAAGGTGAGAGAGAGGTTGGAGAGAGAAACTGAAAGAGAGCTGAGTAAAGAGAGGGAGGTTGAAGTAAGATGGAAAAAAAGAGCTTAGTAAAGAGAGTTGGTGATTGGAGTAAAGGGGAAAAGATCCTTGCATGGGGGAAAGAGAGGTTTGAGTAATATGGAAAAGAGAGCAGGAAAAGAGTATTGTAGATTGGAGTAAAATGATAAAAGTTCTTCAGTGGGGAAAGAGAGTAATGGTTAGAGTGAGGTGGGAAAGAGAAAAGAGAGTAGGAAGTTGGAGTAAGATGGGGAAAAAAACTTGGCAGCTTTGAGAAAGATTTGAAAGAGAGTGGAGTAAAGAGAGTTGGAGAAAGATGGTAAAGAGAGCCAGGAAAAAAGAGTAGGGGTTGAAGTAAGATGAGAAAGACTGAGGAAGAGAGAGAAGGGGTTAGAGTGGAGTGTTAGGATTATATTTAAATTTGTGACTGTGACTTTGTGGTTTGGGAAGACCAGTTGTTGGTGAAAAGATCATCACTCACTCATTCCCTCGACCACTGGGGTCGTTGGGGGGGACATGAGGAAGATGTCATAGCTAGCCACGCCGTTCTGTTGGCAGCTGTCGTGAGGAAATCTGGCATCGTCATTTTGGTCCATTCCTTGACGTTGTCGGACCAGCTCTTTCTCTGCCGCCCCCGTCTGCGCCCTCCCTCTACAGTCCCTTGCAGGATGGTTTTGGAGAGGGTGTTATGTCGTATGACGTGACCAAACCATGCCATCTTCTGTCGTTTGACAGTCGCCAGCAGTGGTTCTTGGGGCCCAACAAGGTTGCTGACCAGGTTCCGCACATAGTCATTGGTCTTGTGCTCCTTGTAGGAGATGTGTAGTAGTCTCCTCAAGCACTTGGTTTCGAATGCTTAGAAAAGATATGGACTGCAATCTCTTTTCTCTCCCACATTTCACCCGCCATGGGAAAGAGATTGGGGTGGACGAAGAGTTTTTTTGGGGTAGGAGTGGCATGATAAGGTGAAATTTCAGGTTTGTAAGTATGATCGTTGATCGGAAGATTAGATGTAGATTGGAAGATCATCTGACTGCACTCCTTGTTCACATCCCTTGCCCTCTTCGTCAGTGTATCTCCCTCCTGTTGCTGTCTGGAGTTTTTCTTTCATTGCCACCACTGTTTGCCATTCGCATTATACTTCTTTTTATTGTTTGGTGATGGTATGATGATGATGCTGATGATCTTTTTCCTTTGCATTACACTTCATTTTATTGTTTCGTAAGATGATTATGATGATCTTCTTCGTTTGCATTATACTTCTTTTAGTTGTTTGGAGTGATGATGATGTTGATGATCTTTTTCCTTTGCATTTTATTGTTTCGTATGATGATTATGATGATCTTCGTTTGCATTATACCTCTTTTTGTTGTTTAGTGTGATGATAATGAAGAAGATGATGATGATGGATCTTTTTCCTTTGCATTATACTTCTGTTTATTGTTTGTTATGATGATGATGAAAATGATCTTTTCCTGCTCTTTAGTCACCAGTCATAAGGCAGTTCAGCAGAGGTACATCCGATGTTGTCATTTCAGAGGCTGGGAATCACCAAAACAGACCCATCAGAGCTGACAGAGGAAGAGATCAAACAGTTTGTGAGGCTGGACATTGACAAGAGTACCATCACATGGCAAAGAGGTCAGCATCTTCAGGCTGTCATTACTATTATTATGATTATGATTATTGTTGTTATTCTGTCAAGAAAACAGCGTCCATACACTGAGAAATCTGTCATAGCAAAGAAGTAACGCTGTAGTGTACAGTTTCATGAAACCAGAGTACTATACTGGTAAAATCTGTTGTAGAAAAGAAGTAACTCTCTCTATATAGGGTACATTTTTTATAAAAACACAACACTGTACCGGTAAAATCTGTCTTAACAAAGAAGTGAACACTATAGAGTAGATTCATGATTAACTCTAGACACTGTAGAGTACTAAATAACACTGTACTATACCGAGGCCTGACTAAGCACATCGGGTGACGCTGCTGGTCAGGCATCTGCTTGGCTGATGTCTTGTAGTGGATATGGATTTGACCGAACGCAGTGACGCCTCCTTGAGCTACTGATACTGATACACCAAATCTATTGTAACAAGGAGGTAAACACTACAGCGCACAGTTTCACAGTAATATACGTACCATATGTAACTCAGTACCCACCAAATGTCTTTCAGTTCCCAAACCTCGTTATCTGCCATGACAGAATCAGCACTTGGTTACATTTTAGAGACATCCAGTTTTTCGTCGTTGAGATAAGATAAGATAAGAATAACTTTATTATCTCCAACTGGAGAAATTTGGTCAGGTGCATTATCACAACATAGACAAGTAAACAACATGGAGACCATAACTGTAAAAGCCAACAACAGCCCCTACAAATATTACTAAGATACAAATGTAAAAAAATATCACATACATCGTTGTTGTTGTTTTTATCTGAGCAGTACCCTTTTTATACCCCCACTCATCTGTTTTCTGTCTTGTTTGTTGATTTATTTATGGTCTGTGCATTTCCGTCTTGGTGATATCATTGAGACCTTAAGAAACAGATCAGTATATGCATCTGGGATTTAATGCTTTGCAACTATACTATACTATGCTATTCTGTATCATTCCAAACCGTACCATGGCATACCATACCATACCACACTACACCACACCACACCATACCACAGTATATACATCTGGGATTTAATGCTTTGGAACAAAACTATGCTGTACTGAACCGTTCCATACCATACTATATTATACTTTACTGTTCCTTGCTGCTCTGTACCATTTTGTACTACACTACAGAGTACAGTTCAATAAGAGCACAGTGCTGTGCCAAATCTACATTGTAGCGAGGAAGTAACACTATTGAGTAACAAAAATGGACAGCTACAGTCATGAAACATTCTTTCTAGCATGTTTTTAAACATCCATGTCTGTCACTGGGCATTGAAGTGTGTGTGTGTTTGTTCAGTGATGGACACCAACGATCGGTTCTTGCGCAAGATCACCATTGGACAGGGCCCTCAGGAGAAGAACATGACCAGAGAGGTGGGTCCCTGTTTGTTCACCTGTTACTGTCCTGGGAATCCTCGAATCATGTTGGAAACTGAAATGTCTTTTTTCTTCTTATGTGTTCGTCAGCTGCAACTCTCTGCGTTCACTCCTGTGTGCAAGTGGGCTTTTGTGTGCATCACCGTTTTCACCCACTGTTTAGGCAGCAGTGTTATGTTTTTTGAGGTTGTGCTTGCTGTGTATATTGATATGGTTTGCGGAAATCGTTAACGTAAGTAAGCGTTTGATCTCCTGCATGCATATAGACAAGAAGGGGATCAGGCACCAGCAGGTCTGCACATCTGTTTATCTGGGAAATCAGAAAAATCTCCAGTCTGAACCCACTGGTGACTGTGATTCAAACCAAGGACCCACAGATTGTAAGACTGACACTTCAGCCACTCAACTGTTGCACCTGTATAAACTGTAATGTTTTAACACCTGTGGCTTCCTAAGTTTGATGAAATGATATATTGAAGAGTTAGGTCTGAAGCAAGGGTATCATATTCATATGGTAAATGCTAGTAAATGTTCCAATGAAATATAAGAAAAACTGCCTTTCTCTTGGAAGCAGACAGAAGATGACTATTTGGCCATCAGGTTTTTGTTCATGCACAAAGACACGCTTGTTGATGCTGTGTACAAATCGGCAGGATTTCACTGTCCTTTTTGCAGACCCAGTTTGACATCACGGTAGCCAGCGAGATCATGGCTATTCTGGCGCTGACCTCTGACCTGCGTGACATGCGGGAGCGACTGGGGAAGATGGTGGTAGCCAGCAGCAATGCAGGAAGGCCGGTGACGGCAGATGACTTGGTGAGTGCGGGCAGACATGGAAGTAACAGGATTTATACCTCCTGAAAGGTGTCTTTTGTTCTGTAGATCCACATCTGCTTCTTCCATGTGTGTTTGTGTGTTTTGTGTCTGACTGACATGTTATTGTAAAGCCCTTTGAGATGTTTGAAAGCACAGTGTACTTTTATCGCTGTTGTTGTATTATTATGATCATGTTGAGAGATTAAAGGCTGTGAGTATTAGAGTACTGTCTTCACATAGAACGTGATACCAACACTGCTGGAGATTAACTCACTCTGGAGGAATAGTTTTCTCCCTTGCTTTTCCCTACAGATGACCCGTTTGTTAGGGTTAGGAAATAAATCACGAAAAATACAAAACAAAGTAACTGAAAGAAACTCACGTCATGTGAACGCCCACCCCCCTCCCTCTTCACTACTCTCAGAAGCTGAGTCACTATCAGTACCTTCTTGCTGGTAGCTTTCTTCACTGCAGATACTTAATTCAACGTCTTCATCATCCTCGTCGTTGTCAAAACTTTCAGTTTGAAGCTTTCCAATCACTTCAGCAGCGGTAAAAGCCGCTGTCAAGATCTAGTTTACTCCAAAAATTTCCACTTGTATCGCCTGCGACGCCATTTTCGATACGTATGCAGATTAGCTTGTCATGTGGGGTCCTGAACTCACTGGCTCGCTGTGGTGTGTGTTGTTACGGAATCTCCTGAAGAAACTTTTCATTCTACTCATGACATGTTCACAATGCCCGGTGTAGTTGTGATTGTTATGCTACCCCATGAGGAAAACATGGAAAAAAATTTTAATTGTCAAAACTGCTATAGCGTTCCGTCGTCCAGAACGCTACCTTACATTAGGAATGCTATAGCATTCCATCGTCTGAAATGAGTTAAAGATTATAATTCTCAGTAGATAGATAGATTTGCTTGGTGTTGAGAGTTATGTTTATCTAGATAGATAGATTTGCTTGGTGTTGAGAGTTATGTTTATCTCTCTGGTTTTTTGGGGTTTTTTTTTTAGATTGGCTAGATTTTCTTACCACACAGACAATTATCTGCATGTTGAGTGTGCTTGTTTCAGAGCTTGTTGAATATATGCATGAACTGCTATGTTGTTTTAACAGCTTTTCTGACAGTTCATAAGGATGAGAGTGACTTGTTTTGTTCGTTGTTAGTTTTAGTCATGTTGTTCTCCATTCCAAACTTGAGCAAATAGAAAATTGTGTGAGTGTGTGTGTATGTGTGTGTGTATGTACTGATGTGAGTGTGAGAGAGCAAGTGTAATAAGTGACACGGCGATCGTGTGAATGTCATTTTGTTGTTCATTGATTACATTTTTCATCTGCTCAGGGCATCGGTGGAGCTCTGACTGTCTTGATGAAAGATGCCATTCGCCCAAATCTGATGCAGACCCTGGAGGTAATTCCTTTCTCTTCTCAGTCAGGCCTAGATACGACAACAGTGGTATTGTGGGAGTGATAATGATGATGGGACGAACACACCATTCCTTTTTATGTACTTACTTTTTGAATGTGTGAAATAAGGTATACAGTATGTTGATGAAGATCTATATGGTTGTATTTGTTTGAAAGTGCATGCCGCTTCTCTTGTGGATCACAAGAACGCAGAATATTATTCAAGACAAAGGGAGAGAGAAAAGGTATTGTCCTGTGCTGGAAGCAGGATATTAGCAGAGTTAGTCAAATGCAGGGCACTGCATTTCAATAAGGGTCAAATGCATGTTGTGCTCAGGTGACATTGCAACAATATGTTTATGCCATTTGCAGGGCACTGGATGTTGATAAAGAATCGTTTATGTATGTTTTGTACTGAATAACAAGTGTATAGAGTTGTGTTTATGCTGTGTGTGGGGCACCGAATGTGGATAAGTGTATCACTGAAACCTGTTTTTAACTACACATACTTTACCGTGACCCACTAGTGCAGACTCCGGCAGGGGTCTGATTCCTGTCCTGTACAAACGGCCTATAATAGGCAACGGCCTATAACCTCCTGAATACTTGGTGTTGATAGAACTATGTGCAGGGCACTGGATTTTATCAGAAACCCTGTATACATGTTTTGTATGGGGTACTTTGTGTTGATAGAGGCATGTGTCTGCTGTTTGCAGGGAATAAGATATAAGTAAAATTACATTTTAAACATGTTTTGTACAGAATACTTGGTGTTGATAGAACTATATGCAGGGCATTGGATTTTGATAAGAAACCCTGTATACATGGTTTGTACGGAGTACTTTGTGTTGATAGAGGCATGTGTATGCTGTGTGTGGGCTACTGGATTTTAATAAGAAATCATGTATGCATATACATGTTTGTACGGAGTGCTTGGTGTGGATAGAACTATGCGCAAGGCACTGGATTTTGATAAGAAATCCTGTATACATGTTTTGTACAAAGTGTTTGGTGTTGATAGAGGAATGTGAATGCTTTGTGCAGGGCACCCCTGTGTTCGTGCATGCTGGGCCTTTCGCCAACATCGCTCATGGCAATTCCTCTATCCTGGCCGACAAGCTTGCCCTGAAGATTGTTGGGGAGGATGGGTTTGTAGGCAAGTGAAGTGGGAAGTGTCCTGGTTGTGTGTGTGTGTGTGAGAGAGAGAGAGAGAGAGAGAGCTTACATATTACTGATATTAAGGTTTGGGAAGTGCAAAAAAAAAATCTTTTTGATGCCTATTGTATGTTTATATGGTGGTGTTGTGATATGGACATTATATGTTAATTGAAAAAGGGTAAAAAGCATTTGAAAATAGTTTGGTTTTGTCTAGTTTTCTTTTTTCCTATATTTTTTTTATAACTTTTATTCTGAAATTATTTGGTTTCTCCATAAATAACCATGTATAATATGAAAATGATGCCAGATGTGTGATAAAAAGATAACAAATAAAATAAACTAGGGGAAGATATGCATGAAAATGTTTTGAAGCTATATGCATTCAACTTAAAATGTGTATACCATACCAGTGTTAAAAAGGGGTTAAAGTTAAAAGCCCCATAGCCTTCTTCAGCTGTGAATTGATATCCACCGTGTCCAGGTCTCGGTATAGGAAGGCAAGGGCCCCAATCCTCTCCTTCATACCAATGCAGCACACACAAAAAACAACAGAAAACACAGCGGAAACATACACAGTGGAGTGGTGGCCTGGAGGTAACGCGTCTGTCTAGAAGCAAGAGAATCTGAGTGCACTGGTTCGAATCCTGGCAGAGTCACCAGTATTTTCTCCCCCTCCACTGGAACTTGAGTGGTGGTCCGGATGCTCGTCATTCCGATGAGACGATAAACTGAGGTCCTGTATGCAGCATGCACTTAGTGCACGCAAAAGAATCCATGACAACAAAGGGGTTGTCCCTGGTAAAATTCTGTTGAAAAATCCACTTCGATAGGGAAAAAAAAAAAAAAAAAACTGCATAGAGGAAAAAAATAGGTGGCGCTCTCACTGTAGCAACGTGTTCTCCCTGGGGAGATCAGCTGGAATTTCACACAGAGAAATTTGCTGTGACAAAAATCAGTAAATATAGTGCAATACAAAACCAAAGAGTTCTGTTATATATGTTTGCGACAGTGACGGAGGCAGGCTTTGGCGCCGACATCGGCATGGAGAAGTTCTTCAACATCAAGTGCCGCTACTCTGGCCTGGTGCCCCATGCCGTCGTGCTGGTGGCCACGGTTCGAGCCCTCAAGATGCATGGCGGGGGTCCCACGGTCACTGCCGGTGTGCCTCTGCCCAAGGCCTACACTGAAGAGGTCAGGAGTTGATTATCAGTAGTATGTATTGGTGTATTTAGGTGTTGTTTTTCCACTTCATATGTCCTCGTGTGTGGATTTTATGCACTATTACATATGTACTATCTCAAGTGAGTCACTAAGAGCCCATTATATGGGGGGAGTTTGTGCCATTTAAGTACAATGTATTATGATTATTATTATTATTATTATTACCTTGGTTTGTCAGATCTCTTCACTCAGCTCTTTCAGGTCTGATTTATATTAAAAAAAAAAAAAAGAAAAAAAAGAAAAACCCAGCTCTTTCCAAAATAGCCCCCTTCCCCCACACACCTCCCTCCTTCCAGGTCTACAGTTTTTTCTAGTTTTCTACTCACATGTATTTATATGTTTTGTCTTACATCACTCCGAAACAGAATTATGCATGCATTTTGTCGTTGTACAAAATTCAGCACTGATTTTTTTTTCTCCTTTTTTATTTTTTCATAGCCTCGGTTGCACACAAGTTCATGATGCACAATTTTTTTTCCCTCTTCTTTTCTTCCTTTTTTTCTGTTTTGGTGGAACATGTGGTTTCTTGATTGAGGAAAATGAAATGAGAGAGCTGACTGTTGTGACATGTACTATTATTTCCATGATTATTATCAGCATTATGGTTTCACATTTGTCGTTCTTTTTATGGTTAGTACTTTTGGATGAATTATCTAAGTGTGAACCAGGTTAGAGGATAGAGAGTACAGTACAGTACAAGATAAATGCTGTGTGTGTGTGTGGATCAGAACTTGGAGCTGGTAGAGAAAGGCTGCAGCAACCTGATCAAGCAAATCGAGAATGCCAACTTCTTCGGCATCCCCGTGGTCGTGGCCGTCAACTCTTTTGCGTAAGTCGTGGGGTCAGATCCTGACTCTCTTTTTTCTTCTCCCCCCCCTCCCCACTCCATGTTTTCTGTTCACGTTTTATTGTTCTGTTTTCTTCCTTCCTTTACTGGAAGTGGAATTTTAATTCTGCATTGTTTTCTGCTGAAAGATACTCAGGAAGAATTTGACTCAGTTCAGTTCAAAATACTTCATTGTTTGCATTCAAGGCATTTATGTAACTTTAAATAACACAAAATAGAGTGGTTGTTTTTGTTGTGGTTGTTGTTGTTTTTCTATTTAAATCATACGAAAAAATATTGAAGACAGCATAAAAAGACCTGTTCACCCTCATTCGATGCACGTGTCACAGGTCGGACACGCAAGCAGAGCTGGAGCTGGTGCAGACACTGGCCAAGAAGAATGGAGCCTTTGATGCTGTCATCTGCACCCACTGGGCCCAGGGTGGCCAGGGAGCCAAGGACCTGGCCGCAGCTGTCGTCAGCGCCACCAAGGAGACCAGCCACTTCCAGTTCCTGTACGATGTCAAGGTCGGGGAGTCTGTCATCATCGTCGTTGTTGTTGTCTTCTTTGCGATTAATTCTGATAAATCGAAAGCGTTTTTACTGTATCATGTAAAATGCGATTTTGAAGGGAATTGTGATTAGCAAACTTTAAACAGCCATAAAGATAGAATAAAATTAGATAAGGGAGCAAAATGAATTTGATGGGGGGAAAATCAGTTAGCAGAATTTCAAGATTGTGGTAGTAAGAATTTTAAAACAGTATTTGTATATATATATATACATATATCTAGACTGCCAGTTCTAAATATATATATATTTACATCATCTGCATAATGTTATTCTCGGTGATTTTTTATTGGAACTGTGCAGGTAGTCTGCAGACACTGGGTTTGGAAATAGCGTTCAGAGTGGATCTGAAGGGAAAGTTCACACGATGTCTGTTGTTTGGTTACAGTCGTACAGTACTTCTCACCAGCAGCTCCATCCTAGGAGTCTTTTCAGCCAACTCTGATGAAGAACAGAGAAGGTGGTGGTTTAAGAAGTTAATTCCAAGAGAGAAGAGAGAGAAACAAAAAATCTGAACTGCTGCAAAGCACACTTGCAACTCTAAAGGCCTATGTGCCTTGGGGCAAAAGTGTTCCAGTGCAGCCGAAACGAACAACCATATCATCCCAGTGTATTGCAAATGAGTGTGTGTCACTAACTGAAACCACCACCAGTAATGGGTACAAAACATTCAGTGGCACAAATCTGATGTTAAATCATTTAGGAATTAAGTTCAAACTGGTCATGACTTTTCCTGTATAATAATGATATAAGCATCAGAGTGTGACTGGGTGTTTCAGCTGCCCATTGAGGAAAAGATTGAGATCATCGCCAAGAAGATCTATGGAGCGGATGGTGTGATGCTGGAGCCTCTGGCTCAGGAGCAGGTGGCTCGCTACAAGCAGCAGGTCAGGACAGGCTGCAACTTTTTTCTTCTTTTTATTAATGGTTTTTTGTTTGTTTGGGGGTTTTTTGGTGTGTTTTTTTGTTTGTTTGTTTCCCATCATCTGCACCATTTCAGTGTCATTACTCCTTCTTCTTCTGCGTTCGTGGACTGCAACTCCCACGTTCACTCATATGCACATGAGTGGGCTTTTACGTGTATGACCGTTTTTACCCCGCTATGTAGGCAGCCATACTCCGTTTTCGGGGGTGTGCATGCTGGGTTTGTTCTTGTTTCCATAACCCACCGAACGCTGACATGGATTACAGGATCTTTAACATGTGTATTTGATCTTCTGCTTGCATATACACACGAAGGGGGTTCAGGCACTAGCAGGTCTGCACATATGTTGACCTGGGAGATCGTAAAAATCTCCACCCTTTACCCACCAGGCGCCATCACCGTGATTCGAACCCGGGACCCTCAGATTGACAGTCCAACGCTTAAACCACTCGGCTATTGTGCCCGTCTGTCATTACTCCAACGCGGCTCATTCGGAGTCACCCAGACAGAGCCACACCACAGGGAAGTAGTCAACAGGCTGCAGCATTGCTTTGCTTGCTTGTTTGTGTGGTTTTACTTCATCGAGTAGAAGAAATATACTTAAGGGGGGTTGTAGCCCCTGAATGCACACATTTGAGGAAGCTGATCACCACAGCAGCAAATCAACACACAACCGCAGTAATGTACATGTGTGTGCTTGTGTGTGTCACTCTGTGTGTGTGGGCATACGCATTACTGAAGCATGACTGAATGGCATAAGAAACGAATGAGTGCCTACAGGAAGCTGTCAGTCGGATCTACCCAGGTAGGCAGCCTGTCGTGTGAATGACTCTGTAAATCGCTTAAGAGTTAGCTCTCTGACAGAAGAAAGTTGCTCTGTATACAAGTATCAATAGTAATGCTGTTTGTTAAGTGCTTAAGATGCTGCTGACAGAAGTAGCTGGCGTACTCTTTTACAAAAACGGCAGTGAGGACATTCCTTGCCCCACCTACAGTTGTACACACTTGGTGCACTGAAAAAGAACCAGTGGCAACATAAGTGTTGTCTTCAGGCAAAATTCAGTGGAAAAAATCCACTAATAGGTACGAAAATATAATTACCGTAAAGTTCGGTCTATAAGCCGCGACTTTTTACTCCAGCTTCAACCTCTGCGACTTATACAATGATGCGGCTTATTTGAGGATTTTAATGATCCTGGGAGTGTCACGCTCTCATCTATTCTTAGCTGCCCTTCAACTCACCAAAATCATGATTTCTGCCCATGAATTTTTGGATGAGGTTCAGGATAGTGTGCTAACTGTTCACGTTTTATAAATCAAATCCGCACACATTAAAGCCTTCAGATCAGCATTCAGCCCTACTCTGCTCAAGTGTACACCCTCATCATGCCGAAAACGCGACGTTATGCCTATGATGCGGCCTTCAAATTGAAGGCGACCGACCTAGCAGACGACAGTGCAAGCGACGAACCAGCAGCGACCTCCACCTTCATGTTCATGAAGCGAAAGCGAGGCTGAAGTCAGTGACAAGATGGCGGAGGAAGCTGTGCTGGTTCTCTTCAACTCGGACACTGAAGACGAAGATTTCAGTGGATTCATTGAGCAGGATGGCGTTGAATAAATGTGACGATCCCAAAATTATGGATCTTATTTTCGTTGTGTTTATTTATTAATTTTTTGTGGCACTAGCAGTATTTTCGCTTGCTTTTCTTTGTGTTGTTCCCACTGGTGTTTATTTCATAACCTACAGTATTGACAGCTTTTCTGTAGTATCAGTATGTGTTCCGGTACCGGAAATAAGTGCGGTTTATAAGCCAGTGTGGCTTATGTATGTATAAAGTTCAATTTTTTCCAAAATTTAGTGGGTGCGGCTTATATACCAGTGCGCTCAATAGACCGAACTTTACGGTATATGCTTGCATTCAAGACCTGACAAAGCGTGCTGGGTTATGCTGCTGGTTAAACATCTGCCTAGCAGATGTGGGGTAGAGTATATGGATGTGTTCGAGCACATTGACACCTCATTGAAAAACTGAAAACTGAAACTGTTGAGACAGGGTTTCAACGACCTGCCCATCTGCATGGCCAAGACCCACCTGTCCCTGTCGCACCAGCCGGAGCGTAAAGGGGCCCCGAAAGGGTTTGTGCTGCCCATCAGGGAGGTCCGGGCCAGCATTGGTGCCGGATTCATCTACCCCCTCATCGGGACGGTCAGTGTTGGTGTTGACTCTGGGTTTGTTTGCTTGTGTCCCCTTCTTCGGAACGCTCAGTGTTGACTGGATTTGCTTGTGTCCCCTTCATCAGGATCGTCGGTGTTGGTGTTGACTTTGGGTTTGCTTGTGTCCCCTTCATCAGGGTGGTCAGTGTTACTGTTAGTGTTGACTTTGGGTTTGCTTGTGTCTCCTTCATCAGAATGGTCAGTGTTACTGTTAATGTTGACTTGTGTTTGCTTGTGTCCCCTTCATCAGGATGGTCAGTGTTAGTGTTGACTTTGGGTTTGCTTGTGTCCCCTTCATCAGGATGGTCAGTGTTACTGTTAGTGTTGACTTTGGGTTTGCTTGTGTCCCCTTCATCAGGATGGTCAGTGTTAGTGTTGACTTTGGGTTTGCTTGTGTCCCCTTCATCAGGATGGTCAGTGTTAGTGTTGACTTTGGGTTTGCTTGTGTCCCCTTCATCAGGATGGTCAGTGTTACTGTTAGTGTTGACTTTGGGTTTGCTTGTGTCCCCTTCATCAGGATGGTCAGTGTTACTGTTAGTGTTGACTTTGGGTTTGCTTGTGCCCCCTTCATCAGGATGGTCAGTGTTAGTGTTGACTTTGGGTTTGCTTGTGTCTCCTTCATCAGGATGGTCAGTGTTACTGTTAGTGTTGACTTTGGGTTTGCTTGTGTCCCCTTCATCAAGATGGTCGGTGTTAGTGTTAGTGTTGACTTTGTGTTTGCTTGTGTCCCCTTCATCAGGATGGTCGGTGTTAGTGTTGACTTTGGGTTTGCTTGTGTCCCCTTCATCAGGGTGGTCAGTGTTAGTGTTGACTTTGGGTTTGCTTGTGTCCCCTTCATCAGGGTGGTCAGTGTTACTGTTAGTGTTGACTTTGGGTTTGTTTGCTTGTGTCCCCTTCTTCGGAACACTCTGTGTTGACTGGATTTGCTTGTGTCCCCTTCATCAGGATGGTCAGTGTTAGTGTTGACTTTGGGTTTGCTCGTGTCCCCTTCTTCGGAACGCTCAGTGTTAGTGTTGACTTTGGGTTTGCTTGTGTCCCCTCCATCAGGATGGTCAGTGTTGGTGTTGACTTTGGGTTTGCTTGTGTCCCCTTCATCAGGATGGTCAGTGTTACTGTTAGTGTTGACTTTGGGTTTGCTTGTGTCCCCTTCATCAGGATGGTCAGTGTTACTGTTAGTGTTGACTTTGGGTTTGCTTGTGTCCCCTTCATCAGGATGGTCGGTGTTGGTATTGACTCTGGGTTTGCTTGTGTCCCCTTCCTCAGGATGGTCAGTGTTAGTGTTGACTCTGGGTTTGCTTGTGTCCCCTTCATCAGGATGGTCAGTGTTAGTGTTGACTCTGGGTTTGCTTGTGTCCCCTTCATCAGGATGGTCAGTGTTAGTGTTGACTCTGGGTTTGCTTGTGTCCCCTTCATCAGGATGGTCAGTGTTAGTGTTGACTTTGTGTTTGCTTGTGTCCCCTTCATCAGGGTGGTCAGTGTTAGTGTTAGTGTTGACTTTGGGTTTGCTTGTGTCCCCTTCTTCGGAACGCTCAGTGTTAGTGTTGACTTTGGGTTTGCTTGTGTCCCCTTCATCAGGATGGTCAGTGTTACTGTTAGTGTTGACTTCGGGTTTATTTGCTTGCTTTTTTTTTTTTTTTTTTTTTTTTAGTATGTGTGTGTTTGGTTTCTTGTGGTAGGAGTGTGGTGTGTCATGCTGGCTTTGGGTTTGTTTATGTGTGTGTGTGAGTGTGTGCTTTGTGAATGTTGTGTGTGTTTGGTTTGCTGTGATTATTGGACTGTTGTGTTGTTTGGTTGTGTGTTGTTGTTTTTTTGTGTGTTTTTTGTTTGTTTTTTTATGTTTTCAGCCATTTTGTTTGTTTTTTTAGACGATTTCAGCTGTGAGGTGTTTCCATGTGGGTGGCTGAGGTGTGGTTTTTAAGCAATTGGATTTTCATTTGGTTTGCTGTTGGGGAAGTTTTTGGTTTGTGTGTGTTTGTTTGCTATATCTGTGGATGGAATAACGAGAAACATTTTTTTTATGTAGAAAAATTATCTACAGAAGGAAAGAAAGCTTATGCATATCAGAGTGGCAAGAGAAGTAAGGCAGATTTTTAGAGAGAAATAGAGACTGTTGTGTGTGTCTGCTGGATGGAAGGGCAGAATGCTGCATACACGTGTCCAATTGTGAAGTGGAGTGATGGCCTAGAGGTAACGCGTCTGCCTAGGAAGCGAGAGAATCTGAGCGCGCTGGTTCAAATCGCGGCTCAACCGCTGATATTTTCTCCCCCTCCACTAGACCTTGAGTGGTGGTCTGGACGCTAGTCATTCGTATGAGACGATAAACCGAGTTCCTGTGTGCAGCATGCACTTAGCGCACGTAAAAGAACCCATGGCAACAAAAGGGTTGTGCCTGGCAAAATTATGTAGAAAAATCCACTTCAATAAGAAAAACAAATAAAACTGCACGCAGGAAAAAATTTTTTTAAATGGGTGGCGCTGTAGTATAGCGATGCGCTCTCCCTGGGGAGAGCAGCCCGAATTTCACACAGAGAAATCTGTTGTGATAAAAAGAAATACAAATACAAATTAAACTGAGTTGTGTAAGTGTGAACAATGGTGCTTTGTCAGTTCATCAGTTCCTGTTTTTCTGAGTTCACGGGCTGCAACTCCCACAGTGACTCATTTCTGCAAGTGGACTTGTATTTGTATGACTGTTTTGATCAGTTGTAATCTTCAGAGTGAGTTATGATTTTAGTACCTTTCAGTTAAGGTTTTATAGTGCGGTTATTCTGTCATAGCATATGACATGCACGTTACTCATGCCCACTTTGCTTATAATTCAATATAAGGGTTTGTTTTCAAGTCAGTTTACCATACTATTAGCAGTTTAACATGATAATAACAAAGTAGGAGGGGTGATATATCAGAGCTTTGAACTGTCTCAGATTTTCATGTCTCCTGATAATTTTGCAGATGAGCACCATGCCGGGGCTTCCCACAAGGCCATGTTTCTATGACATCGACATTGACCCAGAAACGGAGGAGATCGTTGGCTTGTCGTAAAGAGCGAAATGGGTGGACGGAAATGATGTGGTTAACTGTTGCTGTGTTTTCAGAATGAAAACTTCCAGCACTGGGCGGGTGTGGGGGGGTGGGGGGGGGGGGGATAGACCAAGGGAGAGCAGTTTTGGTGGGGGGGGGAAAGCAGAGATGTTGATGAGAGGTGGTTTCGAATATTTGCTGTGGGTTACTCCATTGTGTTGTTTGTATGTTTGCATACTACATGCTTTCTCTTTTTGTCGTCTTCTGTCGTTGTTTTTCTTTTGGTTATACTTGTTATCATGCTTGATTATTATTGTTTTAAGCAGTCTTTTCATTAAATTAAGCAGTGTTTTCTCCAGCAGCCAAAATTGTACCTAAAAGGCACAAACTGTGTATGAACGTTGGACTTGTCTTAAGGTTAGCTGTTCTTTGAATTTTGAAGCAGATTTTCATGATTTTGTTGTGTTTTTTTTTTGTTTATGAATTCACTGTTGATAAATCAGCCATAAAATTGTTGACATTTTGCACTGGATTAAGCTGTAACTTTGTTGTTGTTATTTCATACAGTGCATTTATTAAGATGGCAATAAAAGAATTGTTGTTTTTACTTTGAATCAAGCAACCATGTGTCCCCCCCCCCCCCCTCCAACACATAATGCAGTTAAATGGTTGCAGGTACTGAAGTGAACATACATAACCAAGATAGCTATGCCAACTCGAGAACTGAAATGTTACTGTTTGTCATGATCATATCAAATTTCATTCATCTGCTTTGCTTTTTTGTTTGTATCTTTTCGCATTGCAGCATAGTTTATACCACTCAGTTCTCAACTGAATCTTCACCCTTGCCTTCAACTTCCAGTTCTAAATATATATGTTTGCATCATGTGCATAATGTTATTCTCGGTGATTTTTTATTGGAACTGATTTAAACTTGTTTTTTTCCCCTTCAATTTGTTGATTCAGTATGAGGTTTGTATTGCAGTTTGGCACCCTACAAGTGGGATGTAAGGCTTTATTGAGTGAAGTGGTGGAAAGGATTATTCAACTTGAGGGTGTGGTTGTTGTTAGCCAGTTTTTTTCCACATCAGTGTGGAGTTGGTGTGTGTGTGTGGGCTGTTTATTGGAAGCTGCTTTCAAACCTGGAGGCGATTCCTGGAATCAGAGTGCTGTTCAGAATTGAAGTGCATGCACGGGTGTTGGAGAGAAGCAGTAAAGAATGAGATTGAAGTGTGAGAAAAGAAACGTGCCTTTGAATGCATAAGCTTTAAGTTTGTGAAAACACAGACGTGCATGCATGCACACAACTGTGCCTTTGAATTTGAATACATAACGTTTGTGAAATTGCAGATGCAGAAAGTCACTAAAGCAGGAAAACACACTGTAGTAATGATTGTAATCCTTTAAAAATTATATATATTATTACTCAAGAACTAGAAGACAAAAATGCATAGTCATTGGGAAAAGTGAAGGATATACCTACTCTGGAGCCTGGTCATACTGAGTGTAACTAAGCTGTCTCAGAACAGATGTCAGCAGGTATAGGGGAAAAAATAATGGTGCCATAATGGTCAGCTTTTGACTGTTTGCATTTTCTGTTGTCATTTTCTTTCTGTTGTCATCGCTGGTTCATGTAAAACAAAGCCCAGATGTGTATGTCACTGTGCTTGTTTTCAGCTGGTTATTTTTATTCTAAAAAAAAAAAAAAAAAAAAAAGTAAAATGCAAACATGAAGAAGAAAGGAAAATAACATCCTCAGCTTTTTTCAAAAGTTGATAGAACAGATGTGAGCAATTTTCAATTGGATCAGAACATCAGTGATTCTGGATTGAATGGGCATCAGTTTTGTGAATAGGGAAACAAGTAATGTGGTACTGGGTTTAAACTGTTCGAACATTCCCATCATGTGGCTGATCAGTATTGCTATTTTCGCATCAAACATAAATCATACTTGTCATTTGGATTTTCCCCAAAAAAATGTGCACTTGAAAGCCATTTTGTGTTCATGTTCATGCATTTCACTTGGAAACCAGAACTGTATTTTTCACTCTGTACTTCCAGACGTGGTTTACCGTCTTGTTGGTGGTATTCTTATGTTTAATGTGCTTGGGATTTCTGTTTGGTTTTTTTGTGTGTGTTTTTCAATTGGAGGTGGAGTGGGTGTGTTGAGAGGTCCTTCAAGAACCTGGTATGGACTTAATCAGCAAAGTGTATTCAGAGTATTAAAAGAAAAAAACTATTCTTTCTTCTGTTTGTGTGTGGATTTTACCCTTGCGGAGGTGGTTCTTTGGTTTTTACAGTTCAGCAGAATATCATATTGCAGATACATATAGCACTGCATTGTTATTTAGCAATAGTGATTCAATGAAAAACAATCAAGCATTATGTTGCAACCATTCAGCATTATAAGAATAACTACACAACATTCCACTACAGCTTTAAGGAAATTAGTTAGCAAAATAAAATTATGTTCTTAATTATAACACTTTAGTCCCAGAAGAAGAAAAAATATGTGACCCAGCTGCTGATACAACTGGCTCCAGGACAGTAGCTAAACCACCACAGAGCTGCAGAATCCTTTTGGCCGATGGCCCATCATAGGAAAAAACAAACTTCAAAAGTCCCTTTTACGTTGTTTTTTTGTGTGTGTGTGTTTGTTTTTTTAAGTCTGTCGGGTGTTTCACAATTGTACATTGCTCATGTATATATTTTATGTGGAAATTTTTCACATTTTTGTTTTAGCAGTGTTGTCATATTCCGGCTGTCTGGTCATCTTCTCCTGCCTTCATGGTGGAACTCCAACATTAACTTATGAAAGTAGGGTTTACCTTGCCATATAGACAGCTGTATGGTTTTCAAGTGAATGCAAACTGGCTATGTTCATGTTTCAATTAGCCCCAGAAAAAAAGGATCTAAGATATGCGTCTAATCATCATCATAATAATATATATTATACCCAAGAAATTAAGGCATTAGCAGGTTTGCGTAAAATTACCCTGGCGAGCAGAAAAAACATCTCCACCCTTTTCCCACTGTGCACCACAACCATGATATGAACCCAGGATTAAACTGAAAGTCCAGCATAATGACCACTCAGCATTTTTGCCTGTCACTGTAAAATGTAAAAGGCGGCAAATGAGAGATGTGTTTACTTTTGGGGTGCTCAGATCAGCTTGGCTTATTACAGACTGTTTGGCATCTTTGAAATAGATCCATGTCCTGGGTTTCAGTGTGTGAGTTACTGCAAATTGGACTATTATTGCTTTTTTTTTCTTCTTCTTTTTTTATGTATTTATCTATTATTTATTCACCCTTTTTTTCTCTTTTTTTTTCTCAAGGCCTGACTAAGCGCGTTGGGTTACTCTGCTGGTCAGGCATCTGCTTGGCAGATGTGTAGCGTATATGGATTTGTCCGAACGCAGTGACGCCTCCTTGAGCTACTGAAACTGAATTGTTATTGCTTATAGCCCAACCAGCATTACAGGGCCATATCAGGACTGAAATTACAACCAATATCAATCCCACATAATATGAAGAAAAAAAATTAGGCTCTAGTACAAACACTTTCATGCACGTAAAGCTAAGACATCCCTCTGACATTGACCATTCTGTCAATTGTTTGCCAGAGAATGGAAAAAACCCTGTAATTGTACTTAGTTTTATTTTCCAAGGGTTTTTTGATCAGCTTTTCCAGCCCCATTAAAACATTGCATAGTCAGCTGGGCTACATGTGATAATATATTAGAAGCTTTATTTTTTAAGATTATCCATCAAAGTAAACAAACAAAAAAAATACTGTATATCACTGTTTTTGAAACTACATTCTTTTATGGGCAAACATTCTCGTTAGAATCAAAGGAGCAGTGGCAACATTAAATGTGAGACATGTTTTCCACAGGTATTTGTTTAATTTGCTGAAAGGGAAAGCAATTAGACTTTTTCTCCCCATTTATCTAGAACTCGGAGCAAAATATGCAAATTTTTATCACACACACACACACACACATGCACTCAGTGTAATTATTTTCTCATGTGCATATTGGATGTTTGTGTACTTACCTACACACACCACACAACACACTATAAAAACCGTAATTTCTCACATTTTTAACATTCATCAACCTTTCATTTATTTCTTTTCCAAGTACTGAACATAGGAGGACATGAAAAAGTGCCTTACAAATCAGATTTAAAAAGATAAGTGTGTAAAAGTGCCTATGTGGAAAGTTACATGTGAATTCATAATGCACAAATCATTAACTCATGTGTATTGGCTTCAATCTTTAAAAATCGATTAAAACAGGAGACTCACTATCTTCTGAAACTTATGAATAAAAACTACATGGTTAGCTAGCTATCACTGTCTAAAAGACATTTAAGAACAGATTCATTGATGTGATATGATTTCAAAACTAATACAAACTGAACCTGCATTTCTCTTAAAAGGACAGAGACATGGTAAGAAATGTTACAAATCATGATTAGTATGGACATGCAAATATTATAAGGTAAAAAATGAATGAAACTTCATTTATTTTTAAAATTACTACCAAATGACTAAAATTACTTAAAAGGGGTATTGTTCAGATTTCAACCTGTAACTGATATTTGAAAATAAAACATCTTGTGGCGGTAAGGGATACGGGGGTGAACCCCCCAGGTTCATTTACCTTTAACTCACTCCACAACCAATAGACCAGGAGGAATCTGGTGAACAGTTCTAAGCAGCGCACCAATGATTCTTCTCAAGGTTTAGGGAGAAAAAGAAGAGAACTTACACCGTATTCAGCATTTCAAACTTGAAACCTTGTTCACTTCACACACACACACACAGAATTCACTCCATATTCAACATGTCAAACTTTAAACCTTGTTCACTTCACACACACACACAGAATTCACTCCATATTCAACATGTCAAACTTAAACCTTGTTCACTTCACACACACACACACCAAAAAAACTCAGCGTCTTCTGCCTGCTCTCATCCGC
>NC_134896.1:13948344-14030844 GCF_041734735.1 Babylonia areolata | reverse complement strand
AAAACAAGCAAAATACTACTACTGTACCAGTACTACTACTTCTACTACAAAAACCCTACCAATACTCACACCACCGTACACATGGGTCAACCTAAGAAATTTTTCATGGCGGCCTTAAGCAACCACCACCACCAAATAATGGGGTTACAACTGGTAATAGCCGCATTTCTTCCCCTTCACTCCTCTGTATGTATGGAAGGAGTGAACATCCACTGACGCCTTGTGAACACTAATTCCGTCTTAGGGAGAAAGAAGTGGATATTGCCCAACAACTTACGAACTGTTGCGTGGCGGTCTTGCGGCTCTCCTCCTCGAGGCCCAGAACCTTGACCTGCACCTTGACGTCCTCGCCCACGGTAATTGTGCTGGGCACATTTTGGGCCGTTGCTTTATAGCGGGCCTCACACAGCTCTACCATCAGGTCCACAAAATTATCATCAAACTCTCCTTTCTCCATCTCAGTTGCTTTTTCTGCCAAGTTCTCGGCTCCTTTCGTTTCCGTCCCCTTTTCCTCTTCTGGTGCTTCTGCTGCTCCTCCTACGGCTCCTTGGAGCAGGTCGTCGATGATGTTGGTGCCTTTGCCGTCCACGTCCACGCCTCCATGGGTCTTGCCTCCCTTTTTCTTTTTCTTCTCCTTTGGTATCACCTGGGCTTCAGGAGCTGATTCTTGTAGGGTTTCTTCCTGGGGGCCTTGTCCTTGTGGAGGTCCTTGGCCGGAGGTTTGGACTTGTGCTCCGTCGGCCTTGGCTGCATCCTTGGGGCCTTGTCCTTGTGGAGGTCCTTGGCCAGAGGTTTGGACTTGTGCTCCGTCGGCCTTGGCTGCATCCTTGGGGCCTTGTCCTTGTGGAGGTCCTTGGCCGGAGGTTTGGACTTGTGCTGCGTCGGCCTTTGCGTCCTTGGGGCCTTGTCCTTGTGGAGGTCCTTGGCCGGAGGTTTGGACTTGTGCTCCGTCGGCCTTGCTTGCGTCCCTCTTTTCTGCGGCTGCCCTCGAGACCTGCTGCTGCTTTGCTTTCGCCTTGTTTTTCTTACCCTGGAAACAAAAAGATGCCGGGTGATGACAGAGCCACAGAGAGAGAAGGAGGGGGGGGGGGGGGGGGGGGGGGGGGACAGGAGGGGGGGGGGGACAAAATGAAACGAATATGTTTCACAAGGACAGTGGAAGAAGCTTTACATTCAGAGTGAGTTAGAGAGACGAGGTCGAGAGAGGAAGAGGGAGTGAGGTAGATGGACTTGACACAGAGTGAGAGAGACACGAGGCATATTTCACTGAATATACCATGCACGATGGTCTGTGATGTAATCAAATTAACTGTTACTTATCTTGACAGTTATATTTTTGTAAAACTCTATAAAGCTCTGATGCGATCTCACTTCAGTTGGAGTATGGAAACAATATATGGTGTCCTTATCTGATGCGACAATCGATTGCAATTGAGGGGGTACAAAGAGCCACAAAACTTGTACATTAGGCTCATGTCTTATAATGATCGATTTTAAAATATTTTCTCTCAAGGGTAGAAAGATACGTGATGATCTCATTGAGACATGTAAGCTTTTCAATGGTCATGTTGATTATCTTGGGATTCGTTCTCTGCACCTCAGTACAGTTCCACAGGAAATACTGATGGAAAAAAGTTTTGTACAACGTTCAAATACTAACACAAGAAAGTTTTGCTTCAGTAACCGAGTTACGAATGTATGGAATCAACTGCCACTGCATCTGAAACAAGCACCATCAACTAACCCATTCAAGAATCAACTGAACAATTCTGCGAAATTCTTAACTTTTTTTTTTTTTTTTTGGTGAATCAATAAAATGTAAATGAAGCGTCGAAACTTGACCGAAGTCTGTAACAGAATGTGTCATGAGATCAAAGAAGGGACTGTTTATTAACTTCAAAGCTTGTTTTTGTCCCCAAACCTACTTATCTTTTCCCGAGAAACTTTGTTGCTGGAGGCGGGGTGGGGAGGGGAGGGGGGGAGTGAGGATGGGGAGGGGATTGGTGGGGGTACAGGTGGGGTTTGTCCCGTCGTCTGCACCGTTTCAGTGGCATTACGCCCATGCCGCTCATCTTGAATCCCCAGTCACGGCATTCACAGTTATGTTAAAATACAGACGGTTACTTTTTTCTGAAGTGGGGGTATACAACCACAGACAATGGTTTTCCATTTACACACTTCCATACTCCAACCACTTCTTCATAGTAATGTAGCGACGCAGGTCAACGAGGCCTTTGTCAGTCTTGTACATCAGTATGGCCTTTTGCACTTTTCCTGTGGCCATGAACTGGTTTCAGCTTGGGCCGAGAGACGAGTCCTGAGGCACTGGTGGTAGGGATGAAGTCTTGCATGATGTACCTGGCAGTACGACTCTGGACCGGCTCTATGTTGTTTATGGGGTTATGTCGGTGAGGGTCCCAGGCGGTGACAGCATACTCCATGTTGGGTCAAAGACTGAAGGTTCTTGTGCAGCTGGTGTGGACTCTGGTGGAATAGCCACGCAGATAGAAAACTCTCGCAGCCACGAATATTTCTGCAGACGAAGGGCGAGATTTTGCTGGCCTTGGCAGCAGTGGTACTGATGTGAGAGTTCCGGTGTAGAACTTTCGACATTTCGACTTCCAGGTTCGGAGGGGCGTGAATGGGGGAAATTAGGGCCGGGTGATGGAGTAGGGAAGGGGGATGGAAAGGGAAGTTAGCGGGTTACTGCCACTGACTCGGATGAGTTACACTGTGCCGACACACTGATGAGTTTCCATGAGTTCTTTCACTGTAAGTTTTGCAAGGTGGTGAAATGATCTCAGACGAGAATAAAGAGGTTGAAACTTTCTTTTCGTTTTTCGTATCTTCGGCTGTAAACCGCCTTTGAACAGAAGCTCTTACGCCGGGGAGAGGGGTGCGGCTGGAAATCTGATTCGTTTTATTTTACTTTCCGGACACCCTTTTGACAAAGCACAATAGCTCCGAAATTAAGCGGATGGGCTTTTTCTTTCCCCTGTCCATAAGGATTTATTGGCGGGACTTGTTTTCATCCTAAGTCCCGTCGAACTCAATGTTCAAGTCAGACAACTGAAAATTTAAAGTGCTTTCAAGGTTGATCTAGAGAGAAAAAAAAATCATTGTCATGATTGCTTTTCGTAATGTGTTCTTTTCTGTGCACGTGATTGCTTCATTGTTTGAAATATTAAGATGGAAGGAGGGTGAAATAAAGTAATCCTCCAGGACTGACACACAGCCCCGCTCCGCCCCCTAAAAAACAAAGCAAGACTATAATAAGAGTTTGGAGCATATCAAAATATGTACCTCCGTCTATCCTCATTCGTTAGTCAAGTTCATCAAACTCACGGAATATTTTTTTAATGATTCAAATTATTATTACTTTTTCGGATTTTGTATTTGACGCTGACACGAGCTCTAATATTGTCCAGCCGGTCAGTAACTAAACGATACTGACACATGAGAAAGCAAATACTTCCAAAATTCGCAAAGCAAACTTACCGGCATTTTCAGGGACCCGCTGCCTTTCGACAATGTAAAATCCGGGGCAAAACTGTCAAATTAACACAATGTTACAACCACAGTAACTGCTTGCAATAAACTGTGGGGTTTTCTAAATCAAGTTTCGAGTTGGAAAAAATGAATATGTGCGCATGTGTGAGTGACAACAAATCTCGTTTGCCGTCCCTAGTTCAGCACGTGCAACTGAATTTTTGGCGTTTTTTCCTCATTCACAATTTCGCGTAAAAATGTGACGTTCCACTCGAACGAGTTCTGAGTTCCCTCGATCAGTTCCGACCGACCGCCTTATGAGACAGTCACGTTTTCGCTCATTTTCATGAGTTTCATTCATTTTAACTAAACTGTTGTTGTCATTTTCGAACTTAATTTCAAATCGATAATCAAAGTGTGTTGCACACCCATATTTCCACGGCACTGACACACCCATACCACTGAGGTCAGATTAACCCCAGTGACCTCACGGCAGTCAACGCTGAATAGTAGTAGTACTGAGATGGGACTGGCATTTTTACCTTTAGGCCTCGCGGCCTGTACACGTCCCTCAGTCTTTGTATCATCCGTTTGTTGGTCTGCATTGCATGCCTCATCATTTTAAGAAATATCAAAGCAATTATTCATCAGATTCATAAAACATGTTGCCAACCCCAGGCTTTGGATTGCAGTCCAGAAAGTTCTTAAAACTGTTGCAACTTTAACTGAAGGTGGTAGTGAGCTCCACATGTTAACAACATGAACGCTGGCTCCGTTACAAGCTCGAAAGCCCATGCCATAGTTTCAAAGGAGCTGGCCATCCCGGCCCTACCAGGCAGAAGGCCAGCTACCCCCCCTCCGCCTCCTCTCTTAATTTCTTTCCCAGTCGTTACCTCGCTCTCTCTCCTTCAGTCCCTGCATGCCTTTCACTCTCCGGCTCCCTCCTTCACCTTTCTCATAGTTTTATCTGATTTCCTCTGTTCAGTTCAAGTTCATTGTCAGCCCGGTGTCCCCCCCGCCCCCGGCAAAAAAACACACACACAAACCTGAAAAAGGGTAGGTGCGTGATTGCCGGGGTGATTTTGGTGTGGACGGTCAGACTCGGACATGATGCCGGCAGTGTGTGGTCACACACACACACACACATATATAATAATAATAATAATTATATTGAACTTCGTTTGTCGAGGTTTCATCTGAAGTTTTAGTTGGCTATTCGTTAACTGAGTGAACATCTTAGTCGTTCCATCAGTGTCCGAAGTGTCAGTGCCCTTTTTAGACGAACACGATGAGAGAAACCGATCGAAACCAGTATCTTTCATTCTTTAAAAAAAAAAAAAAAAATTCATTCATTGGCTATTCGTCAGTAACTGGAATTGAATGAACATCTTAGTCGTTCCACACTGGCAGTGTCAAAGTGTCAGTGCCCTTTTTAGATGTACATGATGAGAGAAACCCGGATCGAAACCTGCATCTTTCATTCTTTTTTTCTTAAAATTTTTTTTTTTTTTATTCATTCATTAATTAACAAAGCCATGCCAAGGAATCTTTTCTGGTGATTTCATCAGCAGCCTAATGCCGGTGTGATCATGTGTCCGAAGTCAGCCTTTGCCCGAGGCAGCTATATTTCCTTAGATTTTGTGATGGTCCTAAACTGAATGATATCAGTGAACTTAACACACCCTATTGCCGGCAGTCAGAAAATTGGATATCGCCCAATCAGTTCAACCGGCAGAACTTCAGTAAATTTAATCGTTCTGCCGCTTTTGTCGGTGTACGCCCCGCAGCCGCGGTTCTTTCAACTTGAGTTTGTCAGTGTACCCCAAGTAGAAATAAGCGAAAGCTTTCAGTAAGATGACAAAGGCGAAGAAGTATGAAGAAGAACAAAATTAAGCGTCCGTAGAATTGGGCATGATTCTGCATTTTATGGAGGGCATTTTCTTCAAATTGTTGAGATGAAGGCATTAAAGTGGTTGAACAGCATTGACGGACGTTGGGGCTGATGTGGCCGGGGAGTTTGCAGCGGTTTGATTTCAGTGGAAGCCACGGTTTAGTGCTGTAACTGGCATTTAGGGTGACTAAAGCAAGTGTCGAACAAATGCATGATCACATCCAAAACCACCTTTCCCCCTCCTACACTGCATGTGCTTCTTTGTTCACTTTATAATTGGTCAGCTAAGTAGTCTTCAGCGGCAAGGTCTCTAATTCCACATGTACGGAAAACAACTCTCATGTACTTGTATTTGTCCACTGTTTCAATGCAGTCATCGCCATAATAAAAACAAAAACAGTGCCTTTCGGGGTCGTTTTGTGCATGCGACGACTATAGTTTTGCCGCTGTTGAATCAGCCCGCACTGTAAACAATAATATATATGATGCAGACAGCTTCCGGAATTTATGAATGAATTTGTAACGTCTGCGCATGTGTGGTGGCATTTTCATAAAGATGGCGGATAAGGCAGCCCGTAGTGTGGGCTCGGGCGATTTGCCTGTCCGGGCTATGAAGTTATTTGCAACATGGGAGGTTGAAAAATCATCACCAAGCTGTATTCCAAGGTATGTTTTATTTATTCTCCATAGAACTTTTACTACCAGGTACAAGTGAGCCCTGTCGATAAGATGCCCATGAACTACATTCGTTCGATAAACAATGAAAACGATTTCCTAGACCTTGTCAGGGTACCAGTGATGACTGCTGCTCACAGATCTATTCTGTCAACTTTTTGTTTGTATGCATTGAAACTTTTTGGATCAAAGTGGAAATAGGTAAACAACTCTGCACTCAAGTTCTCGTGTCTGCACCAAGGATTAAGGTTTAAAAGCAGAATCGAGTGCATTTATACTGTGATGGGAGGGGCGTCTGCTACTGCTTTATGACGACGTAGAACATCTCCGTGTCCATGCTTCCAGTACTTTGTCATTTGTTTACTTGTTTGAGAGACTATACATTATTTGTGCTTGAGCTAGATCTTTATCTTACGAAATGATTTGACATATGACTATGTGGAGAATCCACATTGTCAATCCGTTAACGGTCTGCAAGTGTAAATTGTAATGCACTCAGTTCCAGACTCCATTAGAAGAAGAAGAAAACCTAAAAACAAAAGAAAAAATGGCATTGTTAAATAGGTAATGCTTGCTCTTTGTACTGTATTTTAACACCAAACATGTTTATGGCTTTTTAAAATGTATTGGAATTACTACTTTTACTGATACTTGTACTTAGTCCAGATTGTGAGCAGTACAAACTAGGTCAAGATCACCTTGTCTCAAAGAGAGGCATAAATATAGGAGCTTTGATAAGTCACCACAAAACTTCCTTCCTGCATTATGTGCATGTATGCTTGTGTGCAGGTGTGCACACACCGCCACAGACACACAAACACAGACAAATACACACACACACACACACACACACACACACACACACACAAACTCTGAGTCTTTGTCTAGACTAATTGCATTTATTCGCCTGTCCATTTCGAGGTATTTTACAAATATATGTATTGACAAACCGACATTCACGACCTCCAACACAAACACATTGACACAAACAAACACACACAAATGCATACATGTACACTCATGTGTGCATATGCACATTTGTTACACAGTACACACACACTCATTCTTTCTTGTATTTCACTTGTTTCTCACTTTTGTTTGTCTCTGTCGACATTTGGCTTTATATAGTTGTTCTGTCTGATACACTTCATACTACCCTGTTAAACACCTTCTCCTACCCCATCCCCACATTCACACACAGATGCACAAAGATGGAACACACACACACACACACACACACACACACACACACACAAACAACAAAAAACCACACACACACATGCACGCACGCACGCATGCACATGTATATATTGTATTTTCAAAGGCTAGTTTCATGGACAAGGTGTGAATTGATATTTGGCAGTGTATTTCACTTTTCACTTACAGTTACACTGTCACATACATTTGACATTATTTAGTGCATGAAACAACTTGAGACTCACTTTATTCTTACAGGACAGTTCACTATGACCAGTTGATGATGTTTTCATAGCTAAAATTATGCTTCCTCTCTCTTTTTTTGTTTTGTTGTCATACTGGATATACTGTAGTTGACATCAACACTGAAATAATTTAATTTGTTTCATAATTTACATATTTCATATTTGAATTATTAGATTTGTATTAAGATGGTACACAACCATTTTGTATAAGATTAGTTCAGGTGGCTATTTTTTTCGTTGATTTCATTGACACCTGCAGGTGATTAAAACAGAATTGTAATTTTGATGTTTATTATTTTGCAGGAGTTCTATAATAATTCTTTACTCTGATCTCAGAATCAGATAGGTCAAGTTATACTTATGAATTTGTATACAGATTACCAGTATAATGAATATTGTATCAAAATATATACATTTATAGAACTCCCCATTTTGATGTTATATACTGTACCATGTTAAACTGATGCAGGGGTGGGGGTTGGAGCAAACCAACAGGCATAGTTTGCTTGAGTTTGACTTTTGTATAATTCAAATTCCTTTTTTTGGTATGTAGGAGATAGACCCTTAAACTGGGTTAACATCATATTTGACAGTGGAGTGATGGCCTTGAGGTAACACGTCCGCCTAGGAAGCGAGAGAATCTGAACGCGTTGGTTTGAATCACGGCTCAGTGTCCCCCTCCACTAGACCTTGAGTGGTGGTCTGGATACTAGTTGTTCGGATGAGACGATAAACCGAGGTCCTGTGTACAGCATGCACTTAGCGCACGTAAAAGAACCCACGGCAGCAAAAGGGTTGTCCCTGGTAAAATTCTGTAGAAAAATCCACTTCGATAGGAAAAACAAGTAAAACTGCATGCAGAAAAAAAAAAACCCAAATGGGTGGCGCTCTCACTGTAGCAGTGCGCTCTCCCTGGGGAGAGCAGCCCAAATTTCACACAGAGAAATCTGTTGTGACAAAAAAGAAAAATACAAAATACAATACATTGGCCAGCCTGGCTCAGACAGTGCTTTGACTACACTTGACTTAGTTAAGAAGCTTCAGCTTTTCTGAAGTACCCTGTATGTTTGTCATCATGAAATTTATTCAATTCAATTCAATTCAATTCAATTCAAAATACTTTATTATCTGCTTCAACCAAAAACAGAAAATTTTCTTTAGGCTCACTTAAAATAAAATGCCCGTCAGCAAAAAAACAAACAAAACAAAAAACAAAAAAACAACAACAAACAAACCTGACACACCCTTCACTTATCACCATGTACACATCAATTATTATGTAAAAAGAATATTGAAATCATATTGCTGAGGAGTGCACATGAAATAAGGTCTGTGTCACTGTTCTAAACTGAAACACAGGAACTGTTGGTGACAGTACAGGCCAGAGTTTCATCATATTTGCATTTAATGAGCACCTTTATGCATGAAATGTTAAACTGTCAAAAAAGAGGAGATATATATCTGATGAAAGCCTTTCATGGCATTTTTTAAATGTTTTTAAAAGAAAGAAAATCTGTGCTAACAAGCAAGCAAGCAGCTAGAACCTGCAAATCAATTAATGAACATATCAGAGTTCTTGACCATTATAGTGACAAAAGCAAAAGTGATTGTCTACAATGCAGCCACAGAGATGCATGCACAAGCTATCAATGTAACTGTGAGTGTAAGTAAAATGTTGAAATTACACTGAATTAGTTCAGTAAAGGGGGGTGGGAGTGGGGGGGAATGAATAGACTATGAAGGTAATATATAAATGAATGAATGAGAAGAATGAGAATAAACAAACATTGAATATCTCTCTCTCTCTATATATAAAGAACATTAAGAATTGATATGTGACATGTTTTTGTTGCACCATTAAGTCATTAACAGTCATGTATACAATTTAGTCATTACAACCCCTTTTTTCCTTTTGGTGCCTGAGATTTGCCATTGCCACAACCAACAGATGTACTTATAAAACAAAAAGAAAATATAATGTTTAAAAAAAGAGTGAAATTGCCTAATAGAAATATATCTATACATAAAAGCACTGCCAGATTTAGACATATTATGTTACATAATATTAAATGTATAATACAGAAAAATAGCATTACAATTTTTCTGATCATTTGTACAGTTTGTAATATTAAGAAGTAAGGAGCTCATATGTGAAGTATTTTTGTATGCTCAGGCACGTGCGCACGTGCGCGCACACACACACACACACACACACACACGTACACACACACACACACACACACACACACGTACACACACACACATACACACACACACACACACACACACACACACACACACACACACGCACACAACACACACAAACACACACACACACACACACACACACACACACACACACACACACACACACACACACACTCACTCACTCACTCATAAACACACACACATTCTCTCTCTCTTCTTCCCTCTCTCATTGGCTGTCTCTTTCAAAAGTGTTTTGTCTCATTTTTTTCAATCACTTTAATTGATATAACTTTATAAGAAAAAACAACAAATATTCCCAAGATCTTTGGACAACGCAAGAATCACTGTGACTCAGATTTAAACATCATATGGGCAGCATTAAAAAGTTTTGAATGTTAAGTGTTTCAAGTCATCAACTTCTGATTTTGTCCTGTTGTACAGTAATAGCAGAGAAAGGCCTTGAAAATCAATTGAACATGACTGACAGATTAAACCATTGTAGTATCAGAATACCAATTTGAATATCACATTAAAAGGTATTACTGTTTTAAGATGAGGAAAAAGCAAGCAGAGGTTGCAAAGAAGGAAAACAGGAAGAAAAAAGAAAAAGAGGATGTGTGTGTGGTTTCAGTCATTTGACTTGTGCTGTCAGCTAGATGGAAGTTGCATATTTTACAACTTTGCATGGGATGGGGCAGGGATGGAAAAGGAGGTGGGTTTGGATGGGGGGGGGAGGGATGTGGTGGGTGGGTGGGAGATTGGAGGGGGGCTGGGGGGGGGAACCATTTGCCCGTTTCAGAGTAATTAGCAGTAATCCTGTAACTTGGTACTTCCCTTCTAAATTGCTGTTTTGATTAGGTGAATGTGTGTGTGGGGGGCTAGGGAATGCCAGAGTTTATGTTAATAAATGTATACATACTGCGCATTTGTGCTCAAGCAACAGATAAAGTCAAACACACAGTATGCACTCTCTCATTTAATACCACTTTCAGTGAAAACACATTAAACTAAAGCATGAATGAGCAAACATGCCTGCACATACATATTATACGTGAACAGGAATTGTATGTCTAAATGCGGGCACCAATGTGCCAACCCATACATGTACATAGTATACATGTGTGTGTGCACACGCACACACCCACTCATCCCATCCCCCCAGGACTAATCATGAATCATGTATTATGCTTGTGCACATAACAGGGGTTACTAGTTGTGATTTTTTCCCCCAGTAGTTAGGGATTGGACTAATGAAAAATGTTCTGCAGTTCAGAGCGTGCTTCATATGTCAGAAATCTAATAACTGGATTTTTCTGTGTTGGTTTCCAGTAGTGAGCTGTCTCCTGCCTTCCATCTACTATTGTCATCAATTTGTTCTCTCACTCACAATATGTAACACCTGTTGCAGTGTATATATTCATTATTGAGTTCTGTCATGTATGTGTGTTACGGTCTGTGAGTGACTGCATTGTCAAATTGCCAGTCAGGAAGGTGTAAAACACTCTTTCCCTCCCTCTCTCTCTGTGTATGTCTCTGTCTCTCTTTCTCTGTCTCTCCTTGTCCCTTAACTTTAACAAATTGTGACAAATTAAAAGATGTTTACACTTCAATACTTTGTAAAGTGATTGAAGACTGGATTTAAAATCTCGTTATTGTTTTCAATCAATTGTTTAAAACTAACAGCCTGTAATTTAGGCTGTCACTTGTGAACTTACATGGAGTGCTCAAGCAGTTGTTTGTATGCGCATGTGTGCATGTGATAATGAATAGATATGATATATATTTATATACAAACTGATCAGTTGCAGTGCTGTGTATGAGTGTATAAGCATTTCTGTTTATATTTATGTACACTGATATATTCAATACATTGTTAACCAAAGTGTATTGCTTGTGTTTGCCACAAATTTTGTTTCCTCATGGAAATGGGCATGTTATGGTCATGATCAAGTATGTTCAATCATCTGATGTCTGAGTTCTGTCCATGTCCCTCTTTCTTTCTTTCTTTTTCTGTGTGTGTGCTCTTCACTGTATGTGTGTGGTTCATTGTGTGTGTGTGTGGTTCATTGTGCGTGTGTGCGTCACTTATGTGTGTGTGGTTCACTGTGTTTGTGTGCGTCACTGTGTGTGTTTGGTTCACTGTGTGTGTGCGTCACTGTGTGTGTGCTTCACTGCATGTGTGTTGTTCACATTATGTGTGTGTGTGCTTGACTTTATGTGCGTGTGCTTCACTTTGCGTGTGTGTGTGTGTGTGTGAGTGTGCGCTGTTTGAAACATATTATTTCATTGTAAATATGTTCGTGATAAGTATTTTTATTCTGCTTCGATAATTTACACACTTGAAAAGTAGAATGAGATGAGGTTATTGTGTAGCTCTTACTCCAGTTGTGTGTTAGTTGTCATATTTATGTTGAGTTACAGTAATATCACACGCACTGTACAGAACATTGTACAGCTTTTAACTGCAAGAGTTTTGAATTAAAAGATAGTTTTTATTTCTTTGTTGTTGTCTTGTCTATGTGACTGTTTCTGTTTCTGTTTGCTCCGTGACCTTTTGTGCAGTCTCAGTGGTATTAATTCTGAGTCTGACATCGCTCATCCCAAATCCCCTGAATACATCCCAAATCCCCTGGATACATTAACTCAAGGACTCCCTCTGTCATACTCCTGGCAGTTCACAGCTGGTCAGTCACATCAGTGCAGTTAATACTGCTTTTCTGATACAGGACACCACCTACTAAGACTTGGGTTGGACCACTCAGCTGATGACATGAATTATTGCTGAGACACAGCTCCAGGCACTAACTGAGCACTGGGTGAACTTCTTTTTGGGTTGGAGACTGCCAGGGTGTCCCTTCACAGAGGTCACCATAAGGACAGGGCAAGAGGGACCATAGAATTAAGAGTTAATTTTTAATTACAATTAATGAGGATGAGGATGATGACTGTACTGCTTTGTATTGTACTACAGTTTCCTGTTGGGTTGGACGTTTCTTCAGTACTTGTCATAACTGCTTCCTTTCATGGTGATATTTTTGAGGGCATTCAGACTTGTCCTGTCGGTCAGGAAATGTGAGCAAAACTTGTCGTTTGCCTCAAGCAAGGGGGCAATTTATAAATTGTTTGAAATGGATGGCTCTGTGGTTCCAGTCTTCCCATTTTAGTCTAAAGCACACCCAGTACTGGATGGGAGCTGGCTGCATTAAAATAAAACATCCACAATACTTCTGATGGGGTTCAAACCAGCAGCCTTTTAAGTAACTAAGTTTAATCATCAGTCTCTGTGGCACTATGTACTGCACCATATTGCCTAGCGTTTTTGTTCATTTTTTCCTCTCATGCAAACCTTTCCATCTGTTATAACTTCACAGCTATGATCTTTCTACGTTTTTGTCATATAATGCACAACCAGAACAAAAACAACAACAAAACAAAAAACACACAAAAACATGTCAACTTGGTCTTGAAAGTGTTTAGGTGGTGGCATTGATATCATCTTAAATGAGTTTAAAATCTTTGGTATGTATACTATAGAAGTTATGCCACTACCATAAAAAAAAGAGAGGCAAGGCCTTCAGCACTCACTTGTGATACACGCTGAAACAAAAATTGTTAAGATTTGTTCTGTATATAACATAAAACTTTGGGGAAAAAAGGGCATAATTATTAGCAGATTAAAACCAAGCATATTTGGGTTGAGAGTAAGTAGACTGACAGCGCTAAAGTGCGTTTACCAACGGAGTTGAAAAATTAGTATTTAATTTAAACATGTTGTTTGAGTGTGATAAATGAATTATGGTATTTGAGGTGATAATGCCATTTAAATCATGTTATTTTGGTGTATTTTGATTATATAAAAAAAATATTTTAAGTCTACGAGGTAAAGATGTTGCCATTGCCTCAAGCACACCACAACATGTAGCCGTTTCTCCAGATCCACGGAGATACCTGTTTGACAGGCTTACTGTAGTGTAAGCCAGTCCATTCAGTTTCTCTTTATGTACTTTCTAGTTAAATCAGTATCCACTTTAGAATGTTCACATGCAGTAAACATGTCGATGGTGTAGTTAGTGTCACTGTATCATTGTATGAGGTCTGTTCAGAATTTGTATTTCTTTTTTTTTTCTTTTCTTTTTTTTTAATTGCGAACAAGAAAAATGACATCATGCTGTCTTCAACCCAAATATCAGTTGTCATTTTCTGGATCTGGGTCCTCAGCATAATTAATTGTTTATGATCCAGAAATAAACCTGAATCCGGAAGACTTACAACTTATTATTGGTATGACTGTGAAGATTTTATTCTAATACTGTGTTCAATCCAAATTTGGTATTGGCAAAGAAAGTAATTCCACAGAAAATTACAATGTTAAAGTTAACCATGGACACACACACACACACACACACACACACAGTCACACACACAGTCACACACGCACCCGAATATGGGGTTATGATATAGACTCACATTCTTTACACAAGTGAGTAAAAAATGGAAAGTGATTTTAGTGCATTCAGAGTCAGATAAAAGATGTCATTTGAGAGAGAGAGGTGAGTGGGTGTTCACATTAGTGATTAGTCAGGCTGGAGAGAAAGAAAGATGTACAGTTTGAGAGGCCTGAGAAACAGAATCTGAATTCTGGAGAGGATCAAATATTTGTAATAAAGAATGATACTTTATTATTTTGTTTAGCATGTTGTATTCCTGCTTTTACTGTGTATGCATACATACATATTTACACCCATTTCACTCTCAGCTACTTGTGTTTGTTAAAAGAAACAAAGACAAATATTTGTGATAAATGAAGACAAATATATCATATTTGTGTGCAGTGTATTGTTGATATGTTCACTTTTGTGTTGACATTAATGTGCAAGAGAGTGTGTGCATGCACATGAGCACACACAATTGTATGCAAGCAGTGTCATGTTGTCACTATATTCATAAGCTTTATGAATGTTGACTGTGTGTGTGTGTGTGTGTGTGAGAGAGAGAGAGATGATAGCAACCAAACAACAGATTCTAATCCTTTTGATAATGATTTGATGATTCAAATTCTGTCCATCCAAAAATCATCTGCTTATATATTTTCACTTTTTAGCTGGTTGCTTCAGGTGTGGCAAGATTGGTTTGGACAATAGGCCTTTGTTTAAAAGGGCTTTCAGTTTTCCTTCGACAGCACGCTTGTGTGCAGTTGAACCAATGAAGCTCAGATGTCAGTTTTTGATCATGCACACATTGTTGTGTTTTTGTTTTTTTTTCTTTTTTTGTTTTTGTTTTGTTTTTGTGAATTGTTTTGTTTTGATTGCTTTTGGGTAACGTTGGTAGGAAAGAGGGTATTTAAAAAAATCTTTTTGTTTGTTTGGTTGGTTGGTTATTGGTGTTTGCCTGAAAGGGAAACTATCATTCATCAGCATTGACCAAAGTTGAAGATCACAAGGTCTAGAAAGAAGTCCCTAGGACTCCCATTCACATTGGTATTACAGCCATTATTCATATTGTAACAAGGGAGGTGTCATTCACCACAGTAAAGCTGTGGTCCCCGACAGTGCTCAAACATTGACTGCTCTGCTTAACAGTTTGGGTTGTTTTGTTGGGTTGGACACAGACAGCACCAGCAGATCTTTGTTGCTTTTGTGTAGATGTGTTTTCACTGTCACTGTCACTGGTCCAGAAACCTGGTTTGATCAGGGGGTGCTGCACTGCTGAATATTTCACCAACATTCTCCATTTCTGGCAGTCATGGGATGGGCCCTGAATATTGCACTTTGCTTCGTTTTCGTCATGAACACAAAGAGAAATATTGGGCGAGTGGAATTGCGTGATGTAATTATCGTGACTGCATTCATACATTTTTTAAAGAATAGGTTGTTCCTTAGTTTCACATTTTATCAAAAAAACAAGCAAACAAACAAACAACAAAAATACACATGTGCAGGTGAATCAATATTGGCAACATCAAGACATGATTTCAACAAGCAGGTGAATCAATATTGGCAACATCAAGACATGATTTCAACAAACAATTCAGTCGTTGATTTTATGGTGACGTTCTTTTAAATATTACATTACAGTAACAATACATACATTGTTGGAACAATAACATGAAGTTAATGAAAAAATTTTTTATGAATAGCATAATACAGATTGTACATTTGATTTTGTCACTAATCCTGGCCAGACTGAGAGTTGATAGAATAACAGAATAAGATTTTGATTGAATTTAAATAAATTAAAATATTACCATTTTAAAATATGGTGACAAAGAAACAGAGAAATGATTTGGAAAGTCATGAATTTGGATGGGAACAATCCCAGCAGTTTTCAGCTGCAGTTTCAGGAGGCATCAAAACATGCAGGCTGAAGCGTTTATGCTACACAACTGCGTTCAAAGGGAGAACAGATGCCTTACCCAACACAAGGAGAACTAAACAAATGATAAATACTAAAATAGTTAAAGAAATGAGTAGAGATCAAAGAAAATAGTAGAGATTGAATATAAAAAAGGTAAATAGAAAATGATTATGAATAAGAAATTGAATATAAAAAAAGGTAAATAGAAAATAATTATGAAATTATAATGAGAGAATAAAATGGGCAAATATTGGAAAAAACAAAGCAGGCAAGCAAAGAAAGAAAGAAACTTGTCTGTTCATCAGCAAGGCTTGGCAAGCTTGCTGAAAAATCAAGCAAGCAGTCAGTAAGGCCATAAAATGGCTGGACCTGGAAAAGGTCGTTTTAAGTTCATCCCCCCCTGCAGCGAATTACTGCCTGGGTGGGGCGTAGGTAGTTTCCCATGAGAGACACTAAGTGTACAGATGTGTGCAGTGCAGTCAGGGGTAATGATTTTCCTCAGTAATTATGGGTCTTTGACTGGTTCAGTGGTTGGTTGTGCCATGCTCTGGGAGAACGTCGTGCCTGCTGATTCAGGTGCAGTTTTGCCTGGTTCAACCACAGGTGTTATGCTTGGAGAAAATCTTTCTTGCTGAATACATGCATGTGTGGATGTGTGTGTACATGATGCATTAACTGAAATGATTGTGATCATGTTTGTGGATTGGGTTTGCGAGTAGTTAGGGAGAGGATGGATGGGTGGTGGGGGTGGTGGAAGGGATCAGAGCGAGGTTGTGTGGGTGGGAAAGGTTGGGGGAACAGGATTCACACACGGTTGTTCACAGATCAGGTGTGTTAACTGTTCCAGTCTCTTGTTGTTATGTCCAGATACTCTACAATGTAGGCTTAAGAGAAATAGCAGCAAAAAAAACAAACACAAAACAACAGTTACAGATAGATGCATCGTAATTTACAATTGACCCCCTCCCTTCCCCTCCCATCTGACCCTTACATACAGTGCCAGTAAATAGACATGTTATCTAAACATGGCATTATAATGCCATGCATTAAGTACGGCATAATTTCTTGATTTTTTGTTTCTTTTTTGTGTCTGGTGAGACAGATAAGTTATTTGATAATCAGTGAGAAATGTTGCAACACACTGCTCAGGGGATTATTTTTTGGCTTTGTTTACAAGGAAACTGTCTGTCAGGATGCAACATGAAAAGAAAAAAAGGAAACACTTCAAACAGGAACATAACTTCCTGCAGAACTGGTTTGTTCAGAATGTTATTTTGGTAGCTCTCAGGAAACTTGAAAACATTTTTTTTGGTAATACACACTTGTGCAGACTCTGGCAGGGTTCTGTTTTCTGTCCCTTGCAAACTACTATATTGGATTTTAAAACTGAAAACTGTCAAGTGACAGAATTCCAATTTGAATCACTATGGCTCTGAAATAGGTCAAGAGTTTGCATTTTGACTATTGTCATAAAATATAACAAAAAAGAAAAGAAACAAAGGTTTCTTACTAAAAGCACTGTAATATCTCTGTGCCAGTTACTCAATTTAAGGATAATAATGATAAATACACCACATATTTTAACAATTTAAGATAAAGGAAATCTTGTTGGGGTTGTTTTTTTTTGTTTTTTTAATGCCTGTTCTTTCAAGTTGTCAGAATACATACCTGAGTCTTATCAGGGGACTCAGATGAAATCAGTGAATTGATATAAGTTCAACACAAAATTGAAGTCAAAGCAAACATATGTTATTTAAGACATTATATTCAGTATACAGGTGAAAAAGAATAAGATATATTTATCATTATTTCTGGGTCTTCTATACAGAAGTTATGGTTGGCAGACAGGCAGGCAGACAGACAGTCAGACAGATAGATCAACAGATAAAAAAAAAACCCAAAAGAAAACAAAACACAAAAAAACCCCAGAAAAATAGATATGTATCTTAGAACAAGTGTAGCCATTTTGGCAAACTTGCTATCCATCAGTTGCCAACTGCGGGAAAAGCTGCAGTGTAGAAAAGCATTACAAGTCAAAGTAAACATATGTTATTTAATTAAGACATTATATTCAGTGCACAGTTCGGAAAGAATAAAAGAGATATTTATCATTCTTTCTTGGTTGGCAGACAGTCAGACAAATAGATGGATAAACAGATAAATAAAAAGACGGAAAAATAGATATGCATCCCACAATATGTTTAGCCATTTTGGCAAACTTGTTATCCATCAGGTGCCAACTGCAGGAAAAGCTGCAGTGTAGAAAAGCATTACAATACATAATGACAATAATGCACACAACAACATATACTCCATGCAAAAGGAGACAGCCGTATGTCTTATAGTATTATGTATATGTGTGTGTGTGTGCGTGTGCGTGTGTGTATGATATTCTAGTAGTGGAATGGTGGCCTAGTGATAATACACCAAACTTGAGTGACCATTGGTCTGATTCCTGCATATGGACAGGGATTTTTATTCCCTCCATCATGAGACGGAGTGATGGTCAGGGTTATAAAACTGTTCATTGAATGAGATGATAAATCTAGGTCCTGTGTACAGCATGTATTAAGCGCACATAAAAGAACCCATGGCAACAAAACAGTTGTCCCTGGCTAAATTCTGTCAGAAAAAATCAATTTTGATAGTAAAACTGATACACTTCAAGACAAAAAGGGAAAAAAAAGAAAAAAAAAAAAAGAGTGGCACCGCATTGTATTGACACACTCTGGAATGTGGAGAGCAGTCTGAATTTCATACATAGAACACACATTACTGTACAGTAGTTAAAACAGCAGAAATTTACAACACAACTGATACAGAAATTTTTTTAGATCAGTTAGAATTAACCGGTTCTGCAGGAAATTGTGTTCTGGTAGCCCTTTTTGGGGTTGGGACGGTTCCTTGTAAAAAAAAAAGTATGCTTTTATCTGGAACTGTGGAAGCATTTGTGTTATTGATGGATGGCGCTATTGAGCAGGAAGCAATCTGTGTATAGATGGTTTCTAGTTGCTTTTGATGCTGGCATAGGTTTGTTTTTCAGTTTGATCAAACAGTGAATAAATAGTCATCGTGCTTGCTGTAGTGTTTCATACACATGTTGTGTAATGTTTTGTATTGGACTGTGCATTTGTACTGTTGTTGACCATGCTTATTATGGTGATGTAGTTCTGATTTTGTACTTGCTGCATTTCAGATAATGCCCAAGCCCTCCTTCAGATTTATTTTCAGGCTGTACATTGAAAATGTGCATGTACTATTCTTGTTTGATATGATGTACTTAAAAAAACACACCAAGAAACAAGAAAAACAACCAACAACAAAAACAACAACAACAGGTTTTTGTGTTCTGACTCGCTTATTATTTTGTGACCCATATTGTGTATGGTGTGTTTCAGATTGTGTACCATGACCCTGACCCGTTTACATGTGCTCAAGCCATTAGACAATGAGTTGACCTCAATGGTTGTGGCTGTTAAAATGCAGGTAATTGTGAATTTAACGGTCTGCTAATGAGCGTAGAACACACACACACACACACACACACACACACACACACACACACACACACACACCACACATGCTTGGATGGACCTGAACCCAGTGGTCAAACTTGAATTTACATCTTGGTGTCAAGACTGAACTCAGCCTTTTTTCTTTTTTTTTGAGGAGTGAGTGTCTTCATTCTCCTCCTCCTCATTCCATGGAGTGCATTGGAATTGGATAAACAGTTCGAGTGACTTAATGTAAACTCAGGATATGGAACGCATCCTGAATAGATAATGGGAAAAGCAGTGGAAAAGTGCCAACCAGACGCCACTGGCCATGCCACAGTCTGACAACCAACCGTCATTTTTAAAATTGTCGCTGTGTGAGACAGCAGAGAACAGTGTGGGCAGTCTAGAATTTGCAGTATTGGCACAAGAAGGGGGAAAAGGGAAGCAGAAGGGTTACTAGAGGATATTTGAAAAAAAAAAAAAAAGCTGTATGTATCTCAACAATGGGATAATTGTGTCACTGCTATGCTTCCCATGTGTCATGACATTCACAGTAACTAGGATTCTAGGTCATGAAAGGATATTATGATATCATTATTTACAACCAGCAGAATGTGTGAGGGGCACATAGCCAAAGGAATGCATGAGTGCATGAGAGGCGCACAGCCAGAGGAATGGAAGAATCTGTGAGAAACACACAGCCCGAAGAATGGAGGAATGTGTGAGAGGCATACAGCCAGGAGAGTGTATAAACTGAGAGACTTGTCTGCAAGATTTCAGACACTGTGTTTCTGTGTCAGGTGTTCTTGTATTTAGCTCAGTCTTACTTTTCTGTATCCAACATCTGACAGTGCACATATACACTTTGCCCTACCCACTCGAACCACTTTGTTTATGATGTGAAAACCAAACACTTCTTGGTCTGTATGGAATTATACCACATTTTTTCTTGTCAGCCGTAGGGGAATAAACACAACCAATGACTCAAGGCATGGTTAGATGGTTAGGTATTAAAGTTCATCTACAAAATAATCTATTTAAACTCTGTGTGTGTATGTGTGTGTGTGTGTGTGTGTGTTGAGATTGTACACATGTGCGTGCGTGCGTGTGTGGTGTGTGTGTGTGTGTGTGTGTAAACAGGTAGGTCTATACACATGTAATTAGTTCTATGTGGTTGTCAGCTGATGAGAAACAAAAAAAGTTTTGATTTCAGTGCATTATTGCATGCCTTGTATTTCGCAGGATTCACTTAGTTTTGTGTGACTTGAGGGGAGCTGAGTCCCATGCATCAATAGAACAATGGAAATTGATAAAATACTTTTTCACCATGCTCTAGAACCTCTCTCTGCTTGTCTCTCTCATTCAGTTGGACTCATCTGTGTCCTTGTCTGCATTCTCTTTGTGATTATTACCCCACACTGTACAACCCTCCCCCCCACTTCCCCCTTCTCCCCACCTGCTTCCTGCCCCTCCTTGCATATGCACATGTACTCACTTTTTTTTCCATAGAAACACACACACACACACACACACACACACACACACACACACATATGCACGCACACATGACACAGACTGGTCTCTCCACAAATATATAGATATTTTTTTGCTGCCCCTTCGTCTGCTCTGTTTTAATGTGCGTTACCCCCACATCGCTCATTTCAGATCCACCATATCCTCAAAGATCGAAAGGGCATCGTCCAAAAGTGACTCTTCCCCACCCCTACATTTATTATATAATGGAAACATTTCAGATTTCTTTGAGAAAATCATGCACCCATGCAGATAAAAGATTAAGAGAGTTTGGGAACTCAATTTGTAGTATTCTGGCTTCCAAAGATGTGAAAGTGAAGGATTGAAAATATTAAGGAAGGGAAGGTTCTCAATTGATGTTGTTCTGGCTTCCCAAAAGGTTGAAAGTGAAGGAATTTTTATGTGAAATGATCTGATTATAAAAAAATAAAAGAGTGGTGTGGATATTGTTAACATCCTGAGTTATTGTAAAATTACTAAAAGTGTTACATTTAGGTGCTGAATGAATTGAATTTGATGGTTGTTCATGCTAAAAATGATGTGCTCAAATCTGTTCCAGAACTCGAAGCGCATTCTCCGTTCCAACGAAATAAGTGTTCCCCCTGCAGGAGTCTTTGACACAGGCCTTGATTTGTCATTTTCGCTGCAGGTACAGTTTATTTCCTATTGTTTTATGTAACCTTTTTTTTTTTTTTTTGCATTATTTGTTATATGTTGTCTTGGAGTAAATAAACATGAATTATAGAAGGAACATTTTTAAAATTTTTGTGCAATTTCTAGGAGTAAAAACAGCAACAGATGAAGTTTTGAAGTTTCTTGTGAGTGTCAAAATTTAAAGTAGGAATATATACAGCATTAATAAGTTATATTTTTCATTGCTGACTTAATTTTAACACTTTTTAGCATTGTAATTCGAATGCAAAGTATGGACTTGAAGAAGAACATAACAGAGATTTGGGTTTTTGTCAGAAGAATTATATTGCAGTGTTGCGCATTGATTGATTGAAGTATATGCAATTTTGTGATTGTAAAGTTGATATCATAACTCATTGTTTTGAGAGTTGAGTAATTTAGTCCTTGTTTTAAAGAGGGGGGGGGGGGGGGGGGAGAAGGAAAAAAAGTGTGTATGTATTGTATGAATACATGTGTACATATAGATAGATACTAAGATAGGTAGACAGGTGAAATTAGATTTCACACTTCATTTCTTCAGACCCAGCCCACGCCACTTTAACTCTTAATCTGTAGTGTTGATAAGACAACTTGTATCATTATACATAAAAGGGGGAGTCCCGGAGATTGGACACCAAACTTTGTGGCTAGTATTTTCTATTTAATTTATTTGGTTTATATATATGTTTTTTTCATTTGTTTTTATTCATTTTAAAATATACCAGCCAAGAAGTTTGGTGTCCAGCCTGCTTTCAAGCACACACACAAAAAACATGAATATATTTATAAAACTTTTTTCTCCCCAGTATCCTCACTTCTTGAAGCGTGACGGCAACAAGATGCTGGTGATGCTGCAGCGACGGAAGAAGTACAAGAACCGAACCATCCTGGGGTTCAAAACCCTGGCCATCGGTCACGTCAACATGTCACAGGTCAGTTTTTCAGTCAGTTAAGCATGACTGTGGGAAATTAACTGCTTTGGGTTTGTTCTTTTTAAAATGGATGAAGCCCATAAACTGCCTTAATTGCTGCATAAAAAAAAGAAGAAGAAAAAAAGATACTTATCATCTTCTTATGCACCTGTCAGCTGTAACTCACACATTCACTTGAATATGTACAGTTAGGCTTTTTTGTGCTTTACTGTTTTCACACCCTGCCATGTAGACATCAATACTTGGTTTTAGGGGTGTGCATGCTAGGTATAGTCATGTTTCCATATCCAGCAGAACATTGACATGGATTACACGATCCGTAAACTGCCATAGACACACACACACACACACACACACACACACACACACACAGAGGAATTTGCATGTCTGAATATCAGGTAAAGTCTGCACCCTGAACTCAAAGCTGGTAAATTTCTGCACCCTTTAATCACCAGGCTCTGTGTGATTGAAATTTGAATGCATGATGCTTAGATTTAAAGTCCAACACTCTAACCACTTGGCTTTTAGTGTAGGACTATTAATTCCTTATGATTCTTATTCTGTGTATGTGAGTGAGGTGCAACTCCCATGTTGCTTGTTGTGGGATTTGACCTCTATTTCTGCAGCCACAGTGTGTGGATAGAACAGACCTTACCAGGTCAGCTGGCACCTTTGTCATGACCTCTTCCACACAGAACCAGGTTGAAACAAGGAAAGGGGGAAAAAAAGTGAAGGGAAACATTTTTGTGTGTGCTGAAACGAAGAAAAAGAAGACAGGAAAAGAAAAATGTGTTAATGTGTGTGTGTATGCGTGTGTGCACGTGCATGCGTGCGTAGGGTATGAGGTACTTTAAAGAAGACAAAGCAACATGTACGTCATGTGCCTGCAACTTGGACCCACCAAAGTTATTAACAAAAAGAGAAGAAAAAAAACAACTAAAAACAGTTTTTCCACATGAGATGACATCACTTTGTTCAGCTAATTCAGTTGCACTTAAGAGTGCAACCCACTATTCAGTTACTGTGTTTCACATCTGTGCAGCTGGTTCTGATAAGATGTGGTTCAGCTGTTAAGTGGTTGTTGATAATATGTTCCGTTGTGTGTTTCTTTACATATACATATGCTGATTGATTCATTATTATTAATTTATTGATTTTTTGTTTGTTTGCACACATGTGAATAAAAACATGTTCACATAAAAAAAAAACCAACACACAGAGAGAAGAATAAGTAAAGTAGATGTGACAGCTGTTCTGTGCTTTGGAATGTTATACATTCTTGGTGTACACTTGTGTGCATGCAAACACACATTTGAGCATTTTAACTTAGTCCTTTCACCCCAGTGTGGAGGATAACAGAATGCTCAGCAGTTATGTTTTATCAGTGATTCTGCTGACAGAAGATTGAGAATCACAAACACATTCTTAACCTGAAGCCACAAGGGCATTTTTGACATCAGCAAGCACAGGACATGTCAATACATCAGGCTTGTGTAATTGTCAGATACTCTGTAATAGCCACCCAAAATAGCTTGGATGTGGATAATGAACAAATAGGATTATGAGATGCGACAGAGCATGAAGTGACTGAGTGTCACAGTGCGACATCAATTTTGTGTGGTAACTGTCACTTCACATCACCAAGAGCTCTGTGGAAAGATCACCAGTTGTACTGTATGTAACTATATATATATATATATATATATTGGTAACTGTCTGTTTATTGGTATATTGGTAACTGTCTGTTTAATGATCTCAGATGGGAAAAGCAAATGAATCTTCCATCATTTCAACAGTTCAAAATATGTAAAATTTATTATTGTTGGTTAGTACAATGGTAGGAATGTAACATTTCTTACTGTTGGTTAGTACACACACACACACACACACACACACACACACACACACACACACACACAGAGCTTTCTTGTTTATCAAGAAATCTTTGGCTACAATTTTGATGAGACTATTGATAGGAAGGGATTTTTTACTTCTTGATTCTAATACTGGTCAGTAATGCAGGATTAAATTTAAAAAAAATTATTTCGTAATCATTCCGTTTGACTCATGCAGAATAAAAGAATGTGTATATGAGTCGTTCCCTTTTTTGCTTGCACAGCTGATGTCCTTGCTTTTTGATGAGTTCTGGGCCAAATTTGATATTCCATACATATTTTTCACCCTTAGTAGGCATTGTGCAACAGGTGCAGATGACATAATTGTGTATACATTGTGTATTGCGGAATGGTTAGGAATGAAAAATGATTTTGCTGACATTGCGTTGTGTTCCATATGCCCACACATAGTTAGTGGAAGCTCTGTGTGTGTGTGTGTGTGTGTGTGTGTGTGTGTGTGTTTGAGTGAATGAGTGAGTGAGTGTGTGTGTGTGTGTTGTGTGGTGTAGTTGTGTGTGTGTGTGTGTGTGTGTTTGAGTGAATGAGTGAGTGAGTGTGTGTATGTGTGTGTGTGTGTCGCGTGGTGTAGTTGTGTGTGTGTGTGTGTTTGCACGCTCACATGCCAGTGTGCTTAGTTTTGCATGTGTGCAAACATAAGCACACATGCAGGTATGTGCGCACCCGCACACCCACATGTATACATATTATATACACTCTCACACACTTCACCTCTTCACTATAGCTCGTTTCACTTCTGTGTATGTTCACGACAGTGTGTGTCATAGTGTATTTGATAATTTGTCTGTGCATATTTCTGGATCAATGGATGTGTATGCTATAAATAAATCAGCACTGTGGATGTAGAGGTATCATTATTCTTTTATTTACTTCGCACATATCTTTTGGATATCTTGAAAATAACGTTTGTTATAGATTTTATATTATATAATCAAGAGAATGTATTTGTCTTTGGATTTTATAAATATAGTATGTTTTATATTTTCTATGGGATTATTAGTAGAATGCTTTTTTCTTTTGGATATTGTGTAAAGGGTATGTTGATATTTTCTGTTAGATAATCAAGAGAATGAATAATACTAGTGTAATATTTTTTCATGTGTTTGCATGCATTTTTGTGTGTGTGTGTGTGTGTGTGTGTGTGTGTGTGTGCGTGCGTGCGTGTGTGTGTGTGTGTGTGTGTGTTGTACATATGTGTGATGTTATGCACATGTGTGTGCTTAAGCCTGCCTGCATATGCATACATTTGCATGGGTCCCATTTCACAGGTGTTGCAACGTTCGGTGGACAATTGCCTGAACCTGTACAGTGATGCCAAGGAGCGGATCAATCCTGTGGCCCAGTTGGCTGTGTATGGCCTCTCCAGTCAGCCAGTTGATCACGACGATAACGGCCATCGTAAACAGGCTTCCTCAGACGTTGGTCAGTTAGTGTTTTGTTTGTCTTGAAATCGTTCTTTGTTGGTCTGTTGTATTATATGTTGTGTGGTTTGTTGATTTTTTTCGTTTGTTAGTTTTGTTTTGTATATGACTGTTATTCGTTGTAATTCGTTGGTTGTTTTGGTTTAGTTTCTTGAGGTTTGTTTCTTATATTGCTCCTTGTTCATCTTCTGCCTCTTCTTGTTCATGTCTTTTTCTTTTTCATCTTCTTGTTCTTATTGACTTTGTTTTGATTATTAGTGTGTTTGGTGCACTGCATCCATCAGAGATAGAGTTTATATGTGTGAATTTGTGTTTTATATGTGTTTGTTTATTGTGTGTGTGCATGTATGTCTGTAGATAAGTTGACATTTTTACCAGCTGTAAGTTTGAGTTGGATTTGTTTGAGTGCTTAAAAAGAGAGAGAGATGGAGGGAGGTAGGGGAAGGGATGGGGAAGAGATGCAGAATCATTCAGATTTGTAGACAAATTTCCTCTTGAAGGTGTTGCATAAATTTTCAGCAGATATCAACTCCATTTTTTGGTTGTCTTTTTTTGTTTTTTGTTTTGCCACCTGAAAATGAAAAGGGGTTGTGGAGTATGCACCAGAACCCTGAACCAGGAATGAATTATGCATACATCATAAAATTATTGTTTATCCTTGCCTAGATGTTTCCAAAAACCCTGAAAACGAAGTTTGGCTGCCTACATGGCAGGGTAAAAATGGCCATACACGTAAAAGCCCACTCATGTAATATACAAGGGAATGTGGGAGTAGTAGCCCACGAACGAAGAAGTAGTTTCCAAAGAAGGACGACAAAAAAAAAAAAAAAAAAAAAAAAAAAGAGAGAGAGAGAGAGAGAGAATGAGAAAGAATTGAAAGTTTTGTTGGTTTCCTCCAGTCAGCTTTGGGGTTGTAATAAAGGGAATGCGGGGTGAAGTTAGGGTGAGCACGGTGGTGTAGGATGAAACCTTTGCTTTAACTTGTAGTCATACTTTCAGACCGATTCCCAGATGTTGAGAACAACAGTGATGAAATTTTCTAGTTGTCTTTTTACACCGATCCCCCATTTACACTGATCTCCAGACTTTGACAATGATAGCAGTGAAGTTTTCTAGTTGTCCTTTCAGACCGATCTCCGGACGTTGACAATGACAGCAGTGAAGTTTTCTAGTTGTTCTTTCAGACTGATCCCCGGATGTTGACAACAACAGCAGTGAAGTTTTCTAGTTGTCCTTTCAGACTGACCTCCGGACGTTGACAATGACAGCAGTGAAGTTTTCTAGTTGTCCTTTCAGACCGATCTCCAGACGTTGACGACAGCAGTGAAGTTTTCTAGTTGTCCTTTCAGACCGATCTCCAGACGTTGACGACAGCAATGAAGTTTTCTAGTTGTCCTTTCAGACCGATCTCCGGACGTTGACAATGACAGCAGTGAAGTTTTCTAGTTGTTCTTTCAGACTGATCCCCGGATGTTGACAACAACAGCAGTGAAGTTTTCTAGTTGTCCTTTCAGACTGACCTCCAGACGTTGACAGTGACAGCAATGAAGTTTTCTAGTTGTCCTTTCAGACTGACCTCCGGACGTTGACAATGACAGCAGTGAAGTTTTCTAGTTGTCCTTTCAGACCGATCTCCAGACGTTGACGACAGCAGTGAAGTTTTCTAGTTGTTCTTTCAGACTGATCCCCGGATGTTGACAACAACAGCAGTGAAGTTTTCTAGTTGTTCTTTCAGACTGATCCCCGGATGTTGACAACAACAGCAGTGAAGTTTTCTAGTTGTCCTTTCAGACTGACCTCCGGACGTTGACAATGACAGCAGTGAAGTTTTCTAGTTGTCCTTTCAGACCGATCTCCGGACGTTGACAATGACAGCAGTGAAGTTTTCTAGTTGTCCTTTCAGACCGATCTCCAGACGTTGACGACAGCAATGAAGTTTTCTAGTTGTCCTTTCAGACCGATCCCCGGATGTTGACAACAACAGCAATGAAGTTTTCTAGTTGTCCTTTCAGACTGATCCCTGGATGTTGACAACAACAGCAATGAAGTTTTCTAGTTGTCCTTTCAGACCGATCCTGGATGTTGACAACAACAGCAATGAAGTTTTCTAGTTGTCCTTTCAGACTGATCCCCGGATGTTGATAACAACAGCAATGAAGTTTTCTAGTTGTCCTTTCAGACTGATCTCCGGACGTTGACAACGAACAGCAATGAAGTTTTCTAGTTGTCCTTTCAGACTGATCCCCGGATGTTGACAACAACAGCAATGAAGTTTTCTAGTTGTCCTTTCTGACCGATCCCCGGATGTTGACAACAACAGCAATGAAGTTTTCTAGTTGTCCTTTCAGACCGATCCCCAGATGTTGACAATGACAGTGATGAGGATGAGGTTCAAGACTACAATGAGTACTCTTCCAACGATGAGATGAGTGACAGTGAGCCCATCATGATGGATGAGCATCCCAGGCCACGGAAATCCTCACGAAGCAAAGCTCGACCAGCCACCAGCAGGGTACACTTCTGTGTGTGTGTGTGTGTGTGTGTGTGTGTGTGTGTGTGTGTGTGTGTTGGCTGTGTTGCTGTGCGTGTGTTTGTGTCTGTGCATGTGTGTGTGTTTATGTATGTTTATGTTTGATAAATGTTAGGTTTTAGGTATCTGTTTCCATGTTTTATAACAGCCAAGTTTAGTGTTGAACATCATTTCTGATTCATATGTGTAGATGTGTGTATGTGTGTATGTGTGTGTGTGTGTGTGTGTGTGTGTGTGCTCTCACATATGTGATCATGTGTGTGTAAAATGTGATTATACATGTATTATGTACTCTTTTTTCCTATCTTTTTTTGTTGTTGTTGCAGCAAAGGAACTTGAAACAGAAGTTCCGTGCCTTGATCCGCAAGTTCAAACTGACTGAAGATGTGAGTTTCCGTTCATCTCTTTCCTTAATCCTTTGTTGAAAATAAGATATGATGTTATGTAACTCTAGTGTAACCTGAACCTTTTACCATGTTCTAAGAGACTTTAAGGTAACTTCATCAACACATTAAATTTCAACAGTTTGACAGGTAGTATTTGTGGGAAAGGCAGAATTTTGTTTATGGTGATAGTGACCTGACTTTGATGATATTTGTTCATGAATTTTGATTCACTTCCATCAGACACAGTATCTTTTCTTTTTCTAAGTTGAAAAAAAAATCTTAGTGTTTATATGCACTCTTGTGATACTTATTAACCCATCAAACATGCATGTTCCCATCTGTTAGAGTATGTAAACATTTTCACATTATGAAATATATAAATTTGTTTATCATAGGACACACTGTATAAGGCTTTTGTGTTTAGGTGACAGAACAGGTAACAGTGATATCTTACAGGTGTGTGACGGAGGCCTGAGAACTCCATAGTGACTGACGAGGCATGTCATTGCTTTCAGGTGTTAGAGCTGGACTCTGAGGCTGACCATGACCCCAATGACCCCGACAATAACGATGAGATGCTGGACGAGCTTGAGGACCTGAGCGACAGTGGACCTGAAGTAGATACCATCAGCGTCATGTCCACGCCTAAACCGCGGCTAAGGTACTGTGTCGGTTTCAGTTCAGTTTCAGTTTCAAGGTGGTTTCAAAGCGTGTGGACTGATTGTTATACACTGCACCACATCAGCTGAAAAAAAAAAGGCAGATGCCTGATCTTTGTGTAAACTCAGTGCACTGATCAGGCCTTGAGAGTTGATTGTTTTATGATACTGAGATACTGATTTAAGTTTACTTGCTTTTGTTTGATTGATGCTGTAGCTCTACCATTGTGTTGAAGGATTAGGATTAATTATATATAGTTTGATTAATTATGTTGAGTGGAAAGTGTCCCAGTAATATTGGTTATTTATGTAGAGATGGATTGAATATGTAGCATGCAAAGAATCTTCATGACTTTATATGCATCTGCATTGAGAGTCTGTACCATTTGTGTTGTTAGACCATATATTGTTAAGAGGGCTTATTAAGTTAGGTAACTGATGCATTTGAAAATGTAAACAATACTTTACACCATCATGTATTGCTATACTGATAGTGCAATCATTTTTTAGTAGATTTAACAGTGTTTTTGTGAATATCTTGTTCTTGCAATCAGATCATACATGATTTAGTTAATAAGGGCATGAGATTGTGTGTGGGTGAGGAATAGGCGACATTGACTTTATTTTCAGACATTCATTCATATGGCTTATTACCCCCATAAACGGAGTATGGCTGCTTACATGGTGGGGGTAAAAACGGCCATACACGTCGTGTACATACGAGTGAATGTGGGAGTTGCAGCCCATAAACGAAGAAGAAGATATGGCTTACTTTTTTTTTCCATTCAGCACCTTGAGTGTTTTAATAAAACATGTACATTCAAATATTTGATTAAAATTCTTAGTGAGGTGAATGAAAGTTAGGGAAAGTTACACACAACTGAAAGTTTAGAAATACCCTGAATGGCAGTGATGTGTATTGTTATCTTGTTTTCCTTGCAGGCCGTTTTTCACAGGCAGAAGTCCCACACCAGAAATGGACATCCCCTCAAGACATGTGAGGACTGACATTTTTCATTTCATATTGTTGTTGAATAATATGCATGTAAGTTTCAGAAAGGGGGACATGTATGATAAATATTCAGCTTTTTCATGATTGCGAGTTTAAAGCTCATCAGTTGATACAGAGATGTGTAGATGGATGGATAGAGGACTAAGGATTCATGTACTTGCCAGAAAAAAGAGGCAGAAAAGTGGAGAAATTCACATATTTACTGTACATTTGGATGTAGGTGAACACAGGGGTTTACACTTGCTTGCACACACACTTGTCTGGGTGTGGGTATATGTGCATGGATGTGTGCAAGTCAGATGTGTGTGCATGTAAGTGAGCTTGTTTTTGTTGTTATTTTTTACAGTTAAAAAAAAAAAAAAATTGAAATTCTGTTGGACTGTGTACAGGACAGCAGTACCCCAACGTCAAGAATGTCTTGCGACTCGGAAGCTGTGGTAAAAAGGAGCGAATCTGATTGGCAGACGGTGAGTTGGCATACAACTTTTTGCTCTCCCTTCATGAATGATTTTTGTCCATCAGAGCTTGTTTTCCCAGTTCTCTGCCTGAGTCAGGCAGTGGTGTCCGTATTTTATTTTCATAGAATGAGGAAAATGGCTGTGGTGATTTGAGTTGAACGGATACACAGACAGAGCATGCGCTTGCTGCGTTCTGTTCAGAGCCAGGCATTTGTCAGGTGTTGGCTGACGATGTGACCTCCTGTTTGACCTGTGCTCATGCTTGTCCTGTGTTTTTGTCTTTCCTTGTTGTTGTTGTTTTTGTTTTTTTTTAACAATTGCCTGTCTGTTGTGTTTGGAACAGAGGGTTATGTCTGTCTGTCTGTTTGTTTTTTTTTTAGATTGTTTTTTGTTGTCTTTTTCTGTATTTTTATTGTAACAGAAGCATGAATAGAATTGTTTTAAAACTTGGTGTTTTTAACAAGAAAAACTTGTTTTCTTTCATTTAATTTCCTTTAGGTAGGTGTGAATATAAGTTTCTGTGTGTGGATAATGTGTGTCATTCTTTTCAACATGTTTAGTCAGTAAGTAGAATGGGACAATTTGGTGTTTTCGTTTCTTTGTAAACTGCTTTCCAGATTAGTTAATGAAGGAAAAGTTGTGATAAATAGTAACAGCAGCAAGTCTTTTACCTGCTTCATCTTTTAGACCCACAGGTGCATCTGTGTGGACATGTATTGGACAGATAGGTATGCAGTGTGTTTATATATATATATATATATATATGTATGTGTGTGTGTTTATATATGTTTAATGTGCGTGTCTGTTTATTTATCGATCCCAGGTATTAAAAAACAATTAGCTGCCAGCTGCAGACCATTTCACAAAAAAGATAACTTGTTAGAATGTCTCAGAAAGATATATTATTAACTATCACCTATGTAACTAGTAAGACATGCACTTCCAAATATAATTGAGTAGTCTTTGTGGTTTTAAGTGTTATGGTTAGTATACAATAAACAGTTTTTGAGAAACGCTTTTCATGAAAGTACAGGGCATGTCAAATTTTTAATCATGGAAGCATGGGTTCTGTTTTTGACTTTTAATCCAAAATCTCTCTCATCTCGGATTTCCTTATGTTTGGTTCTTTTTCTTCTTACTAAGTAGTCAGCATTGTATTAGATTGACACAATGCAATCAGGTACATTATTTTCTTATTGCCAAATGCTAGAGATTGTTAAAAAGCGGTTGGTTTGAACTGAATCAGTAAAATGGATATTTGGCTGTTAAGCTGCTGTGAAATGTTTGAGCAGAGACAGCTGCTGATTTAAATTAAATGAAAATATAATTGAAGTCTAACCAAGCAGCACTCTGACATAACATGTCTTTTCAAATCTGATCTTAAATTTTGGTTGAAAAGATGATCATTTGTGTGAAAAGTGTGTTTTTGTGTTGAACTTGATGTGTTGTTTTGTCAGGTCATTTGTACTGGTCCTTTGGTCAGAGAAATTGACAAATTTTAAATGATGTATTGGTATAGATATCTTTAGCTGGGGTATTTGTCTGTCATATGAACTGTTTGTTCCTTAGTTTGTAGACACCACAGCTAAAAAGAAAAAAAATCATCTTTGCTTCAGCACTGTTATATTATTCATGGCATGCCAGCATGGGCTTTAAAGATGCAGTGTTTGAGTGAGGTAGACAAGTGTATTTGAGACATCAGAACTAATATCGCAAATTCTGTCTGCATGCATTATGTATTCTATATCTCCTTTCAGGGGGAGAGAACACACAAAAAAAGTAGGTTTCATCAAACGCCATTAACAAACTATCCACTCTTATCGATCAAAAGAAAGAGAGTTAGATTTCTCGTGTGAATGTGGCATGGCACTGTGGGTGTGAGCAGTATTTGACGTCTGAGGTCGACAGCGAGACAGCAGCTGCTGCAGCAGTGGCCTCTTCATCGACCACTGCCTCCTCCACCAACAATTCCCCATCCACTGCCCGCCCAAAGTCTCCATCCCACCTGAAACCAAAGCGCTTTGGTCACGAACGCAGCACCTCTTATAGGGAGAAGAAAAGCAAGAAGGAGTACCGAGATTTGAGGCGTCACCGCAGCTTCAGTGCGGCGGACGACTTGGTTTGTTGCCAGCCAAGCTTACTGGTTTCACTCCTTAGTTCAGCTCGTTTGATTCATCTTGTCCACACTGGCTTCTCATGCACAGAGACTGAGGGGCTCATTGCCGAAACATCATGTGGACAGAGTGCTGTTGGAGGCACATAGGTTCAGGGTCAGCTTGAGCATAGTACAGTAATGACTGAATTCAGTGCTGGATTTATGCACTTCTGAAGTCGGTTGCCAGTGTACCAGTTTTATATTTCTCTGGTATTTTATATCACATGGATTTTTTTTCATTCACGTTACTGATTTGGTTGCTGACCTCCCATTTTATTTTTCTTTTAAAAGAAAAGAATAAAATCAAGGATCATTGCTTACAATTATATACAAAAATTCATGAATTAACTATGATTCATTCATTTTTACAGACATTTCAGAACAAGCATGACTGGTACTTATAATTTGAAATCTGATAAAATAACAGCAGTGAAAAAAAAATTTAACTGAGTGTGAAGGCGAAAGGAAAAAAAGACGACCATAAAGAGCAAAGATACTGTGGATGTACAAGTGACAAGGAGAGGAAATGTCCTGTAGTGTCAGTTTTCAATGATGGTACAATTCTGAACAGCAACCACTTTGAATGAAATGGAAACCTTGATGAAGTAGGGTTTATGACACCAAAAATAAGGATATTTTTTTGAATGATTCCTTACATTTCCAAGGTGTCTTCTGAGCATGTTTTAATATACATGTGTGGCCACATTCAGCTTTACTTTGTGTTTTTTTTTAACTGCAGTGTCTGTTTCATTTGGTACATAGCTGTTGTCAGTAACAGTTGATCTGCATATGACTAAAAAAAAATTACTATAGATAATAAGATAACACATTCAGAAAAAGACACCAGTAATTCATAACCTTTCTTAAGCTAGGAGGAACATATTCTGAGGTGAAAGATACTTGTTAAGGATAATGCTGTGAATGACATATCTTCCAGATTTGCATATATGAGGGCGTGCAGTTTTTTAGTTGATGTTCATGATTTTTTGTATAGAGAAATATGTGTGGTACATGTATGCATTGAAAAATGTATAGCATTTCCGCACGCTCATCAGTCTGGAAAATCATCTGATATTTCATTTGTTTGTCTGCCACTCGAACAGAGAAAAAGAAGAAAAAAAAAATGTGTTTTTTTAAGTGGCTGCCTTTGAGAGATCAGTCGAATGACAACTTGTAGATGCTTGAAACATGGATACAGTTTGTCCTTTTTTATTTTTTAAAAATTAAAAAAAAATTTTTGTTGTTGTTGTTGTCGAGTGCCTCCAGGTAGACTGATGACATGATGTTTTGACAGTGGTCCCTCTTGTCTTCTCTCTTCTTTCTGATGTGGAACTGGACCCCGTACTGTAACTCACTCAGTCACTGGGTTGCCTGCCTGGATATTCAGCATACTAACTAATCCTGAGTGGCTTGCCTGTTTCCTGTAGAGTCTTGGTCATGTTTTGCCTGGCTTGCAGACTGGACATGCCTGTAGTAGCAGCTAACATGCCTACTAGCAGCTTGTCTTGGAAAATGACAGTGTGCAGTTTGTTTGTAAGTAAAAAGCCACACATGTTTGTGCCTGGTCTGACTCTTATGTTTTGTGTGATTTGATTTCAAGTCGTTGGAATGTATGAACACTGTGAATAATTGTAAATGTTGAGGACAGGAGGGGGGAGGGTGAGTATGCATATTGTAAATGACATTTTTTATGGTACCTTTTTTTTTTCTTCATTCATTCGATCTTGGTGTGCTGTGTTGCTCTAATTCAGTTTATGTGGATTTAATTTCATCCTCATGTCTTGACACACATTTTGTGCATGTATACACATTATCTTTTTTTTTTTTTTTTTTTTGCTATACTTTTGAGTATGATTGATAATTGTATGCTCAGTATCAGAGATATTATATGAAAATGGAACACACAAGCCTGAAAGATTTTGGCCTGGTTTGAAGCATTGGTCATTTTTGATAATGGTAATAAATGTGTATGATAATTATTGTGTTGCAGACCTCAAACAGATGATACTCTTGTACAGCATGTCATGCCTTTCAAACTCTCGTGCCTTGTTATGTTTGGATTGATTTTCTTTTTATGATATGCTTAGATCAGCACATACATCCTTTATGACTATAGATTTTTTTTTAAAGAAACAATTTTAAATTGTAAATATTTTTGTGCCTCCTTCTAAGGACTAAGGTTATTTTTGTGGTACTTTTGATGGCTTCATTCTGTTTCATTTTGTGCTTTCATTATGTTAAGTTGATCCCAAACAATGTGTTCTTCATATATGAATGCATTGATGTGTTAGCAAACTCTTCAAACCACAAGAAAAATGTCCACAGAAAAACCCAAAACAGACAAAACAAAAACAATTCTTGCAGCAGTGACAAATCTCAGGAGAAAAGCTGTGGATTTTGTGCATGCCTGTTGATCCTGTAATACATTCCATCACTGATGCAGTCTACTATCACTCTACAATGTTCAGAGTGTGTGTGAGGGATCAGCATGCAGCTATCGTGTTACTGAGGAATTTTTTTGTTAACCTCTCATACATTTCTTGAAGGTTATAGATTTCATTTGTTATTTGTCCATTCATTCATTCTTTCATTCATTCATTCATTGTCTATGGCAGTCATTTCAGCAGGATAGTTAATTTTAGTAACTTACAAAAGTCCCGTTTTGAATGCTTTTGCCCAGTTCAAGTTGATGCAGCCAAAGTAATTGTTTCAGCACTGTTTTTATTTGCATCCTTTCACAGTTTCAGTTTTCTGAAGAGCATTCATCTTTTTTTTTAATGTAATTGGTTGCTATTGCTGTCTTTTGCATTTGCAACCATTATCACTGTGTTATGATTATCATTGTATTTATTTATATTTAACCCAGAGCTTTTGTTTTCACCTCTAGATAAAATATTGATTTATGTACGCATTTCAATCCATGACAGATTTTTTTTCACATCTTTTTTCAATTTTTGCTCACTGTTTTGCTGTGAAAATGGTGCGAGGATAGCTTAATACCAGCTTGATGTGCATAATTGCTGTGCTATGGAGGGATGAGAGAGAGATGGAGATGATGATGATGATCCTATATTATTGGTTCAGAAAACTAGGCTTCTACCAGAACATACAGTTGGCAGAATGAAAATTTCAGAATTTATTATTTTACTTTGATTTTTAAGAAACATTGATCAATATCAAAATTTGGAAAACTACCCAAAAACTAATACTCCACAACAGGCAGTCATGTTCTGTAAATATTTTGGAAATGATGTTTCAGTTTGAGAAATTCTACATGGAAATGTCATATTGCATGCCATGCTATACGAGAAGTGCCTCTATACGAAATTAGGTTGATAAGACTGGTGAACAGATTGTTGGCAAAAGAAAAATATGTCACTGTAGTTGTTGGGCAGACATTGTTTATTTGATATTGGGCTTTCATGAAATGTATAAATAGCATCTATTCAGCTCCCAATACAAGAAAGTTCAGAAGACTGGATGTTAATATTTTCAAGAAGTGTTGCTGTTTGCAAAAAAAATCTTCATATTCTACTCCACACCAGCTCAACCACTGAACTAATGGACACACAAAAAAGGGTGGGGTGTGTGGAGGGGGACAGGAGGGAGGGAGCAGGGGGTTGGGGGTGAGCGAGTGAATGAATTTTATTTTCTGAGGGGAGTAGAATGAGCAAACAGTGCTTTTTTTCATCCAGCCCTCAAAGAAAAAACGAGAGGAAAAAGAAGAAGCAAAAACTTTTAAAAGAGCTGAAGTTTCACATGTGCACTGGAGGGAGCTTACTGTCATGTGTTTGCCTTCCTGTTATGATCTTATCAAGTGACAGAGATTGGGCAGTCCTGATATGGCTCTGTGTGGTTGGCTGTATAAGCAACAATGTCAAATGTCATAGTGGCAGAAATGATCTCCCTGAAGTCTCAGAGACAATGTCCAGAAACAAATGCAGGAAACAGATGACTCATTGTGACATTAAGCTCAGCAGTAGACAAGATTTCACAACTCTACACTGCCCCTTTATGTTGAAAAGAGCACTGGCTTAATTATTTCATGCAGGATTAGTGCTGAGATCAGCTGTCTGCCTCCTTTCATTTTTTAAATTAATTTGAAGCAGATATGGTGGTGTGTGTGTGTGGATAAATTTGTACACTTTAACACTGTCTTGAAACTGGAAATAAACCTTCAACTCACATCCACAATAGAATTAGATTATGTTTTAGATTATGTTTTTTATATCAAAGATAATTGGAAGAAGAAAGCAAGGAGAAGAAACAGTTACATTTTAACAGGAAACATTTTTTGTCTGTTGTAATTCTTTTGTTTTTATCATTATACATATTTTGTAATTTGGAATGCACATTTTATCTCCTTACTTTGTATGACAGGTGATGCATGGACATTTTCTGTATTCTTGTGAATGTTTGGAGTGCATATGATTTTTTAAAAATAATTGTGGGTTTTTTTCAAAAGTTGTGTTAAACAATGTGTTTTGCAGGAATTTTGTGTTCACTGTGTGAATGATGTGTGTAATTGAAACTTTATCATGCACGCACACACACACACACACACACACACACACACACACATGCACATGCACATGCATATGCACACATACACACATGAGTGTGCATGCACACACACACCACAGTATCTATAGCAAAAAACAAAACCAACAAAAGAACAGAGTAACTGAAAGGACAAAGACAAGACTGGTGGTTTAACTGTATTTTCTCATCTGAACAAACATTTATTGATTTTTGTTATTGTGACGATTAATTGTGTGTTGCTTATATGCTTTGTCAAATATTTCATAGTGATTAAAAGTTCTTATAAACTTAATATCATTTTTTTGTTTTTTTGTATTTTTATTTATTTATTATTTTTTACAGTACATCATTTTGATTAAATCCATTTCATAACTATCTGAATTCCTAGTGACATAGCCTATTAATAACTTATTTTATCCTCTGAACAACTGAGTGTCTTTTTCTTTCAGCTTTTTTTTTTTTTTTTTTTTTCATCTTAATGTTTTTGGTGTGTTTTCAGTAAAGGGCTTGTTATTGTTAACATTCATTTGACTTTATAAGTCATCATTATTGATTGTTGAACCAGGGGTTCAGAGTAGATTAAAAAGAATAACCGTTGTACAGTTTGCACATATTAGCTTACTCTTGTAATCTTGCAGTGTTCAGCATGTGTTTTGTTAACAGATGTAAGTGTTGAAATATCAGAGCATATTAGTCATTGCACATTTTTTGTTTTTATATTTGATTTTGGACATTATCCTGTTTCAGTTTTTCAGGATCTCTCTGTCTCTCTGCCACCCTCCCCACCCTCTCCCTCTCTCTCTCTCTCTCGTCTGTCTGCCTCTTGTTCTGATGTCTGCACACGAGTCTCTTTGGTAGAATCTCACACATGCATGACAGTGAGCATGCACGCACACACACACATGCACATGCGCGCGCGCGCACACACACACACACAGAGACAGACACACATACTCCCTCCCTCTCTCTCTCTCTCTCTCTCTCTCTCTCTCTCTCACCTGTTCTCACTCTGTCACTCATTCTTCATAAACAGGAAGATTTTGTGTGCAGTGTGTGTCTTAATACCACCAGATTTCTGAGTTTCTTCACGGTTCTTGCCTTTTCAACATGAAAATACATCCACCAGATGTGATTCGTTTTCATCTATATATGAAATAAGAGGGAAGATGATCAAAAATAGAAAAAGGCTCATTGAATTGACTTATGAATTGAAATAAAAAAATCAAAACATTAAACTTACATATATAAATATATAAGTGTCCAAAATGTTTGGGAGTTTTCACTTGCAAACATAGTACCGGTATGCATGAAAAAAAATGAATTTCGTAACACAAGAGTTTACAAACATTTCTGTTTTCCTCTAGGAAGATGTGGCATCATGATGTAAGCATGGTGGAGCGTGGTGGAGTGTGAATTATGTGGAAAGTTATGAACCAGAAACGGTTTGTGTGTGCAGCCAGGAAAGGCTCTGTTGGAGCAGTTGAACAAAATTCTGGATGTCCCTGACGACCGTCTGCCAGACAGCTTCTTTCTCATCAACACTGCTGACTGGACTGGACAGGTACTAGTCACTGCTGTCTTACTGTGAAAGAAAGTTTCCTTCCTCACAATCAGAAGTTTCTGTTTGTATCCTGAATCATACCCGGAACCAGACAACCTAATCAAAAGTTTCTATATATATCCAGAATCACAGAACCTAATCAAAAGTTTCTATATGTATCCAGAATCAGATAAATTGATTAAAGTTCCTTTGTGTACCCAGAATCATGTCCTGAACCACAGAACCAAATCAAAAGTTTGTATGTATATCCAGAACTACAGTACCTGATCAAAAGTTTGTATGTATACCCAGAACTACAGAACCTAATCAAAAGTTTGTATGTATACCCAGAACTACAGAACCTAATCAAAAGTTTGTATGTATACCCAGAACTACAGAACCTAATCAAAAGTTTCTATATGTATCCAGAACTACAGAACCTAATCAAAAGTTTGTATGTATACCCAGAACTACAGAACCTAATCAAAAGTTTCTATATGTATCCAGAACTACAGAACCTAATCAAAAGTTTCTATATGTATCCAGAACTAGAGAACCTAATCAAAAGTTTCTATATGTATCCAGAACTACAGAACCTGATCAAAAGTTTCTATATGTATCCAGAACTAGAGAACCTAATCAAAAGTTTCTATATGTATCCAGAACCTGATCAAAAGTTTCTATATGTATCCAGAACTACAGAACCTGATCAAAAGTTTCTATATGTATCCAGAACTACAGAACCTGATCAAAAGTTTCTATATGTATCCAGAATCACAGAACCTAATCAAAAGTTTTTATAGGTATACAAAATCACATTACCTAATTGAAAGTTTCTTTTTATCCAGAATCACAGAACCAAAGCAAAATTTCTATTTATTTATCCAGAATCAGAGAATCTATCCAACAATGCTGTCTTAGTCGCTTTAGGAGTGTGGTATGGGTCTGCCCGTGTTATGTTGTTGGTGAGCTTGGCTTGTGTCGGTGTGTGTGACGGTTGTTGATTGGCTGATTTTATTCAACCGCATTAAGTGTGTGGTGGGGTAGGGGGATTGTTGACTGGTTGAATTTGTTCAACTGCGTTGTATGTGTGGCATGGTGGGGGGATTTTATTATTTTTTTTCCTTTCTTTTCTTTTTTTCTTCTTTCCGTTACATGACCAACATCGACTTGCTGATGATTCTGTCGTGGTTGATTACTTGATACATGCTGGGTATTTTTGTATCTCCATAAGCCACTGAACACTGACATTGATTACAGGGTCTTTAACGTATTTGATTTAATGCGTGTGTATACACATGAAGGGGGTTCAGGCACTAGCAGGTCTGCACATATGTTGACTGGGAGATCAGAAAAATCTCCACCCTTTACCCACCAAGTAACGTTACCGAGAATCGAACCTGGGACCCTCAGATTGAAAGTCCAGTGCTTTAACCACTCAGCTGTTGCACCCATCGAGATTGTTGATTGGTTGATTTTATTCAGCTGTGTTTTGTGGGAGGGGGAGTGTTGAGGGGGGGTTGGGGTGGTGGGGGGGTAAGGAAGAAGGATGCTTGGTTGTGACGATAAACATAGAAATAAGTGGGATGAAAGGAGACAAAGATGTACTTTCATTTGCAGTCTGCTCATGCTGTGTTTACTTTATCAAGTGCTTGTATTGCTGAGTGAGTGGAAGTGAACATGTGTACATGTGTAAATGTCTCATTATTTGGAGTCTTATCTGTTGTATCTCTGATTTGTATAGTCTCTTTATACTGAAGACACACAAAGTCCCACAAATCTGAGGGTAGAACAGTTACTGTCTTGTCATCATAATTTATTATTTTCCATTGAGGAGAAAAGAACTAGCCGGGTGTTATGGAAATGAGACAGAGGAATGTGACATGAAGTGTTGGTGTTATGTTTGCACTACTGAAATTACACACTGTATCTCTGTGTATAGGTATTATGCCAGAAAGTGCAGGACCGTTTCCAGCTGATCAAGACATGCTCTGAGGCAGATGTCAAAGCAGCAGTGGTTTTTCTGGTCAGCAAAATTCAGAAATTGTGAGTATCCTGGGTTTTTTTTGTCCAGTGTGAACGTCCACCACTAAATGAATCAGAAATCAGCTTGGATGATATAGATCCCCCCTAAGAAGTATGTTCAAAGGGTGATGATTGTCTAATTTATTTTTAGTTCTGCAGTCACTCATTTACTTGATGAAACTGTACACAGAGTTTTTTCCACACATTGTGTAAAAAATGCCTTTAAATTACATTATAGTCTCTTTGAAACGCATTAAGTCTTTGCACCAAGATTTCTTTCAGCAGTATGTGTAGAGGATGCTGTTTTTAACACAGTATGTGTAGTCCAGGCACTGTGTGTGTGATTTGACAGAGATATTGATTTTGAGCATGAACAGTTTTTAAACATTTTTTTAAAAAGGAAATGTGATCAATTCAAAATAATTGTGAACAGTTCAAAATGTCTAACAAAGAGGGTTGGGAGTTATTTGGAAGGGGTGTGTGTGTGTGTGTGTGTGTGTGGAAGAAATGACAGCATTTGCTGATAATCATAATGCGAGTGATATGGAGAGAGAAATACCAATGGTTGATGATTTGTAATCGAGAGAAATATGAATGTTTAATGATGAGTTGTATGTTCCTGACAGCTGTAACAGCAATGCCAGAAGTCCGGCCCCCATCAAGGTGGGCATCATAGGGGGCGATGCCTACATCAACTCTGTGCTGAGGCCATACGTGGAGCACTTCTCTGCCAAAACACCTGACTGGCAAACCTACATTAAATTCCTCCTCATACCCTTAGGTAAGCCTTAGGTGGTGGTGGTTGGTTTATTTTTCATTGAAATTTCATCTTGTCTTCTGACATGTCCCGTTTTCATGCCAGTCTCTGCTAGTATAAACATATTTCAATGTCATTCTTTAGGATACCTTTTGGTGAGCCTTGGTAGTTGTTATTGTTGTATTTATCCCCTATCATATTCTGTCTCATGTCGTATGATAAGTCCTGTATTTACGCCAAATTCTATGTCATTCCTTCTCTTACCCTTGAGTAAACCTTATTCCTTTTTGTTATATTTAACAGTAAGCTTGATTTATGCATTATATTCTTTTCCTCCTCCACCACAACCAGCATACAGTGGAAGGAAAAGACACATGTTGAGAGATTCATATGCAAAGGTCAACTTGCAGTGAATTCTTTAAGTGGGCTGCCAGTTGAGAGAATTATCTGGGGGCAATAAAATATCTGATGTGTAGGATTTATCATGTCTTCATAGTTTGCTTCAAGAGATCGGCAAGAAAGATAGTACAGTGCCTCAGGTCTTAGAGGGCAAACATATAGATCTCAATTTTTTGTCAGCTGATCAGGATCAAATTAACAACAACAGAAAAGTGTTGAACAGTCATTGGAAGCATGTTTTGACATTCTGTTAGTTGTAGATATACAGTATATATTGATTCAGGCCTTAGCAGTGCATTGGGTTTGTGATGGTCAGGCTTCTGACCCCTTTTATATTTGTTGTTGTTCAGCAGATGTGGTGCAGAGTGTATAGATCAGACAGCACACTTTCATGCCTCTGGGACTGAAACTGAAACTGAAGTTTGTCCAACAGAGGTTATAATTTGACATTTCTGGCCTAATTAAGATTTTGATTCAGGTTTATGTTCTTTATCTCAGGTAACAGTTCAATAGCCAAGTACCTGGGAGGCATTGACAGTACGTACAGCAGCCTCTTCATGGACTCTCAGTGGAGGGACATGTTTGAGAAACAGGACTCTCCCAAGCTTGGTAAGTGGTCTGAATGCTTTGACTGACTTCTGTGTGTTTAGGCACAGGTTAGATTCGTCTTGCAATTGTGGTTGCAGTGAATTAGCAGGCAGCAATATAAAAAAAAAAAAAAAAGTGAAATAATAGAGTGTTTTCATGTTGTCCCTCCTCCCACCTCCCTGATAAAAAAAATTTCAGTTGATAATGAATTTTCTTTCTTGCATTTTTTCTCCTTTCCAGACTCTCCAGAACTTTCCAACCGGTTGTCTCTGTACCTGAGCAGTGCGAATTCTGTCCAACAAGTGCCAGTGGCTGAAGCACTAATCATGTGCAAAGGAAAAGGGTGAGGGACACGCTGACAGTGAAGTGTGTGTGTGTGTTGTGTGTGTGTAAAGGCTTGTGGACAGGAACAGGTCTTGTTTTATGCAAAGCTTCGCCCATCCTCTCTGATCCTTTATTTATTTAGTTTTATACGATAACATTCAGGTATTACAGTCAAAACTTTAACCCTTTCAGTGCCAAACCTATTTCATGCTCAGTGGCAACTATTTGCCTAGGAGTTTTTTGGTCACACATGGTAGTAAAAAGAAAAATTCTTGCATGCAGACTACTGAAAGAAAGCATATGTAGCTTATACTTTACTGAATGGAAAATTACGCATGTTCAGTTTTGACATTTTCTCATTTTATGATTTTGTGAAAGGAATGTTCTAAAGATGGTGCAGATGGAAATTTCAGTCTTGGGGCACTGGAGGGGTGAACAATTAGATATCTGCAGTCACCTATATGTGTGATAAGACACTTAACAGAATTCTTTCTTTGCTTGTGTGAAGCAGATGAGGGAGTTGTGACCATTGCTGTGAAAATTGTTTTGTCAGCAGTTCTGATGACTTTTTTTATGTATTAAATCTGAGTGATACAGTAGATTTTTTTGTGTGTATGTGTCCAACAGGTGGTTTATTTTGATATTGAATTTTTATCAGCTTTTTAAAGAAGTATTAATTAAAAAAAAAAAAAAAGCGAAAGGGATGGTTAAGACTGGGAGTGGTGTGGGGTAGGGGCTCTTCAAAAGAAAGAGAATATGAACATACGCACACACAGTCTTAGGGGCTGACTCTCTTTGTGTGTGTCTCTCTCTCCCTTCAGTGCATACTGTATGTTTTATATTGCTTCAACATTTTTTTTCACTCTCTGTCTCACAGAAACGATGAGAATTCTACTCAGATCTTCATTCCATTCATCAGCGTAAGTAGTTGAAGACTTGTTGTTTTAGCAGCATTTGTTGTGTGTGCATGTTCATGTGCATATGCGCGCGCGCGCGTGTGTGTGTTCAGGTGTTGTTGTTTTTTGGGGGGGGGTTGGGGGGGGTCTTTTTTGTTTACTTTATTTATTTTTTTTTTTGATGGGATTTCTTTTTCTTTGTGTTTTTTCTCTCAATATTTTCCGTCCCTCTCTTTCTCTTTTCCTCTCTCTGCCCCCCCTCTTCTATGATTTTAGGTTGATTTCCAGAATTGAATGGCTTTGGTGCTTTGGGTAGCTCTTGACTAAGAAGTTCTGAAGTGTATAATTTTACCACAAACATGTTAAGGGTATACGTTTTGAATGGATGTGATTTAAGGTATTTATCATTATTCTGTCAGTGAAAATACAGCTTTTGTAAATAGAGTATGTCCATTGCATCTCCACATGCCTGTGCCTTGTTGAATTATAATAGTTATTGACACATACTGTTTAATCACACAGGAGGTACGCATAGGGACACTGGAAACTTTGAACACCTCCACATCAGGTGAGTCTGTCGGTAATTGTTTTATCCCCTGTTTTCCTTTGTCTCTGTTTAAGAAAACAAAAGTATATCTATTCAGATCTGTGTTCTTGATTTATCACTTAACGAAGAGTGAATATGTTGTTGCATAGCATTTTCATGTTTTCAAACATCAACACTTCAAACATGTACACGTGCGCACGCGCGCACGCACATACACACACACACACACTCACACACACACACACACACACACACACACACCATTTCTCATTCACTCACACAGTGAACATAACTCTCAACAGTTCTCAACTAAGAAATGTGACTCATAATGTCTTTCCTTTACTTTGTCTTGCTCAGTGGAGATTGAGGACAGTGCAGTGACGTCGCCCAGTCTCTCCAGTTCTCCACCTCTCTCCACCCCAGTTCTGGAGAGGACACGGGAGCCTCACACCCCTCCCTCTTCCCCCAACATTGGGGGACCCTCCCCTGCCACAGGGTAAGTCTTAAAGAAAAACATCTTTCTTGTATTCAGTTTTTAGTATTTTTGGGTTGTTCTGTTGAAGTAATGGAAAGAGTTCCGACTGATCTACACTCCCATTGCCGGTTGTCTGTGTTGGAAAATGAGGGATTGCTTGTGTTTTTCTAAAAACAAGCTTTGCAGGTTTGTCAGCTAATTTCATGCTTATTGATCTGGACATGTGTGTGATTGTCCTTTTTCCAGTTTGCTGGAAATTTTTATGTGGTGTTCTATCTAAACCTGTAAAGGTCTCTCAATGACTGCCAGTGTAATGATGTTCTTAAAGAGATCCTTCGCTCTTATTAAATGTCTTTCAGCAGGTGAGATTGAAATTGTGGAGAACGATGTTTGTTTTTGTCATTGGCAGCGAGCAGCTTGGCGTGAAATTGTTTGAAGGCATGTTTTTTTTCTTTATTCATTGAAGGTATGTGATTTTGTCATCAACATTGAAGACATTTGATTTTTATAATCATTGAAGGCATGTAACTTTTTGTCCTGTTTGAAGTTTGGGCTGCCCCCCCCCCCCCCTCCCCTGCCCCCCGAAATACCATTGAGCTTACAGGTCAGGATGTCAGTCCCAGTTCTTTATCTGGACGTCTTCTTGGGATTGCATTTCTTTCGATCAACTAAGTCAGCTTCATCACTTAAAGCACAACCAAAAATAGTAGCTACACTTCATATGCATACCACTCTGATCTCATTTCATGAAGGTTCAGAAATGAAGGGGTTAATTGCTTCACAGCATTGAGCTGGTTTACTTTTGCCAGCAGGTGGTGGTAGCGGTGGGTGGTGTTGGTATAATTGTGCATGTTCCACTGTGCGTGTGGTTTCCCAGCGCCGTCAGCAGGTCCTAAAAATTCCATGGTGTGCAGTTTCTCATTCCCTTTCAGTAGCCAGCCCTCAACGTCAGGGGGACCCTCCACGTCAGCCATGCTGTCCAACAGCAGCGGGGAGTACATGGACCTGCAGGTGGACTACTGGTGGACCATGCCCAAGTCGGAGAGCTCTGACAAGGACAAGAAGGACAAGCGGGACGCCAGCAGCAAGTTCTCCCTCAAGACGGCCTTCCGCTCCCTGGTGGTGTCACGCATGGCACCCTCTATCGGCGCCATGCCCTCATCCGGCATGTCCGTCACCAGTCTGGTGCCCCCCGCCTTCTCCATGACCGTTGTCACCAAGGAGAAGAAGCAGAAGAGTGAGTGGGGTGGGGGGGTCATGGTGGGGCGGTAGTGGGTGGAAGGCAGTTGTTGTGGGTTGTTCTAACAGTTGACTTGGGAGGTAAAGGTCTGATGCCCCTCTATATTTTACATGAAGGAGAAGAAGCAGAAAAGTTAGTGGGTGTGCAGGTGGGGGAGAGAAAATGGAGATTGGTGTAGGTGGTTCTGAGAAATGGGTTAATTAATAATGATAATGATTCATAACTTTTCTATGGCGCAATATCCAGTACTAATACTGCTCAAGTGCCGTACATCATCAAGCTGGATATAAACATAAAAACATTACAACAGCTCAATCCAATGAGTTCACAGAACGAATCAGAAAGTATAACCCACCAAACAATAGAAAGTATCAAGTAAATAAATGCTTAGATTAAAATGAAATACATTCCATAAAACACACATTTCATAAACACACACACACACATTAGTGTAGCAGTTTATCAGGGTGACAATGGTCTGATGTCCTCTACATTTTCCATGACAGTGATCACCAAGGGAGAGGGGGGTGAGGTGTTGTAGGAAGACCGGTTGTTTATGGCGACTCTGAAAAAGTAGGTTGATTTAGCAGTTGACTAGTGAGATAAAAGTTTGGTGTCGCTTGTGTTTTCTATGAGGATGGTGGTGACCCTGTCTGTGTCTGTCTTTCTTCCTTCTTTGTCTTTCCCTCCACCTCATTCCTACACAGTGTTGCAAGGACCGACTACATTTGAGTTGACTAGTGTTTCTTTTCGATTCAGTCATGCGCATCGGGAAGAAGGCCAAGGACCTTGAGTCCAAGAGTCAGGTGATTGACAGCATCAGTCGTATGGTGTGTACCACCAAGAGTCAGAACATGACCCTCACAGGTGAGACAATGTGTGTGTGTCTGTGTGTGTTTGAGTGTGTAATATGTGTGAGCGTTTGTGTGTGTGTCAGCATTTGTGTTCGTGAAAGCGTTTGTGTGTGTGTATGTGAGCATTTGTGTACGTTTGAAAGTGCACTTCCAGATACTTTGGTTTTACTCAGTTTGAAAATAACTAGCAGCACATTGTCATTTGATTTTTTTTGGGGTGGATAGTTTTAGATTTCATTGGATATTGTCAAATTAAGTTTTTGATATCTTTCTGATATCAAACAAAAAAAACCTTGCCCTTCGTGACATGCAGATGTGTGGAGAGAAGAAAAACAAAGAGGAAGGCATCTACTGTGCATAATATTCAAATAATGCAAATGCTGTGATTTGCCTTTTGTTATGTTGCTGATTGAACTGACAGGACAATCAGAAACTGAATAAAATGATACCTCAAATCACCTATGTGTTTTTGAGGGCTGAATACAAAGGTTTGTGGCTAGCATTTGCCCACTAACAAACCAAGTTGTGTATTTATGGCAGTATGTGTAAACGCCAAGAAGACCAATGTCTGTAAAGCATGGCCAAGAAAGATTAGATAGAACCCTGACAAGATGTGATGCAGATTGAAGCGATGAGACACCGGACTTTCAGGTGAACCAGTCCAAACATCCTATAACATCACAACCCCAACATTCAGGGATCACACACAGGATCACCATCAAGTACTCTGTGACAGGGACAGAAGCCTGTCACTTGAAGAATCCCCAACATAGTAACAAGCAGTACATGTCTTAGTTTTATTTATTTATTTTTTTCCAGTGGTGGTGGATGGGGTGGAATGGCACAACGTCAAGTTTTTCCAGCTGTCGTCGCAGTGGCAGACCCACATCAAGAACTTTCCTGTGGCTATTTTCACCTCCATCGATGCTTTCTGAGTTCAGACCTTCCTACACCACACTGAGCTTTACGCCATGTGCAGGTGTCAGTGCATGTTGGCAGAGGCTTCCATCATTCACCAGCTGACAGCTGTAGCTGGGAGAAAGGACACCGGTGTAGCTTTGAAGTGTGTGCTTCCAGGCTGTTTTGAGGAACAGAAGGCACATCGAACAACCTGCGGCGACACAAAAACTTACTTCATGCAGACTGGTTTCAGGGGGGTGGGAGGAGGGGAGGGGAGGGAGGAAGAGGAGGGGGTGGGGTGACTGTGTGTGAAATTCTCCGAGGAACAAGGGTGGTGATGCAAGTTTTTTTTCTTTCTCAATATTCATTTTTAACATAAACACTACAAACAAGTGATGGGTACAGTCTGTGCACACGCACATGTATACATAATATATGCTCATACAAGGAATTTAATTCAGATGATGGTACATCTGGAAAGGAGGGGAGGGGAGGAGTTGAGTGAACAATCTGTTGTCATTGAAAATGTGTTTTTAAATTTAAAAGCAAAAGCTCTGTTAGTGTTGTGTTCAGAGTTCCTTTTGAAAATGACAATTTTCTTCACTGGTAGTGTGCAATGGGTTGAACTGGCAGTGTCAGGTAGAACCAATGGATGACTGCAATGAGAGTTGTAAGGAGTTTTTGGACAACTGTATTAAACAAACTGTCCAAGAAAGTAATCCAATCTGATGTGGAGCAAAGATGAGATGAATGGTGTGCACATGCCAGAAAGGGGGCATGTTTTAGGAAGACCGAGAATTAATTTTATTTGAAAAAAAAAAAAAGGTGAAATAGGTAATGTACGACTTAAGCTTGATGAACTTGACATCTTCCACAAATTTTTGTCTACCTATTTATGGTGAAGTTAAATTACTCCACTTTGCTTCCTTTAATTTGTTTTATTTTGTTTCAGTCTTTGGGTTTTTTTACATCTCTTCTCTCAAACATGAAAACAAAGACTTTCTCAAATAATAGACATGTGGGAGATAGCCAAGGAGGCTGTTGTTTGTTTGTTTTTATCTGAGGAGGGGAATTTATTTGTTTATATTTGAAGAGGGGAAACAGGTCAGTTGTGAAATCAGATGTACCACAGTTTAGCTGTGAAATCAGATGTACCAACAGACAAATACGACTTGGAATAGGAGTAGGTTAAAGCATTCTTTGTGAAATTTTTGGATATGATAATTGGGAAGGTATGTGGAAGGCACTTGCTGAGATGTGCATAGGATGACTGTGCGTTCTTTTTGACACTGTCATGCTTGGAGATTGCTAGTGACGTTCAACCCATATCGTTTAGATGGCCAGTGAAAGTATACATCACCTGTTGACTCCAGTGTTCACATTGAACTTTGCTTCACGTCCCATGTGAGAAGGTGATGTTCATGTATGTATTGCCCAGTGAGCTGCCCTTTGTGTGTGTGTTAGATGCTCTGTCGTGCTCCCGTCATCATTGTGCATCTGGTTTGCGACGTACTGATCAGTGTTGTGGTTAAGTCGTGCAGAACTTGTCTAGCTTGGTAAATGATGTCCTCTGATAGTGAAGTTGGCTCTGCCCCTTGCCCTGTATCCTGCTATTCCCTTCCGCCCCCTCATCTTTCTTCCTGGCATTAGCTGTATTAGTTTACCCAGGAATGTCTCGATTTTGATTAAGCACAAAACAGGAGTTCCGACTTACAGCATTCCCAGTTCAAAAGTGAACAGTGTATTGATGAATAGATGTGTGTGTGTGTGTGTGTGTGTGTTTCTGGAGAGATTTTTTTTTAATTTGTAATTGTTCTTGTATATGCTTTGAGAACTTTGGAGTTTGTGTGTGAGAGAGAGAGAGAAACTTGGGGAAGGGAGGGGGAATAAAAGTAGCTTTGTAATACCACACTAGTCTTCATGAACAGATGGATGCAGGTGTGTGCACGACTGGAGAATCCTGATCATTTGTGATGCTGACGTGCGCTTCTAGCTTTGTACAACAGAGGAGAGTTCAGGTGCAGAGTTTCATTTTTTAACGTTTGCCTGAAAACGAACGCAATAACTACATTGGCTACATGTGCCCTGTGTGGAAGAGGGCATTTGTGATCTGAACACTAACAAAGGGGTTCTACAACAAACAGAGCAATTGACCTGACAATGACTTGGTTGGAGGCATTTGATGGACCATTTGTGTGAATAATGACCTCTCACCTGTTCTGATGTTTTCTTGCCATGCTTGCAGGTGGGAGTAAAAATGTTTTGCGATGGACCATCCATGTACATCACGTGAACTCCTCAGTGTGACTTCTGTTTTTGTCTTATGTCATGCATGTTCATTGTAAAGAGTGATTGCAGGTGGATATTGTAGTTACTGCTTTCTCAGTTGTTTCTGTGGCCATTGTTACAAAAGCAAATGTGTAAATAATGTAAATTTAGCACACAAAGTTGCATATATGAATCAGTGAACTAAGTTCTCAATGTGAAGCTGGATTTCCATTGAAACTATTTATTGATATTTTCCTGGCTGTTTGATAACATTCACATTTTAGCCTTGTATCGTCTGTGTTTAGCTCTCATAATGTGTGAGAAAACATGTGCATACCCAGGCCCACTCATAGAGCTAATTTTGTAATCTTTTATCATTGTCACTTTGTTGTTGTCATTCTGTCATGAGTTATATGTGCATATGCTTCTCACTTTACTTTCTCATGAGTGTTGGAAAATACATAGCAGGGGAGGGGTAGGACCTTATCAGTTGTTATTGCCAGTACTGTGGAGAGTGATTACGTTGTGTGTGAGTGCTTGTATAGTGTTTGTGTTGTGTAGGGGGTGGGGGAGGAAGGGAAGGTTTGTGTCCTTCACCTGGATAGACAGGGTGGACGAGGAGGTGCTTACCTGAATCACAGTGTCTTTTATTCGCTACCGGTTATTTTCAGTTGCCTGAGAAATATATCCGTCTTGTTTGTTTTGCGGATGCTGTTGTACGCATATATTCTGTAAACAGTTCAGTTGTCGGTGTTATTGTGCTCGTCTGGTTCTGCCTGAGACATGGTGCTGTTGTTTCCTGAAACAGTTCAATCTCAAATGTACATTGGTTTGTATCCTGTTTTCATTTGGAGTGTTCCTTTGGTCTTCTGGAAAATGTTTCTTAGAGTATTTTGAAAGTTACTGATATGAGTGTAATGATATCAGCTGTGAAACCAGAAAGGGAATGGTGGGTATTGCGATAAGGGAAACATATAACTGCCATTCCTCCTGTATTTTTCAGGAATTCCACCAAATGGAGCTGAAAGATTTTTTTTTTTTTTTCTCAAATTCTTTGTTGATGAGTTCAGGTGGTTGGTCTTGACAAAGTGTCATTCCAGCTGAAAGCCATGCTGGGTGTGAATGTGGTGGTAAATCACAAACACCTTGGGTTCTTTGACACTAGCAAATTTAAAACTTTTTTGGAGGTTGACTGGCGGCAGTGGAAACAAATTCCCATGAGATCTCTGTTAAGCTATTAGGGTGTTGCAGAGGCAAACTGGTGGATGTCACAGCACTGAAAGGAATAGCTTGTTCCAGGCCTTCTTCAGGTATTCCTGTGCTGGAACTGTACAGTTGTTCTTGCTTCTGTTTTCATACTTATGCTCCTTGATGCACATATTTCTGTACTTTCTCTGGTTTATTTAATTGATTTATCATGTTTTTATGCTTCTGTTTGTGATCCCCCCATTTAAAGCAGTGAAGTAGTTTTGTTTTTTTAAGCAGATTTATTTCGGAACAATGAATAATCCTCTTTGTAAATGTTAACCAGCTAAGTTATTTTCTGAATCCTGCTCAAGAGAATTAGAGCAAACAGAGGGGTGAGGGGAAGGAAGAAAATAAAACCAAAGAATGGCTTTTAAATGTATTGTTACTGGTCATAGTTTACAGTTTCTGACAACAGTGAACAATCGAACTGATTCACAGTACATCCATAAATTATAGCACTCGCTCAGTTTGGATTAAGAGTACATAGGTCTCTTTAACTGCTCATTACTTTTGTTTCTCTGCTGTCCAATATAAATAACAATATTGTTGTTTTTTATTTCATCCACGTTGTGTCTTTCCCCTTGATAATGCTGGCAAAATGAACCACAGTGATGTGAACGTTGCAATGTCTGCTGCTTTGGTTGACACAGTGCGGCAAGCCAGACCAGTATTTCATCAACTTGTCTGTGATTGAGGGATGAACATGGTTCCACATCAGTTCTGCTTTTGTTGGTTTTGTTTGTCCTCCCTTCTTGAAGTCGACTGGTGCTTTTTGTCCTTTCTTTTCAATTTGATACTCGTTTTGTGTGGATTAAGTGGCTGGAGATGACTTTTCTTCCGTCTTACTGGAATGCATGGTGGCAAAAGGGAAGGGAAGAAACTGGGATTGTGCAGTTGTTGACCCTTTGTTGTTGGAGTGTGTGACTTGGTGTCCAGCAGTAGTGTGTAATTGCAGAATGATAAATCTGTTGATAATTTTGGTTCCCAAGTTGTCATGTATTCTTCACATATGGACAGTTCACAAAGTCTTGGTCACACTGTTCTCTTTATTTGAAGAACAATTTCCTGATTTTTTTTTTTTTTTTTCTTGTACATTGTTCTTGGATCACAGCCCAGTGACAAATTAAGCTGTATATACGGGAGTGTGTATGCCCATGTTTGTTGCATGTATTTACATATATATATATACACATATGTGTGTGTGTGTGTGTGTGTTTGGGTGGCACAGAAACAGACATGACGAAGATGTGCAACGAGTTTAATGTTCTGATTGTAAAAGGGATGAGTGTGGGTATGTGATAAAGGAATGGAGGGGGAACTGTTGATAACCTTTTTTTTTTTAATTTCCTTGTTCAAGACACTATACTCAGACAGTGAGGTCAGGTCTGTTTTATGAGTTTACCCAGCTATTACGTGGCAGAATTATTTAAACATGGACATTTTTGATACTGCCATTCAGTTACCAGTTGTTTTCCACTTTCTTTAGGTATCGCTGCTCACTTTTCAAATCTACAAAGATGTAAGCCTCTCCTTTGACAGTTTTAAAACTTTTTTCCTTCAGTAAGCTTGTGCTGAAAACTATTTTAAGGTAAAAAGTCTGTCCTACAAGGCTGTGTAGTGACCAAACTTTATTCTCACCAAAACAGTTTGTGGACTTCCAATCATTTGCACTTTGTTTCTGAAAAATGATGTTTAAAAAAAACAACAACAACAACTTTGGTTTCACAAAGATCAGTTTGTTCATTCTGAAGAATTTGACAACTTACTGAATGTGTAGCAAGCTTCCACCCAATGTTTTCATGTTATCAAACAGACTTTGACTCCACAAGCCTGTTTCTTTCGAATGCAGTAAGGTGTGTGAGGCAGTTGAATTATTTTCCCCACCTTCCATACATTAGTTCCCAGCAGTCAGTACACTGGCAGTAAAGGTTTCAGCGACGTCATCAAGTGTTTCCAGAGCGTTTCATGCGTTTTTGAAGGACCAACCTAGATTCATCAGTATTCACCAGAATCAGATCAGGTTCATGAAGTGGAAATTGGAGCTAGTTCACAGTTGTGTTGAGAGATTTTCCGCAAAATGTGTAAAAATTTTGCATGGTAAATTTTTGTCTGAGGAAAGCTTCTGTAGGGTCTCTCTGTCATCAGCCATACTGTCAGTCTGTGAAGTGGGGACAAGGCTGGTAAGCCAAATGCTGCAGACTGTGCAGTGGAGGTGTTTTTTTTCTTCCTTTGATTATTATTGTTTTAATTTGTTACCTATATAAAAATAGCTTGTCTACATTCCATCCATATTCCTGAAAAAGGGCTGGTCACCTTTCGTTAAATGCATCGATATTTTTTTCTTTTTCTTCCTCCAACATTTTAGCAGTTGATAATAAAAAATTGTTAGAGAAACATGACAAGAAAGCAGTGCTGAAATTGTAATGGAAACAGATTTTGGCTGACCATGGGTTTTTTTGTTTGTTTTTTTAACACGTGGAAGCAAACGAGTATGTGGTTCACTTTTGGTGACAAGAGAGCCGTTCAGGTTGTTTTCATTCCATTTGTATCACTTGAGCAGTTGATTTGACACATGTACATAGTTCTTTGTGTGTATGCTTCAAAACAAAAAAAGATAAAAGGGATGCATGAAATCCTTGTCATTGTGTCTCATTTCAGTGTGTGACAGTTGCTGAAATATTTCATCCTAGAGGAAAGGAACACTCTTTCTGTTTGTATGTCTTCCATGTATAATTGGGTGTGTTTTCTGAAACTTCCATCTGTTGCCAATAGTTTTTCACAAAAGAATAGGAACGCTTTCCCACAACTTTATTGATGGTATTTTACAAGACTTGAACATGGTAGAGACAAGATGAATGGACACAAGAAGATTGTGACATCTGTTGCCAGTTATGCTTTAAGTGGATATTATGTTGTGAGTGTAATGATTGTAGTGCATATGTGTATCTAAAAGTGATGCCTTGTCTTGTATGAAACTTGTGCAATATTGAAATTTGAATGTTCTGACATGGTGTCTTAAAAAACAAACATTATATGTACAGGTTTGCATGTAATGGTGTTTCACATATTGTCATTATGTTCTTAATGTTATTGGTTGAGCTGTTCCCATGGTTTGAAGTCCTTTTGTGTGCCTGTGTGTGTGGAATTCTATTTTATTTTTGGTTTTATGTCATTTGAGTGTGTATTTCAGTTACTGTTAGTATAATTTAGTTTTGGTCTGCGTGCTGCTTCAGTGTTTTAATTTCCAGCTTGCATGTACTCTTTTGCAAGTGTCCTTTACAGTTTGGAATGTTGTTTTGTTTTTTGTGTGGACGTGGAAAAAAGCACTCTTTTGTTTGCATTTCTGAATAGCATATAAACATGTAAAATGTCCTGTGCAGTCATCTTTATATCATGAATATTGTTAAAAAAAAAAAAGTTGTCTCAATTTTTTTTTTTTTTTTTTTTAATTTCAAAATGGGGGTAGTCAAGAGTGACACAACTGTGCATTTAATTAACAGCTCATACAGCTAATACAGAACCTACAATGGCATTTCACAGTGTAAGAAGTTTGTTAGTGTGAGATGGAATTTTCCATTTTGTCCAGCCCCAAGTCATGGAGTCTCAGTTCAACAAGTCGCTTGTCTCAGGTGTGGATCAAGTCAGGGGGGGGGGGGGGTGTTTCCTTTTTAGGAGAGGAAGTTTAATAAAATTTCAGTGGGTGTCTGGTTTGTCTATATTTAGTTTGTCAGTGATAGGTGCCGGTTTCAAACTTACCGCTGAGTGTGTGTGATTTTCATTCTGTCATCAGCACTTTCCTCATTGGTCTGTCACAGTGTCAGGGGTAGACAGATATTGATAGCAATAATATCCCTCTCTGCCAGAAATTGCATGCAATTTCTCTCAATTCTTTGACTTTGTGGAGGGCAAGGGAGTCGTTTCAACACCTATTTGGGAGTAGGAGGGGAGGGGGTGGGGCATTTGTTTTGCTGGTTACCTTTTCTGCCGTTCACTTGCATTTGGCTTGGACAAACTTCCATGCGTTTTGTTTGTAAGTGCTTGGACTTGTTGGAGTGAAGAAGTTTGTTTAGTAGTGGTTGCTTTTTCCTTTCTTCTTTTTAATTTTTAAAAAAATGTATCATTTTGAAGCACTGTGTGTGTATACATGTATTTTTTGTTTGTTTAGCCTTATGGTGATAAATTGTACAGAACAGTTCAGTGCTATGACATAAAACATCTGTGAATAATATTTATGCTGAATTTTTTTTCTGTTGAATAGCTTATTATATGGTTGGATTATTTGTTGTGTTAATATTGTGAAGTTATCAAGTGTGGTAGTTTTTGTTGTTGTTTTGGGATTTTTTGTTTTGTATTGTTTTGATGGCTTTGATATGACATTTCCAGTTGGCGGGGTCATAAGCAAATTTGCATACAGGTTTTCCACAGTGTACTACTAGATAGGTCCCCCACCCTTTCAGAACAACAGACCCCAACAATAGTAAAGAAAGAAAAGACGGCCATAATTGGAGGTGATTTTTGACAAATTGGTAATTTATTATGGCCATATGTGAGTCATCATTATGACTGGTTGCTGTTAGTGTTACTCTGAGACTAGTTTTTTGTCTTGTGTTAGTTATTGTATTACCGAGAGTGATGTACACTTTACATTGTGTTACAAGACATACCTTGAACTTGTATACATAGTAGTTGGATCCTATACCTTGGTCCATATTGATTTAAATAAAACAGAAGTTGTAGCCTCTTTCCAATCCCTTCACTTCTAAATGATTTATCACTCAAGGTGAATCAGTTGGAGCATTGGAATGGTCGTTTGGAGTCCAACATGAAACCAGACCATGAGAGTGGGGGATGTTATATTTGTGTATAAATAAGCACAGGAACATTTGTACCCTGAACAAGAGAAGGCCACACAACTTTTAAGAATGCTTTAAATGTCCATTCAGCTTGCATGGGTTTCATTCTGTTTCATCTTATTTCAAAAGCTTGTGTAACTCCTCTTATTAAGGCTTACTGGCACTTTTTTTTTTTTTTTTTTTTTTTTTGTAGAGGTGGCAGATTCTTTTGTCAGAGAAGCAGAAAGCAGTACTCATAAAAATGGTAGTTACTATTATGGGCAAGGGCATAGGTGTAGAATGGAATCAGGTTCTACCACTCTCGTTATCAGGGTGGGGGTGTGTTTCCAATGCTCTTATCGCCAGTCTCATTTTACAAGTTGTAATGTCATTTTATTGATTCTGCAAAATTTAATGATAGATTGTATTCCACTTTTCAAATTTTCATTTAGTTGGAGTGATACCATGCTAATTCTTTAAAATTTAATGATAAATTGTATTCCGTTGTCCAAATTCCTGTGCTCAGGACAGGATGCACACCAGGGACCATAAGTATGGTAGCTTTTCCCTGCCCCACATTTTTAGGTGTGTTTCTTTTTTGTGTGTGTGTGTGCAGAATTAGGTATTCTTTCGTGGAGCTGCAGGACAGCAGACAAAATAGACATGATGTGGAGTTACTTCTTTTAATATAAAAATGGATGGAAACTAACCCATTCCCGAACTTTTTACTTTGAATTACTGAACACATGATTCTCATCCAAACCATTTCCTCCCGAGTTAAATGCTTTGGAAGTAAATGGCATTCAGTTCATATATCTTTATCATTCTCTCATCCTTAAGCTGCAAAGTAATACTCTTGGTGTGGAACATTAGTACATGTGTAAATGTACAAATCCATTCTGAAATTAATATTGTTAGCGATGAAGAAAGAGATTTAAGTCACAGTTAAAAAAAACCCAACTGAATCTGCTTGCAATAAATCATGTGGATGTAGCTTTATTTTTTTCACACTGCCAAGTAATAAAGCAGCACAGAAAAAATGATTTGTGAGACTGCACAAGGAATGATTGATGATTGTATTAATGTCAGAGAGGTAATCCGAAATGATATTGTATTGTCAGAGAGGTTATCCGAATTGAAGGTGAAGTGTGTATAAAGTAATTTTATACTGATCATTGTATTGCTTATGTCAGTGGAGAAAAAAAAAAGCACAATTCTGCATTATTGTGAGAACCATGTGATAGCAGTATTGTGTCCATTTGCTTCACTTGGTTATTTCTGTATTGAGATTTTTAGTCCCTATGTACTTGTGTTATAAAATGAACCCACACAAATAATGTGCATCCATAGTTGACTTTTATACTACACAATCCCTTGAGAGTTTTATGTCCCCGTTTTAAAATGAAAAGTTTTGTTCATCTTCGTTTAATGTGTATGGCATCCAGATCAATATGTAAAATAGTGCATTGTGAAATACGTGTTAAGACGCCCAGTGCACAATGTGAATCCACATCATCAGGCCTGTGTTGATGGTTTGTGTATAGATGCAGTACAGTATTTTGACCCTGTGTTCGCTGGTGTTGCTTCCAACCTAGTTTTTGGTGTGAGCAGATTGTGTTCATAATTATACCAGCCATGCCATACCAAACTGAGGAGTCTTGATAACAAATCTGAACAATCATAACTGGTGTCCACAGCTGGTATAAAGAAAATACAACAATAAACTGTTGTTTGCTTCCAAACCAGTAGTGTCTGTGGTTCAGTGAATGAGTGGGTCTTTTTCGTTGCTGGTGTAAATGTTGTATGGCGAAATATTCAAAATTTTTTTTGATAGTTTTTGTTTGGTATGCTAGTTACATCCCAGCTGACCACACAGAACCGTATAACACTGAATAAATAAAATGTAAAAATGTAACTGATTATGTTCAATGTGATTGAGCATTGCTTTTCCCTTGTGTAAACATAATTTCAAGACAATATAAACAACAAGAAGGCTATTCATACCATTTTATGTCAATTTCAAATACACTCACTGATTCACACACAGACACACACGGACTCATACACACACAAGCTGTACAATAAAATGCATGACTTAACATGACCATGTTCTCTAATAATTTGGTTACTGTCAAAACCTTTTCCCATGAAAATCCAAGGAGAATGATAAAAATACCACAAAAGATAACACAAACTCCTATGGCATAGCAGAGCACAAATTACATGTAACTGATACTGTGATAATAATTCATCCTATATTGTACATGTGTATACGTATATGTCTTAACTCACTCAGTACGGCCAGTCCTCTCTTCTCCTCTACACAGACCCCTCGGATGTCCAGTTGGTGTGTGAATGACCCAACCTTTAGCTTCCGTCGTCAGAATTGTGGTATTCTTCATCAACATTCACCTCTTCAGTATAAGAGACTTCCGCTTGCAATATTTTGATGATGGTAACTGGTGTGAAACGCTGTTAACGTCGTCTCTTTCGCCGTTCGTATGGAGAGAGTTAACATAATATATATACATCTTTACTTAATTTGAATTTAGTCATAATCAAGCCATTAACTTAGAAAAACAGGAAAATGCCTCCACAGCAGCATTGTTTTTCTATGTGGCTGACCTATGTTAAAACTGCCTGTGAAATGAGCCACAGTCAATGTTTGGTTGCCCTGACTGACACTCGGTACCTACAAATACACCACAGCCAATATATGTAATGAACGATATAGACAAGAAATTATACATGGTATGCACTGAAAGATCTCTTGGTCTTTTAGTGTCCCAGCCCACCACTCTTGCTTTAGTTTTAATTCACCAAGCAGCCAGGATGATGGCTGTTGCACTTGAAAGAAATACAGATCCAAAAAACTATCTGCACTGGTTGTCATACTTGTCTGCTTAGTATCCCTTTAAATTCCCCTTCCTTTGGTACCATTTTGTGTCTGAACATGGTCTTACAAGCCAGGTCTGGCATTATCTCTCACTGCTCCCCTATCCAGAAAAAGAGCTCGTGCTGGCAGCTAAAGCTGTTCAAAAACAGTTGAAGCAAGATATACACCTATACCCATCAGAATGTAACAAAATGTAACAAGTGCATGCTTAACTTTCTGTCCAGTGTCATCAGGAACATTACAGGGTTTCTCCAAATCTCTTAAATTTCTTTCAATTGGGATCCTTCAAAGAAAAAAAAAAGACAAAAGGGAGAAAAGAAAAAAGATCTGAACGATACAGGACACAAACTGTCCCAAGTTTTTGCAGTCTGTTCAATCCCAGTTCAAATAACACATAGCACCACCACCCTTTCACTTCACGGTGATGATGGCAGCATTTTTGTCTGAAATGGTGTAGTTGTCCCATTTCTTCTCCGGGTCGTACGGCTCCCAGCGACTGGCAGGGAAGATGTGCTTGTTGCGCTCATACCAGCTGCGCAGGCACACTTTGCCAGCGTGGGACTCGTCCTTCTCCACTTTGGCGTCATTGGTCAGACGCACGTCATCATACACGTCAAACATGAAAAGGGGGCCCGACTTGCCCCTGGCCTTGGTGACGATGAAGTCATAGAAGGAGTAGTGGTGGGGGATGATGAGATCCTCCTTGACGTACATCAGCTGGTCCACGCTGACAGGCTTCAGGTCATTGAACTCCTTGCGCAGGGTCTCCAGGGCACGGTGCAGGAACTGCTGGATGGTGTTGCCCTTCTTCAGGTTGATCTGCCGCCGATGGCCCGACCCGTCCCAGTAACTGTAGGTGATGGTGATCTCCTCCGACTTGATCTGCTCCTGCTTGCTCTCCCACTCCAGCCGCAGCAGCTCTCTGCACACACCAGCAGGTTGTTTCACTTCAGTGTACAAGTCAATGGGGCTGGTGACAGTGTGTATCGACCCTGTTGAATGTTTCTGTGCTTCCAAACTCTTAACTGAAATTGTCGGATATAACAACTAACATGGTCACTGAAAGAAAAAGAAAACAAAAGCCCGCTAACACAGATCAAAATGACATTTCCAGGCGCTCTGTGACTGTATTAGTAACTGGAAGAATGAAAACATTTTGGAAAAAAAAGAAAAGAAAAAAAAAGAAGACATCATCGAGAATTACTCTGAACAATATAAACAAATGACACATAAATATTTGATTTGCCACAAGACGTATATGCTTGTATTACTCTCTCCCCCACACCCCTCCACCCATCAAGCGTGCTGTTTCTCCATGCACAGCCACATCCAGGCTTGTCAGCAACATTCCAAGCAGTTCAGTGGGACCAATGAATGATACGTTTTTGTTTGGCAATACAGTGAAGGAAACGCTGCATCACTGCTGAGTCACTGCTGATGCACACTGTGCTTTTTCTGCTTCAGCATAATTCAGTAAGTGCTAGGCCCCTGTAGACAACAATCACACAGAAACCCAGCCACACTGACTGAGCATCCCTCTGCAGAAGAGGCCATAATCTTTTCTCTCTACTGATAGTTATGTGAATCTTCAGAATCAAAGATTTTAACACAGACTTGCTACGGGCATGGAAACTGAGGGGAAGTTGAAACCAAAGTCACCATGAAAGCAGGGCACTGATTTCGGGATCTTTTTCAATTCCTGACAATGGAAGAGCATGACAGTGATGAAGATGCAGCCATGATCTTTTTCAGTGTGTATTTTTTGTTACAAGAACAGCAACAACCATGACAGTACCAGCGGAAATGCTTACGTCACATAATCGAATGCAATCATAGTGTTCTATGAAACATGACCAGATCTATGTTAAACTTCTGCCCCTTAGATTCTGACTGTTTGAGCATAAAACACAAAAACTACAGAAACACATTTATTTACCTCAGTTTGTTTTCCTCTTCGTCACGATCTCGGTCAGGTAAAAAGGTAGTATCTACGGCAGGATTCATTCCTGAAAGAAAAGAAAAGAAAAAAAACACCTGAAAACACTGATTGTTGAAAAACAGACAAACAAAAACCTTTTTAAACCTTCACAACTAATCATGTAACACAAATACTAAGTGCTACAAAACAACAGCAGGGTTTTACATACAATAAGAGTTGAACTAATCACGGAAACAAATACTAAGAGCTACAAAACAATATCAGATATTTACATATAATGAAAACTTTTTGTTTAAAATCAAAACAGAAATAGGCGAAAATTATTTACTTTTAAGAGCATGAAAGATAACAGCAGGAAAGCATACAAGTACATGTACGCAGGCACAAACATACATACAGTGCTTGAAATGGAAATTTAAAAAAGGAAAAAAGAAAAAAGGATGCTTCTGTACTCTGTGCGTCATGTTGATCAGGTTAGTTCATTTTCTTCCTCTTTCTCTGAATCAGTTCCTAACATTATCATGAATCCTTCAATAGGAGAAAAATAAATGAATAATAGAAATAAAAACGCATGATGAATAAAAATTCAGTAAATGAATGAACCCTTCTCACAGCTGCACCAACCAATGGACTATCATATCATGTGACTGCAAGGTCACTTTCCAAAATAATTTCTTCAATTAGTTTTTAAAAAACATATGAATGATAGAAATGAAAATGTATAATGAAAATTCAGTAAATGAATGAACATTGTTCACAGCAGAACCAACCAATGGACTAATCATAACATCAAACTGTGAGATCACTTACCAAATCGTTTCTTCTTTTTTGCTTCCTTCAGCTGTTTCAGGATGATCTCAGTGTCATCTTCTTCATCCTCTTTCTCCTCCTTGTCATCATCATCATCATCATCATCTTCTCCATCATCCATGTCGAACGACAGCATATTAATCTGCAGACACAATCCTCATAAGCAACAGTTCTTTAGCAAACACTGCAGACACAATCCTCATAAGCAACAGTTCTTTAGCAAACACTGCAGACACAATCCTCATTAGCAACAGTTCTTTAGCAAACACTGCAGACACAATCCTCATTAGCAACAGTTCTTTAGCAAACACAATCCTCATTAGCAACAGTTCTTTAGCAAACACTGCAGACACAATCCTCATAAGCAACAGTTCTTTAGCAAACAATCCTCATAAGCAACAGTTCTTTAGCAAACACATCTAACTATGGGTTTCTTTTTTCTTCTTCTTGTTTCTTTCTCTTCTTCTTTATATATATATATATATATATATATATATATATATATATATATATATATATATAAACAATATTTTAAAGTCTTTAAACAAAACTAAATTAAACTCCATTCTGGACCAATTCCTGAATTTTTGCATTTACGCAGACTGTCAGATGGCTACTTGCATTCAAACAAGACAAATTTCATGTTCAATAAAACAATCCATTAAAAAAGAACCAAAAAAACACCTGTTAAATGAACAGCTACTTTTACTGGATGATGCTCTCAAGAATCAAGAGAAATGAAGGATTCATACAGAGATCAAATACCATAACTATAGTTACCATAGATTTTTACCATAATAACTGAATCAGCCAAAATTATTATCACTCGCAATATCAAGTGGCAAATTCAATGTGAAATTGATCTTATAACAATTCATTTGTTCGTTTGCACCTGACTGAGTGGATTCTCTGCGTAGACTATGCAAACTGAAGTTGGGCCGAGCTAGAAGGACACTTGTAAGTGATGTTCTGAATGTGCTGAATGTAAAATGATTATAAAAGGATAAACCATCACAGTATCAGTAAACACATAAAGATTCTAACATTCATTTTGCTTCAACAAAATATAATCAGAAACCTGTGACACAAATGAGCCTGACAGTTTACACATGTATATCAATGTATCAGAAATGTTTACATAATTTACAAACAGAATCAGGTGAACATTTATCTTTATTTTTATCATCTAAAATTATTACAGAATCCTAGGAAGCAGCATTAACACATATATACATTGTATGTAACTTTCTATAAGCAAACAATTCAACATGAAATTAAAAATACAAGCATGCATACAGTAGTCAATTGATTACTTGTTTGGAATGCATGCACATCTAGATCATAAAGCCTCAATAGCATTACCAACAATAGTGGGGAAAAAAAAGAAAAGAAAAAGAAATCACAAAATGCCTAAACAAAAGAATTTGCATTACCAACAATTGTTCAGTGACAATATCATAAATATCATTAACAACAACAGTAGACTAAGCTACAAATGAACGCTATGTATGCATACACAAAATAATGAGTATTGCTTTTTAATCTTGTGTAGTATGGCAGACATGCATGAATCAATATTTCAAGAGTTCCATGTATCTATGTATAATATATTTCTTATTCTATACTGTTCTACTTTGTTGTTTCTAAAGGGCCTAAAGCTGTAGGGCTAGGCACTTTAATTTAAATTTTAAAATGTTCTGTCACTATTCCTATTAAATATTGACTCACTTTTCTCTGTTCTTTTTTCTTCTTTTCCTCCTGTCGAAGGGCAGCACTACTGAGATTGGAGCGCTTGTGAGCCAGCTGCTTTTCCCGTTCCTTGACCACATGTTCCTGCTTAGCTCGCATCTCATCCAGAGTGACCAGACCTGGAATTTTTTTTTTTTTTTTTTTTAATGAAAAGCTCTGTGACTGCCCAAACAAAAATGCTCTCTATCAGTCTATGACTGGCTAATAGAGCAGTTGGGTGAACAGCATTTTGCGGTAAATGTTGACCTGACTGTATGGGGAATAGCCACTGCAAACTTTGATTCATACATGTTACATAAAACAGGCATGTGAAACAAAACAAAAAAATGCCAATGGGTAACACATAAGTCAAAAATGTCCAAAATGCAAAATAAGATTAAAATATAACATTTGATTTATATTTTAATGCCGAATAATTATATCAGCAATATCCACATTTTTTCCTCTCAAGATATATTTGTAGTGTTCACAACAAGGTGTGGACGATCACTCCAACAGTCAGCCAGAGTGGATGGGAATAAATGTGGGCAATATCCACAACATTTCCCCTCAAGACGGAACGAGTGGTGTTTATGAGGTGTGGACGTTCACTTTGCCAGTCACACAGATGAGTCTCAAGAGTGGAAGATCAGTTCAGTTCAGTTCAGTTACTCAAGGAGGCATCACTGCGTTTGGACAAAACCATGTACGCTACACAGCATCTGCCAAGCAGATGCCTGACCAACAGTGTAACCATCCGACCTCGACCATAACAGTATCGCAAAAGCAACCTGATGATTGTGGATACTCAAATGGAAGAAGAACTCAATGCGATTAGTCAGGCCTTGAGAAAAATAAAAAGAAGCAAGCAGATACATAATATAATACGGAAAAAAAGAATAAAAAGACAATAATGATAAGAAATAAACAAATATGCAAATAATTGTAAATAAACATACCGGCACGCACACACACACACACACACACAGTGGAAGAAATGTGAATATAGACATCAAGTCCAGAAATAGAAATTAAATATTCAGGCTTTCTAGAAAAGAAAAAAAAATGTACAGATTCGTATGCCACAGACAGCAAGCCAGATTGAGAAAATAATGAAGGAAGAGATGTCAGAAACTTGTATATCATATGATGGAAAATACAATAAATAGCTAGCAACAAAGAGTGAGGAATTTCCAGAATTCTACCATTTCTGGCGCAGCTTTTCCATTCAAAAGGAAATTTCTTCCACTCTGTTTCATTCATTATCTTTAAGTTAAGTTCACTCGTGGCACAGGCACGTAATATTGGTAAGAGTACTCAGACTTTTTCTTTTCTTTTTCAACAAATTTCTCGGTATCAAACATAAACAACCATGAACATGTCTGTTGAATGATCTTGTGTACAGTATAGAATCAGACGTAGATGAGGAAACTAGTAAGATCAACATACCAATAGTGCTTGACTTGAGAGTTTGTTCAATAGCATCATAATGAGCTGCGAATTTGTTGGTGATGCTGCCGAGTTTTAGCTCCTCTTCTATCTTTTTTTTCTTCGCTTCAACCTCTTCTTGCTCTTTCTGCCGTTTCTTTATTAGTGTTGCGGCTCGTCCACCTTCAGATGCAGCTCCTTTGTAATTGGCCATTGTCGAACACGCTCAGGTGGGGAAAAATACAAACAAATAAGTTGTAACGTGTAGCTTCCACAACCTTTGTTGATTACCAAATGTACATTTGACAACCGGAAACGGATGGTGATTATTACGCATGCGGTCTGCACATGGAAACAAAATGGCGCTCATGACGCGATTGCAGAAATCGCCGCAAGACAATGCGAACGATATCACTAAAAACTTGTTTTCTTTGCAGTTTGAAAGTGCGCTCACTGAAGAAGAAAGAGAACTTTTACATCTTAGAGCTAGATCGCATGCAATATCTGTTTACCAATGTGCACAAGCTACTTATTTTGTGGAAATTCTCAGGGAGATCAGGTTTGTTGTAATTTTAGTTTTGTTAAGTACTAGAAGACATTGCTTTAAAAAGTGCTATTTATTTCTGTTTATTTTTCTTTCTTCTTTTCTTTAAATTTTTTTTTTCGAAGCCATATATGTCCCTTCTCGTGGGCTCAACTTGTAGATGCCACGTTCGTTGTTGGCCGGTTGTTAAGTGTGAAACGGCTGTTGTCTAAAAAAAAGCAGGATGGCAGTGTGGTTTTTCAGGAAATTACTTTAACTCTCATGTATCATCAGATTATCGACTATTAGGTGTTTGTGTGTACATGCACATGCTTTTATGTGTGCTACACATGTGCATGTGTGTGAGAATTAATTGTATTACTTTTATTAATTAACAATTTTCATTTTTATTTCATCATTTTGTGATTTGTTTGCTTAGAAATGAAATAATATGCTACACATGTACTAGTTTTGTTGTCCCATCATCAATTCTTTCTCCTCCAGACTGCTAAAAAGTCAGCTCAAGAACCCAAACCTGAAGCGAACAACAAGGATTCTCCAAGATGACAAATCTAAAGATGCCTTGGTGGTTGGAATACTTGGATGTGGTCGTCTGGGCAGTCAGATAGCACATTGCCTTCTAACCTACGGAAAACTTAATCCTAGTGAACTCCATATCTCTACACGCCGGCCAGAAACTCTTGGTTTGTGTTGGGACTCTGTGTGTGTCGTGTGTGTGTGTGTGTGTGTGTGTGTGTGTGTGTGTGAATCTATCATGTAAACTGTATATCTCAACATGCAGGTCAGAAACTCAGAGAATGTGTGTGTGTGTGTGTGTGTGTGTGTGTGTGTGTGTGTGTGAATCTATCATGTAAACTGTATATCTCAACATGCAGGTCAGAAACTCAGAGAATGTGTGTGTGTGTGTTTGTGTGTGTGTGTGTGTGAGTTGTGTCTGTGTGTGCATGCACATGTGTGCGTGTATGCCTCTGTGTGTGTGTGTGTGTGTTGTGTGTGTGTGTGTGTGTGTGTGTGTGTGAGACTCTATTTAAGAAACTTCAAAATTGTGTAATATTTGGAAGGACAAGAATTATTTTTTCATTGTAGTTTGTAGTTGTACACTAGCATTTTCAAATGAACTATTGATCTTTTTTCTTCACTCTGTATTTGTTTGAAATGTACAATTTATAAAAGCTAATGAGTAATTATTAAGTATGTCACAAAAAAATAACAAGTATATGAATTATCCCCTAACAAATCTTGTTTTGTAATTTGAAAAATCTAACAAAATTGATTATAAAGGCAAGACATCTAAAACTATTTTTTCTTTCTTTCTTTACATCTTAAGAAATACAAGACTTGAATTCTGATGCCTATGCAAAGCACATTGAATTTTGTGACAATAGTAGTACACCTGCTTGCATACTAAATTGCTTATTTCCTTTTGTTTTCATGATAATAACAAAATATATTTTTAGATGTACGAATGTAGAGACAGATATATATATATATATATATATATATATATATATGTTTCTGGTACACATATATCAGTAGCATTGGTCCATTTCATATGGAGCACTGTAGAGTAAAAATGAAGAATCTTTTTCTTTTTTTCCCCTCTCTCTTTGTTATTTCTCTTCCTCTCTTCTTCCCTTATTTATTTATATTTATCTATTTATCTTTTTTCATATATAAATATGTCCTTCTTCATATCTATATACACATGAGCTTCTAATATATAGATCTACAAAGGACATATAGTTAGCGTTCTACTACGGTAATACATACAATTTTGAATACAGTTGATATATTCATGATGCATATTTACTTGTTATGTAAATGTCTTCTGTATTCATGTGAAAATGTAAACGCATAAAATGAATAAAAAATGGTATGAAAAAAAAGAAGTATATAAATTATCAAAGTATGTTTTGATAAGGGGATAAACCCAACTAAAATGGGGTTCTGTGAATCATGTACTGCAACCACTTAAAAAACAAAGGAAACAAATCAAAACAAAACAACAATAACAACGAATAAACAAACAGAAAGACCAACTGAAACAAAGCAGACAAAAATGAAGAACACAATACATCAGTTATTAGTGATATTTACCAGATTCACAATTTCTTTTTCAGAATATTTGCAGCAGAGGGGAGTGGACTGCTACTATGACAACATGCGCCTGGTCACTTCTGTCCATGTGGTGTTCATGGGCATTCTGCCGTCCCAGTTTGCAGGTGTAGCTGATGAGATCAAAGATGTGTTGCCTTCAACAACCATCATTTATGTGCCAAGCAGCAGTACTCCTCTGCGACGCTTGAGACAGATGCTGGCAACATCCAACATTGTGCAGCCAGAGTACACATGGACTGCTGAGAGCCAGAACAAAGCCTGGAACCACAGCGTCAATGTCAACATGGCCTTGGAGAACAAAGATGTGGTGGAGAAAACCTGTCCCATTTGTGATGACACTTCAGGTAGTGGGGAACCATTGTTGGAAGTTAGTGGAGAAGAGCAGGGTGGTAATGCGTGAATGATTTGTGTGTGAGTGTGTGTAAGGGAGAGGGAAAGCATGTGAGAGTGGGGCAAGGGATGGGTTGGGATGGGGGGTTATAAGCAAGCATGCATGGCAAAAAGGAGAGAAAAATATTTGAGCGAGTTGCAGGTTAATGTTGTATGCATGTTTTTGTGCCAGTTTTTGGGGCAGTCCAATCCAAATCCATTTTTGATTAAGCTGCTATGGGGTAACTCACAAAAGCAGGCCACACACCATTTCTAAGTCAGTTCACCAGTATTATGTATGTCCTGATAGAAAATACACAAGGCATAACCCACAAAGTTTTCTAATGTTATCAGTAAGCTATGAGTTAGTGGAATTGCATTCAGTTGTCAGTAAATTCTTGCAGCAACATGCAAAATGAAAATGTTCAAAGATTGGTCTTCCCTTTTTGGTCAGTCACTGATCTATTGATTACCCATATTTTTTTCATTCCAAAGATATATAAACATGTAAAATTCACAAAGTTCTTATATAATATACTCTCATCAGCTCACAATCTTCTTTCAAGAACACAGAAAAAGTTGTCTAATTTTAAAAAGTTTTTTGGGGCATTTTCACATCCTCATTCAAATCTCTCTCTTGTTCCAGATCAAGTAATCATGGTAAACCCCAAGCTGGCAGAAGTGTTTCTGTTTGCGTCGGTCAACATGTGTTCTGATCTGGGTCTGACATGTGAAGAGTCCTTGCGGGCTCTGCACCTCAGCATGTTTGGAGAGAGCGAACGACAGCCCCTGAAAGACCATTTGACCATGGCTGACTTTGGAGCGGGGGAGGGAGGAAAGGAAATGTGAGTGGTCGCTGTTCACCATTCTGTGCATGTTTTGGTGTGTTTTTAAGCTGCTCCTTTGTTGGTGGATTTGTCGGGGTTTTTTTTTTTAAGTGGAGGTTGCATGTGTGTATATGAGTTCAATCATAAAGTTGGTCACTCAGTGCAGAAGAGGAGATAGATGGGGAAGGGGAAGGGATTGGAGGGGAGAGAAAAGGAGGCAGAAACAGCATGTATGAGCACCTGATAACGGAATGAAGGATGAGGAGTGTTCTGAAATAAGGAAGGAGTGGAGGGAAAGAAAGGAGGGGAGACAGGTTCAGAACCATGGAAAAGGAAGAAAAGACATAGACAATTGTGGACAGTCTGTGGCAGTGAGTCCTACAGCAAGCTCCACCCATCCAGCCTTCAAATTTAGAAATGAGCGTCATGAAAGCTTGTACCTGTTTATCTTTTTTTCTTTTTTACTTATGTTTCCTTTGTGTGTGCGGGTGTGGGTGTGTGCGTGCGTGTGTGCGTGCGTGCGCGTGCGCGCAGCTAATAGCTTCAGCATTTGTAGAAACTTTCTTCTGATCATTAAGTTGCCAGAGTCATATGGCCAGACTTCTAGACCTTTGCTCCCAACTGGGCTTCCTCATGAACCAGGAGAAATGCGATCTGTCCCCAAGTCAGTCCTTCGACTTCTTAGGGATGAGATTTGACACGCGGTCCATGATAGTCTCTCCGACGCGAGATCGCTGGGACCGTCTGGCAGGCCTCCTCAGCCACTTGCGCCATTCCTCTCAAGCAACAGCACGGACACTTTCTTCCCTCCTGGGCATGATGGAGTCCATGGCATCTCTCATTCCCCTGGGCAGGGTTCTCAAGCGCCCTCTTCAGAGGGCACTGAGGTTACGGTGGTCCCAGAGCACTCAGCCATGGGATACCCTGATATGTCTGGGCGAGTGGTTCCTCGAGGTGACATCAGAGTGGTTAACCACCCCTCTTTGGACACAGGGGGTGCCCATAACCCCACCTACTCTTCAGGTGGCACTCTTCACAGACGCCTCCTCTCTGGGCTGGGGAGCCCACATGCACTCACTCCATGCAGCAGGGACTTGGTCCCTGGAGGAGCGCCTATGCCACATCAGTGTTCTGGAACTGGAGGCAGTTCGCAGGGCTCTCCTGCACTTCATGGGGGAGGCCACTGGCAAGACTATCCGCTTGTTCCCGGACAATAGGATGGTCGCATGTTGCGTGAACAAAGGGGGGGGAGCGCACTTGGCAGACCTCTCCCTGCGGACCGAGGCTCTCCTCCGTTGGTGCTACAGCAAGGTCATTGTACTTTCAGCGAGACACATAGCAGGAAAAGCCAACATCTTGGCAGATGCTCTCTGTGTTGATGACACTCTTGGACCTGCTGAAAGCATCTGCCAAGAGTGGACCCTGGACAAGGACACCCTTCAGGGGGTGTGGGAACGGTGGTTTCGGCCGATGGTGGACCTTTTTGCCACAAAGTTCTACAAGAGACTTCCCACTTACGTCTCTCCAGTCGCCGACCCAGAAGAGTGGACAGTGGATGCTCTCTCTCTAGACTGGAGCAGTCTGATTGCCTACGCGTTTCCTCCCTTTCCAATTCTGTCCAAGGTGATTCGGAAAGCCAGATTGGAACGCCCGCAGCTGATCCTCATCCTGGCCGAAATGGCCAGCCCAGCCCTGGTTTCCGGTCCTTCAGTCCCAGACACATGTTCCACCCCTGGAACTTGAAACCAAACCTCATCTGCTGAGGCAGCCTTGTTCGGGCATTCCTCATTCCAATCCTCAACTGCTCCACCTGCATGCGTGGCTGCTGTGTGGTCGGAACTGTCAGCATCACCACTGAAGTCTTCGACCCCTCGGTCGGCCTCTGTGTCGGCTGCGCTGACCCAGGGGGGTGCCTCCTCTGACCTCCTCTCCATAGTCACCAAAGCAAGGAGGGAGGGAACGGAGACTTTGTATGACTTTCGCTGGAAGAAATGGTTGCGGTGGTGTACAGCTCAGGACATTCCCCCTACTAACCCTACGAGCATGCAGCTGGCCAACTTTCTGGCTCACTGCTCCTCGGTTCTCAACCTGTCTGCTAGTTCTGTGTGAGGGTACAGGTCTGCCATCTGTACCACAATCAAACAGCTAGGTGGTCCTGCCTTTGAAACGGATTTCCTGCTCAGAGAGGTGGCTAGGGGCGCCTCTCTGAAGGAAGCTAGAAACCCCAGAAGAGTGCCTCTCTGGGACTTGTTCCTGGTGCTGGATTTCATTCGAAAACAGCCCTTCAAGACAATGGGGACTATTCCTTTCAACTTGCTCACCCTCAAGACCACTTTCCTTCTGTTGCTGGCCACAGGCTGTCGTAGAAGCGAGATTCATGGTCTTAGTGGAATGCCACAAGATCTGGCCTTCCACAGAGATGGTTCCATCACTCTTCGTTTCCTTCCAGAGTTTCTGGCTAAGAACCAAGACCCCGAGGTCCCTTCCCCCTCTCTGAGGGTCAGACCTTTGTCTGATATTCTTGCCCAAGATGATGAGGATAGGCATCTCTGCCCTGTTCGGTGTCTCAAATACTATTGGGATAGGTCTTGCCACAGGCGTTCTTCTCAGAGGCGTCTTCTTATCTCCCTCAATGAGAATTACAAGAAAGACATCGCTGCAGGCACCATTTCCCGCTGGGTTTCCCAAGTCATTCATAGAGCCTACTCTCATGCTTACAGGGATATCAATTGTCTTAATCCCAGAGCACACAAAGTGCAGGCTACATCAGCTGCTTTCCAGCACTCAGTGCCACTGCAGCATGTCTTGGAGGCAGCCTTCTGGCGGTCTGAGAATCCCTTCATCAACTTCTACCTCAGGGATTTCCGTATGACCAGGGCTGACGGTTCCAAGGGGATTTCCTTTGTCGCGGCTAACACTGCCGTCTTGGTTACAAGGGCTCCCCATACAAACCAGTAGGTGTTGCCCTCCTCCATTTGCTTTAAATTCTGCATCAGTTTGACATGGTACAGTATATGACACCAAAAGGAGGAGTTTGTATTATACTCCATGTTTGGTGATACATATACTTACCATGTCAAACTCGAATGCCCGCCCGTCCGTCCCCGCGTCTCCGCCGTGGTTCTCATGGGACATTTTTTTCCATGGCCACGTAATGATTCAGCGCTTATAGCTTTTAGAGGCGTTTGATTGGCTAAGAGTGGACTGGGAAAGACGGCTCGTCTTTTCACTGTTAGCCGCACGAAATTTGGCCAAGCAGAGCAAACCGATAGGCCTAGTTTGCATCAGTTTGACATGGTAAGTATATGTATCACCAAACATGGAGTATAATACAAACTCTTCCTTTTTGTGTCAGAGTTTCATTGTTAGATATATATATATCTCCATAAATGATTCACACATTAACAAGGTTTTTTTTTTCATCAGGAATTTTCCACAGTTTGACCTGGTGCAAGTGAGTGAAAGTGAGTCTCACATCACCCAGAAACTGTCAACCAGCACAGACCTGAGACAGGCCTTCATCAAGCGCTACTGGCAGGTGTTTGAAGAATACCTCCACATTCGAGCCTATGGACAACTGACGTGAACTTCCAGAAATCATGCTGCCATACTTTGTTGCTGTTGTTCTTCTCAGTGACTTGTCATGTTTGATTTCTCAGTCTTGATGATTGATATTAACCTTAAACTATTGTTGAAAACTTCTGTGAGTACTGTGGAAAACTGCTGTGAATTTTCTTTTTTATCATTTTACGGATGACTGATAAAAACTGCGTTTGTATATTATGTGAACTTTGTCACACTATTTTGTCACACCAAAAGAACTTTATTTATCAAACAAGCAATAATTGTAGTACAACAACCATTGAACTGCAAGCAAAGAAAGCAGACATGCACAAAATATCAGTTAACAATCAGTTATCAAAAAGATAATCAGTAAAGAACATCATTTAAAGTGATAATCACAAGTACATTTCATTGTGGGAGCAGTCACTGTCAAAGAAAAAATCCAACATGCCCTTATCCCCATTACCATCTGCATCATCTATAACCTCCACTGCTGCCTCAGTTTGCCACCTATCACAATCTGATGTACACATAGTCTTTTGCACATCCCCTCTCTCCTCCAATCTAACAGCCATAGATTCTGACAAGAGGGTAGAAGTGCTGTGTACTTAATTAAGGCAAAGGTTCGGCTGTTTCTTTCTTGGATGAATCATACCAAAGCCATCTTCAGCAAAGGTGATAAATGTGTTGATAATACTCCGGAAACAACATTCAGCTTTACTCTGTAAAAATACTTTTGGCAGCTTTCATATAAAAATATAATTTATATCCCAGAGACATACCCACTAGGTCATTACCTAATGAGTGGATCAGTTTGAGTGCTGCATGCAACAAAATGATGATGAGAGACTTGTGCTGTAAAATGGAAAAAGAAAGCATCCAAAAGCTTTAGAGCCAGATCCTCTCAGCATATATTGATTACTCATATTGAATATTGAGTGTTGTTTCAAGCATTTTGTTAGAACATTTGAATTGTACCCAGAAATATTTCAAATGATCAGACCAGTATCATACTGTATAAAATGTTATGGCCGAAAATGAACCAAACTTAAAGCTGTGATAACCAAACAAGGTTTGCATTTGCTGTAGTTGCATATTATATCAAATTTATGTTTGTGGTTTGATAGTGAATGGGATTTCATGTGTGTGTGTGTGTGTGTGTGTGTGTGTGTGTGTGTGTGAAGATGACAAACTGTTTTTTTAATTTTTAAAAATTTTTTAAATAAGATTAATGCTTTATAAAAAACAACAACAACAGGAGTGTTATGAATCCCATCCACAGTGATATAAAGGTTGTATATCCTGCATGTAAATTATCAGTTTACTATATATATTTATGAATGACGTTTGAAACCAGTCTAGTTATCAGTCGGACAAAAACTGGCCAATATTTGGAACTGCTGAAAAATAAAGTGATCCTTTGTAAATGTCCCTTGTCTGTCCTTTATGTTTGGTTGCAGTCATTTTCTTGCCTGTACTGTTTCAATATACACAGCACAGATTATTGTTGTCATGGGGGGATCTTAGCAGGTGGTGTCCTATGTATGTTAAAACAGGCACAACTGAACACGACAGAAGTGACTCGGCAGCAGTGCAGGGTCTTTCTGATGTTTGGTTTCCTGGCAACCTATCATCGATTGTTCCCTGTGGACTGCCAACGCTGGGACATGACAGACAAACCCGAGTGTGGCTGTGTGTGTGGGACACACAGTGAAACAGTGCAGATGGGGCAGCAATAAAAACAAAACAAACAAAAAAAACATGCACAAGAAAGTACCAATTCAACCTCTTGCTTTGCTAATAACAGTAATTTGCTTTTTAACAGGCCCGGACAAGGTGAGAATACCCTCTGAAATAATATCTTCTCAAATACAGACTCGAGATGTGTGTTAACATGGAATTATTGAATAAAAACTCATCACAAACATAGAAATGTTGGGGAAATAAAACTGTCCATATAAGAAAAACTGCCAGAAGATTTATTCTTCTTTCTTTGGAATAAGTGTTATGGTAATTGAAAAAGAAAGCTGATTATTGTTTTAATAATGCTGTGTCCATCCAGCTGTGGTTTGAGACTGGGCAAGGTCTTTTTCTTCCTTTGTTGATGTCCTGGTGTCAACCAGTGAGTGTACTGGTTGCTTACTGATTTAATGTCTATTCACTAAAGTGTTTGTGTGAGTGTGCATGTGCGAGTCTCACATTTTTTTTAGACACTGATATCTGAACTTACATCTTTGACTAAGGAGAAATCGTGCCAAGAAAATCATACAGACATGGAGCTCTTCACACAGAAATGTGAATGCAACAACCTGTTGACAATGCGTAGAAGCACATCACATTTTCACACAAGGCAGAAGGCTTGGTCTTGTCTAATGTGCAATGTTCAAATATGCAGCAACGATTGCTGCCAGGAGGAGTTTCTGCAAGGATGACAGTTTATTCTGCTTGATCAGAGCTGAGAATATCCCATGAACAAAACTACAAAAACATTGACCATGTCAAATCATAATCCTATGAAACATAAAAGGGAAAAATGCAGGAAAAGAAAATTAATTAATTACAGCTACAATTTGTCACATATACCCTAACAAATATGGTATTGACAATTCCATTCAGATTCTTGCCAGATAATTGAAAAGAATAAAACACCAAAGCATGAGCTGGTTATAAAATGATTAAAAAAATAAAAAAATAAAATAAAATTTCCCTGCACAATTTCCTAATTTTACTGTAGACTTATAACAGAAACATTCCCCCATCCCCTCCCATTGCCTTGCACCTCCTGAGCTGTCTTCTCAGGAACTCTCCTATGGCAACTGGAACTGTTTATGTTTTACATACCTAAGGACAAGATTTTTAGACTTGTCCACATGTGTTATTTTAAAACCTGGAAAAACAACAACACCCACAGCAACTAACACTTCTAAACCAACACTGTAGAACAACAAACACAACAGTGCTTTCTAAGGAAACTGACTACAAAGTGATTGGACAAAAACAGCTCCAGACAGACTAAGAAAAAAAGCAAACAAAACAAGCTCAGAGGCATAAAGAAATGATGGGGTTCTCAAAACCAAGGCCAGTGCATACAAAAAAAAAAAAAAAAAAGGATAGAGAGAGAGGGGAAAAAAAAGAAGGAAAAAAAATCATAAATCATCAGTAGCTTTCAAATAATCAAAAGATCAATACAAGTGCTCTGAGTGTGGAGGAAAATGCAGTCGGTCATAATGCAATTTATGGCAAACATTAAAATGAAACAAATCTAGAGTGGAGGTCCGGACAAATTTAAAAAAAAGTAAAAATGATAAATTGGGTGGTGATGAGAAACAAGTGCAGGCCTCCATTACACTTAAAAAGTCTCTGGCAAAGAAGTCAGTCATTTGTTTTGCCCTTTTGTGTTCACAACCAATTCAGAATTAAGAACAAAGTAACAAATAGCATTTAACCAGTCCTTGTGTGTCTGTATATGCCTGTATGCAAGCATGTGTGTGTTATGAGTACATTTAATTTGTCAGCTGCTCAAACTGAATAGTACAAAAAATGTAATTCTTTTTGTGACACTACAAATGAACACATTTAATGTAAGTCCATGTACCTTGCTCGGATGTTGTTACATCCAACAAGTAAATAAGAAACGTCAAATGAATATTCCTTGATATTCCCTTGGGCGAAGGGGGTATCACAGAAACCACAGAAACAGGAACATCTTGTATTAAATATAAAGGCTGACGTCATCTGTGGAAGCTGGTTCATCAAAGGACAGCACATCTTTCAGCTGAATGACATCGACCACCTTTTGAGGAACCTTGACATTAGAAAGATATGCTGACAAGCGAGGACCCATGTGCTTACGAAGAGCATTCCTGCAGCAAACTACAAGACTACGTGGCTGGTTGACAAAGTCCTTGATGAAGTCAATGAAATCCATGTTGGGAGTAGGGTAGAGCTCACTCTCAATCCATTCAAGGTCTTCCCACAGGTCATAGCCTGCTAGAAGCAGCAGTCGAGCACTGTCAAAGTGACCCTCCTCCAAAGCAATAGACAGGCCAGAGCCAAAGTGGCAGGGAGGGGCACTAGGGAAGTCAAACTCCAGCAGCACTTTGATGGCTTCGCTGCACCCTCCAAGCAAGGCAAGCCACAAGGGTGTGATGTCTTCTGCAGTTGAAGACAAGATGGTTTTACTGGTGTCACTGTTTGCTTCCAAACAGCGTTTTCTGCTTCTGTCCAGTAACTGCCGCAGTAGGTCCACATTCCCATTGTAGGCAGCAATGTGTACAGGACTGACGAGAACATCACACACTGAGCAGGCACCTATGTTAGACGACCTCCAAAATGAGCCCAGTGAGGTCTGCTGGCAGTCGGCCCCAGATGACAGCAAAATGTCCGCAATGGCATGTCTCTTTAGCATCGCCGCACATAACAGCGGGGACACACACTGGCCACAGCCTTTGGAAAAGATGAACCTGTCTTCATCTCGTTGCTGATGGGCTGAACTACCAGCATCCCCTCCAGTCAAAGCCATGTCAGTGGAGACCGAGGCTCCAAACTTTGGCATGCCCTCCTCATGGATGTCGGCTCCGTGTTCAATCAGCAGCTGCACCAGAATGGGCCAGTCCAGAGTGATGGCTGTGATGAGGGCCGAACAGCCATCAGTGTCCATGTTGGAGTTAAAGTTCACACCATACTTGCCCAGCAGCTGGAAGATGCCTAAAATATCTGAAAACAACAAAATTGGGAAAATATTTCAGGCACAAACTTTGTTTTATTTACTACAGGATGCAAGGGCAACATTTCAGCACACATGGTCCTGAAGAAGGTGATTCTGTTTACTGGATACATGTGGGGAATTTACTGAAATGTGCAATTTTTGTATGTTTACAATTCATGACTTATGCAGGAATCCAGTGAAATACATAATTGTGACATGACATACATACTAAAACTGTATTACTTTTGCACATAATCTTCAAATGCAGTTTAGCCATTAATGCAGTAAATGCATCATCAGCATGGTGGATATGGCCTCAACTAAGCAACAACAGCTGCAAACAACAATGAACACTGCTTTGCAAATATCTGTAAGCATCCCCCTCCTTGTCAGAAAACCAAACAAGAAAAAATAGTGCTCCTTGATGCATTTAAAATGTAAATGATGTGTAGAACACATTCACATTTGCACAACTGCTTCAATGTAATTGTTTTTGAACATTGTTTTTTTTCTCTTCTGTACTTTTGTTTGGTGATGATGTTTGTGTAAACATGAAATCACATCTGAACTTATCAGAAAATGTTCCTCTATAAACATGATGTCACAACTCCCACCTTCTGTCATTTCACTGCCAGTGAAGGCATGGTAGAGTACATTTCTGCCATGTTTGTCACGAGCATATACGTCCTCTCCTGAACCAAGCAGATCCTTCACTTGGCTGACTTTGCATTCTGACACTGCAGTCATCAGAGTTGTCATCCCTTCATTTTCTGATGGCCTTGAGATCCGACGAGTCATGACTGGATATGTATTGTTCTGTAGTTCTCTGGCTTGGTTGGATGTATAAGCACTTTCCCTTCATGTAATACTGATCCAATACATCTGAATCAACAAGAAAAGATGCAAGCTGTCATGAAGTGAACTAAAACTCATAGAAAATGATTACCAGTATTGTTCGTACAAATGACAACACCCCTTTCTCTCACACATACACTGTCTCATGATTATCAGCTTCATAATCATGGCCAAATCTTGATTTCTGATTGTATCTATTGGGTAAAACACAATATATAAAAGAATCATTCAAATGACACCCAAGATGTGTGTGTGTGTGTGTGTGTGTGTGTGTGTGTGTTGTGTTGTGTTGTGTTGTGTGTGTGTGTGTGTGTGTGTGTGTGTGTGTATGCACACGCACACATTCTAAGGTGACAGAATGGTTAAGATGCTTATCTGCCAAAACAATGTCCATGATGATCTGGGTCAAATCCCATCTCACCCTTTCTCCCAAGTTTGAACGGAAAATCAAACAGAGTGTCTAGTCATTCAGATGAGACAATACACTGAGGTCTCTTGTGCAGCATGCACTTGGCGCACTGAAAAAGAACCCATGGCGACAAACAGATTGTCCTTGGCAAAACCCTCTAGAAGGAATCCACTCTGATAGGTACACAAATATATAATAGATGCATGCATTCAATGCCTGACTGGTTCAGTTTTGCTGCTGGTCAGACATCTGCCTAGCAGATGTGGTGCAGCACGTATATGGACATGTCAAAACACAGTGACACATCCCTGAGAAATTGAAACTGAAACTATGTGGATCAAGCCACATATCACATCCATGGGTCATTACATGTGTTAAACTAAACCTTAGGATCTGTGCAGTGAAAAATGCTCACGCCCCCCCCCCCTGCCCCCACCCAAAAAAAGAGCTTCAGGAAGTAGGATGCATGATTAAACTTGTCACAAACCCAGTGCACTTCTCAGGACCCCATTCAGACCTTGTAACTATCTGTCACAGCTGTAAGTATGTATGTACATTTCTATGATGAAAGTTTGCTGTATGTGCTCTCAAAGTGTGTGTGTGTGTGTGTGTGTGTGTGTGTGTGTGTGTGTGTGTGTGTGTGTGTGTGTGTGTGTGTGTAAATACACTATACACACTCAATATAAAACTAAATTGGTATGCGTGTACCAAAATAAGCTGAAATGGATTCTTCCCACGTGATCGCTCCTCTCAATCTGAGTCTCATACAGTGAAGGCACATCATTTCTAAGAAGTACAATAACTGCAAACGTGCATAAAAGAATGTCAAAAGGGGGCGCAAAAGTGCACTGCTGTAGCAGTCATTACTACATATTGATTGTCTAAATCAAACGATCGGTCTGAGAACAATTTAACAATTTAAAATTACTAACATTCCAGTGCTAGCAATTTTTACAAGCAATGCATTTACCTGTAAAGCGTATCAATAACAGTTATATGATTATTCAATTATTTCCACATTGCAGATACCTAAAATACGTTGGCAAACAAGATGCACGCACTTGGAATCTGAATGAAAATTGACCTCTTCAGTTACGAAAGTAGACAGACCACCATCTTGCTTCCAGCGACAGCCATACAGTTGTCAAGGATAAGGTAACTCTGCTTGCACTGGTGAAACCAACCCATAAAGCAAGCGTACATTACTGGTAGAGAGGCCCACATAACCATCCTATCAGCCAATTATCTATAGCGAGCTGACTATAACAGTAACAAGATAAAAGTACCAAACTAACAAGCTAAGCAGCTGAACTTGATGGTTAATTAATTAACCCAACCGACTAACAATGCAGCCCCATGGATATACTTTCTAAAGTATCAGTATCAGTATCAGTATCAGCAGCTCAAGGAGGCGTCACTGCGTTCGGTTAAATCCATATACGCTACACCACATCTGCCAAGCAGATGCCTGACCAGCAGCGTAACTCAACGCGCTTAGTCAGGCCTTGAGAAGAAAAAAAAGATTAAAAATAATAAATAATAAATAAATAAATTTTAAATTAAAAAAATAATTTAAATTATTTTTTTTAAATAAATTGAGTAAATAAATAAAAAAGAATTTTTAAAAATACATAAAAATACTACTACTACTACTAATAATAATATTTATAAAGTAAAAGCTAAATTACAGGCAAACAAATGACGCCATTGTTCCTCACGACACAGCCTGCACGCAGCTCCACAGGAAACGTGACAAGCGGGGCCGTCACTGTTCCTGCGACAGGCAGTGTTCACGGATTCACAGCACGTTCTGGGACCAAAAAACAACAACAGACATGACATGGATGCGACAACTGTGGTGTAATGTCGTGCAAGCGCGTTGCGTTGCTCGTGTGTGTGTGTGTGTGTGTGTGTGTGTAAAGTGTGTGTGTGTGTGTGTGTGTGTAAAGTGTGTGTGTGTGTGTGTGTGTGTGTGTGTGTGTGTGTGTGTGTGTGTGTGTGTGTGTGTGTGTGACATGCATCGCGGCCGTGCGTGTTAGCGTATGTGTATGTGTGTACAAGGGGTGTTTTTGGAAACTTAGGAACGTAACACAAATCAATCATTATGCTGTAAAAGACAAGGAAAATTGAATCTACGATATATATATATATAAAAAAAAAAGTTTGAAGAACTGCTGCAAACAAGTGAGAAAGTGATCAGTATTTCGATGACTGGGGTTGTCACTGTGGATGAAATTATAAGGAACTAAATAGACAAAATAGACTAAATCTTTTGAAGAAACAACAGCAGACACAACGATGGAATAACATATTTGCGCATATAGTTGTAAGAGTTCGCTAGTTGGAAAGAAAGCAAACAACGAGCTATTGTTTCCTCGTGATGTACGCGCTGTGTGAAAGACCACAATGGCCTGTCATGATGGGAACGTAACAGCGGCCCAGCCATGCGTGATACATGATTCACGCCGAGTGTTTCTTTCTGACAGAAAGCAAAAATGGACAGGACGCTTCATGCTTGTTTTCTTTTCATGTCATACACGCGCACGCGCGCGCGCGTCCACACACACACACACACACACACACACACACACACACGCACGCACGCACACACGCACACTTTATATAACAATATACCACAGAGAAATATATAGATGAATATGTTGTCGATAATGGTCTTAAATTATCAACAGAAAACACACATGATGCTTTTGAACAACCCAGAAGAGTTACGATTATTTCAATTTTGAAATGAGACAATTCAGTACAAAGTTGTGGTAAAACGTTTATGGCTGATGCTCACTTCAAAACTAACTTGAAATGCCCATATTGAATACTCAATAACAAAAGCAAGAAAATGTTTAGACTTGCTCAAAGCTCAAAATTATAAGTAAACACTGGTACCGGGAACAAGACACAACAATTATGAAACATTTATCACCATCACTTATTCGATCAAAACTATCAGATTTATAGACAAGATGCCTTTCTCGATGTTCCAGATCATTTGCTAAAGAAACTTCAAAGTATAGAGTGTAAAGAGTACAGACATGTGCTAAATACGTTATAAAGAATTATATTCTCGATCTTCCAGTTTGCCTTCTACAAGTCTTATTATACGTTGATTTCAGATCCATATTATAATTATGCTTAATGAAAAGTCATCCGATTGTAATAGCAAATCCAAAATTATAACAAAAATCAGCCACATGGTACATCTTTTGAGTTTGAAAGGAACACATAATACTTTTTGCTGGGTTCCTTCACACCTTGGTCTTCTCTATCATGAATAGGCTGACAGGGATGCAAGAAAAAGGTGCAAAACACGAACAGGAAACCACGGTGGGTTTTTTTTCCCCATTGTCGTGTCCTCTTCCATGCTGTCACGAGTTTCAGATGTTTCGGCCAATGGTGTCACTTTTCTGTCTTTCCGCAAGGTGTTTGCAGACGGGAACAAACTCTCTGCAAATAACCGTTCGATTTAAAATGAATTATAGGTATGCTTGGTCATGGAAGAAAACGAAGGGTAGACTAACTACTTACCAGTCAACACAGAGAACTAACATGTTCATAAATACTCTTGTCACTGGACAGAGCAGCATCCAAGACCCCACCCCTGAACAACTGGACCTGAAGGGCTGCAGCC
>NC_134896.1:13935844-13943344 GCF_041734735.1 Babylonia areolata | reverse complement strand
GTGAAAAAAAAAAGAAAAAAAAAAAAAAAAAAAAAAAAGAAAAAAAGAAAGAAAGCGTACAATTTATGTGTGGAAATGCTGCATACCTACACGATATTTCAGAAAATGACATGATAATGGCAAATTCTTTGGACGCGTCAGTTTGATATAAAGCTATTGTTGTTTCTTCTTCTTCTTCTTCTTCTGCGTTCACTCGTATGCACACGAGTGGGCTTTTACGTGTATGACCGTTTTTACCCCGCCATGTAGGCAGCCATACTCCGTTTTCGGGGGTGTGCATGCTGGGTATGTTCTTGTTTCCATAACCCACCGAACGCTGACATGGATTGCAGGATTTTTAACGTGCGTATTTGATCTTCTGCTTGTATATACACACGAAGGGGGTTCAGACACTAGCAGGTCTGTACATATGTTGACCTGGGAGATCGTAAAAATCTCCACCCTGAACCCACCAGGCGCCGTCACCGTGATTCGAACCCGGGACCCTCAGATTGACAGTCCAACGCTTTAACCACTCGGCTATTGCGCCCGTCTTATTGTTGTTTCCTATTCTTGTTATCATTATGCGGAGACCAAGGTACTTTGACACACACAAAACAAGACGGGCGCAATAGCCAAGTGGTTAAAGCGTTGGACTTTCAATCTGAGGGTCCCGGGTTCGAATCACGGTGACGGCGCCTGGTGGGTAAAGGGTGGAGATTTTTACGATCTCCCAGATCAACATATGTGCAGACCTGCTAGTGCCTGAACCCCCTTCGTGTGTAAACGCATGCAGAAGATCAAATACGCACGTTAAAGATCCTGTAATCCATGTCAGCGTTCGGTGGGTTATGGAAACAAAAACATACCCAGCATGCACACCCCCGAAAACGGAGCATGGCTGCCTACATGGCGGGGTAAAAACGGTCATGCACGTAAAAGCCCACTCGTGTACATGCGAGTGTACGTGGGAGTTGCAGCCCACGAAAGCAGAAGAAGAAGAAGAAGACACACAAAACAACCGACAGACCTGAAGGAATCTGATGAACAGTTCTAGGCGGACCCCCAACGAGTCGATTGCTATTCTTCTTTTTATTATCATGAGTTAGCAGTAGTAGTAGTTGTAGCAGTAGTAGTAGGAGTAGAAGTATTGGTATCATCATTACTATTGTTTTTCTCGCAAACAACGAAAAAACACACCAAAGAAACAAAACAAACCAAACAAAAAACAAAAACAACAACAACAAAATCTAAAAAAACCAACCAACCAACCAAAACAAAACAAAACACACACACACACACACACACACACACACACACACACAAAAACCCAACAAAAAACCAAAACCACTATTCGCTGCAGTACAACATTTTCATTAACAAGGTAACCGGAACGGTTTAAAAAAAGAAAAAGAAAAAAAAAAGGTAGAGTTGAGTTTAGCGACCTATCGGCGTGACGCCCTTAAGATCAAGTTGTTCGTGGCTGTGGACTTATTGGGGGGTGGGGGGTCCGGGGGGGGGGGGGGGGGGGAGGGTTGCTAACTCCTTTAAAAGTCCACGCGTGACTTAAGCGACACAGAAAATGGTTACAAAACGTCACACGCCATCTGTCACCCAGCCATACATAGACACAAAGACAGGACAGGACGAGGTAAGGTAAGGTAAGGTAAGGTAAGGGGTGGAAGGAAGGACAAGGGATGGTGGAGGAGCTGGTGGGAGGGAGAGACGAAAGGGCGACGGGAAGACACTCCTGGGGGAAGGGGAAGGAAGGAAGGGGAAGAGGGGAGGGAGGGAGTACAGAAAAAGAAGGAACAGAGAAAAAAAAAAAAGAGAGAAAAATAGGAAGAGCAGGAAGATGAATCTTCCAGCGAAAACGAGGGGCCTCACCTGACTGCAGTTCGTCCTGTGTCTGTCGTCGGTCGTGGCGTGTGGACCTCAGGTGAGAGCTTTCCTGTCTCCTTGCAGCAGACGATTCATTTCTTCTCTCTCTCTCTCTTCCTTTTTCTCATTATTGTTATTGTTATTATTATTGTTATTATCATGATTATTATTATTGTTGTTGTTGTATATTCATTATTATTATTATTATTGTTGTTGTTGTTGTCGCTGCTGTTGTTATTGTTGTTGTCGTCGTCGTCGTCGCCATCATCAGTATAAGTATTAGTATCATTTCTTTTTGTCTTTTTTTGATGTTGTTGTTTTTTGGGTAGATTGAAGAGTAGGAAGGAAAGTGGTGACAGATATACAGGGGGTTTATAATGACAATGAAGATAATGATGATTGTTGTAATATATAAGGTCCAACACTGAGCTTATATCACAGATTGACGTAAGTTTACATTTGGGCCAACAGCAAAGTGAGAGCTGTATTATCAATGGTTTCTCCAGTCAATGGGAAACCATTTACAGTTTAGTCTTTTGTGAAGGACTATGACTCTCAAACTAGGAGGCAAAATTGCACTGGCTTTTAGTGCTGCAGCCTTGTGGGCTAGTTGGCCTTTGGGAACCATCCCAACGCCGACTGTTCTAAAACCCTCTTGGCCGAGAGAGTGGGGATGTAACTTGGGAAAGACACTCTCCACTATAATGAATTCTATTCCAAATAGTCGGAACAGCAGTTGCCTCCTCTGCTGTTCTGATGGTCATAGTCGGACACGACTGACTATCATATATAATGACTGTTGTCATTGCTATTTTCCCCGATTATTCATTCCTCCTCCTTCCTGCTATTACCATTGGCATTGCAGTTATCGATGGTGAGAGATAGAGAATGAATGAACGAATGTTACTGAATGAATGACTTTCATTTCAACAGGGCTATAGAATGAGCAAACTATGGGTTTTTCCATGTATCAAGCCCTTGAAAGAAGTGGAGAGGGGAATGGAAGAACAAAAGCAGAAAAGAACATTAAGAGAGAGAGAGAGAGAGAGAGAGAGAGAGAGAGAGGAGATTTTCTTTGTAGTTATCAGTATTAAAAAAGAAAATTAAAGGTATAGGAATTTTCGACCTCTACTGATGAATAAACAAATGAATGAATAAATGCATAAATAATAAAGAGACAAACAATCATATAACAAACGTACAGACACAGTAATAAATAAAATGAATGAATAAATAAACCTCTTTGTTTTTTAAATCTTTATATAGCCTATTTCTGTCCCAGTGTATCTTAGTTTCGTGTATAGCTGCCAACGAGGATTTTCCCATTATATTTCGACGTTTTTACCATACATCATCATCTTAAATATGCTTCTTCTTCTTTCTGTTTTTAAGTTGGGGGGCCTTAAAAAAATGTTTTTTCTTTAAAAAAAAATTCTTATTTGCTTACTAACTTAGACGATTCCGGTCCTCAGCCAGTTTGTTGGTGTCAACCCATCGTCTGTCGACAAGTCTGGGATATGTCTCCATTGTTTGCCGCCAGTTCATCTTGGGTTGTCCCCTCTTAACTCACTCAGTACGGTCAGTCCTCTCTTCTCCACTACACACACACCTCGGATGTCCAGTGGGTGTCTCAATGACCCACCCTTTAGCTTCCGTCGTCAGAATTGTGGTATTCTTTGTCAACATTCACCTCTTCAGTATAAGAGCCTTCCGCTTGTAATATTTTGATGGTGGTAATTGGGGTGAAACGCTGTCAACGTCGTCTCTTTCGCCGTTCGTATGGAGAGAGTTAAAAGCCTAGAACTTTCTTCCCATGTAAAAAAAGAAAGAAAAAAAAAGAAAAAAGACCAATGTAACCGGGTAGTCACCTTACCTGAACCATGCATATGAGGAAAGACAGAAAAATAAACAGAAGAAAACAAACGAGAAAAGAAAACTGCAATATAGTAATAAAAAAAGAAAGAAAAAAAATTGAATGAAACCCCAGAAATTTCAGAAAGAATAAAGGAAAGAAGAGTAGTAAAAGGGGAAAAAAGACAGAGAGAGAGACAGAGACAGAGAGACAGACAGACAGACAGAGAGGTTAGGGAGAGGAGAGACGGAGAAAGAGAAAGGAAAAAAACAAGACCACACAGCAACAACAACAACACACATACCACACACACACACAGACACACACGCACACTCATACATACATATACACATACACGCACACTCACCTGTTTACACACACATACACGCACACGCAAGCACACACACACACACTAACACACACTAACTCACACACACACACACACACACACACACACACACACACACCAACACACACGCACACACTTTACAAAGAAGAAGAAGAGAAAAAAACAAACAAACGAGAAGTGTTTGCTGTCAGTGACTGAGATATAAAGATATATTCACCAAGACGTCACGGAACGAGACAGCGTGACTTCCTCAAGATGTCACCATTTCCTCCTGTTCCCCTCCTGGCCGAGACGGACAAGGAGCCACTGTAACATCTACGTTGTTTTTTTTTGTTTTGTTTTTTCTTCTTCCTCATTTTCTTTCTTTTTCTTCCTGTCTTTTTCTTTCTTTGTTTCTTTTTTTTTTTTTTTAATGACGTGTCTTTTGAGAGAGGGGGAGGACGAGGAGGAGGAGAAAGAGGTGAAGAGAGAGAGAGAGATAACGATAACGATAACGAGATAAAGATGTTTTATTCGAGAAAGGCCATGGCCCCATTTGAAGGGGGTACACATAAATAGGAAACATTTTAGAAATTGAGAGAGAGAGAGAGAGAGAGAGAGAGAGAGAGAGAGAGAGAGAGAGAGAGAGAGAGAGAAGAATTAACCAAGATATTGAGATAAACACATTAGCAAGAATGTTTTTTTTTCACTCGGACCTGAAGTACAAAAGCAAGAAATAAAAGCATAGGAAAAACAAAGAGACAAATGGCGAAAGAGAGAGAGAGAGAGAGAGAGAGAGAGAGAGAGAGAGAGAGAGAGAGAGAGATAAAGATAGATAGATAGATAGATAGGTAGATAGAGAGAGAGAGAGAGGGAGAGAGAGAGAGATTGATTCAGTCGCAAGTCAAAGCATGTCGAAGAAAGTGGCAAGGACAAAAATTAATGCACATGTATAGGCATAAAGTGATTTAAGACACACAAAAGAAAATAAGAGTAATAACGGAAAGAGGAATATTTCACAAACTGTCCCTTTATGACTTTTGGGAGGAGGGTCTGTGGGAGGTCGGGGTGGGGCTGGGGGGGGGAGGGGGGTACGTATTCTGTATTCTGAAGGACGTGATGAAAATATATAAACATAATGGCTTCGTGATATCATTATTCAGATATTAACATATAGACTGTGTGAACAATGGATAATAGGTAATTAGCATCTCCTGTCTCCATCACACTCACACACATATTCATAAACACACACACACACACACACACGCACACACACACACACACACACACACACACACACACACACACACGCACGCACATACACACACACACGTACACACACATACTCTCTCTCTCTCTCTCTGATGATTAACGCCAAGGCTTTTGTCATGCGACCTCTGACTCCGAGCGAAATTAACTGGCTGTGTGAAAAATGAAATTTAAAAAAAATTCAAAATGATGTAAACTGTGTGCTTGTTTACCTGTTCAGGAAACAGCGCACTGGCGTCTGTTGTAGCACAGTATACACGCTTGCCTCGTTGTTCCTGTAAACAGTGTGATGTTCTCACTGTATATGGGACGTGAACATCAAGGCTGTAATACATGAATTTATCGTGACGATAAAACTCAAAAGTCTATGTAGAAAGTGATAATCACTCGTAATAACAAAGAAATGTAAAATAAATATATTGACTAAACAGATTACAAAAAATATGTATGCAAATAAATAAATAGATATTATTCAAAGTTTATGTAGAAAGTGAAATCACTTGTAATAACAAAGAAATGTAAGATAAATATGTTGACTAAACAGATTACAAAAAATATGTATGCAAATACATAAACAGATATTATTCAAAGTCTATGTAGAAAGTAAAATCACTCGTAATAACAAAGAAATGTAAGATAAATATATTGACTAAACAGATTACGAAAATATTTATGCAAATAAATAAATAGATGTCATGGCTTGCTCCTTCATGCTCCGCCGAGCTTTTATGAATCTCTGTCTGTCTGTCTGTCTGTCTCTCTCTCTCGCGTCTCACTTTTCTTGTGTGAGCTAAATCGGCCCATATGTTTTGTAGATATACTAGGTCTGTCACAGCTACCTAGATGTTGATGATGATGGCGATGGTGCTGATTCTGACTCTGACGATTTTCACTTTCGTTGTTGGTATTATACTCATTCTTGGTAGTGGTTGTGGTATTGGTGGTGGTGGTGGTGGTTTTTATATCCCATTTTTCTTTGTTTCCTTTTAACAAATTTTTTTAATGAAATTTCTTTTCTGTACTACTGTGAAAGTAGAAACCGTATTTGACTAAACTGATCTCTGTCTGTCTGTCTGTCTCTGTCTCTGTCTCTGTCTCTGTCTGTCTCTCTCTCACCCCGTATCAACTGACGTCGCTGTTTCATCAGTAGATGAAGATACCAGTAATCAACAGGTAGCAGTAGGCTTGTCTGTGTGTAAAATGTGCCAAAACAATAGTAATACACTTTGTGTCAGCGGTAAAAGTTCACAGGCAGCAATATCAACTGTCACTTCAATCGGATCAGTGCTGTTGACGTTTACGTCAATGTTTGTACAGTCTCTCTCCATCATGCCGATACATTGAAGTCTAGTGCTGACCATGAAACCAAACCAACCACATACAAAACAACCTACCACTCCCATCTCTATAAAGCATTCTCCTCAATCATCCCCTCGCCACCCCCACCCCACACCCCGTACGCTCCCCCCTCAATCCCAGTCTACCTACCACTCTTCCTCTCGAGCCTCCCGGAACGATGACGATGTTCATTTTCCTCCTCCTTTCTCGTTGCGGCAGTAAATTGTCTCTCTGGACACCCCCAGCAGGCCTCATCCACGTCTGATGCCTGTCACCTGTCAGTTTCCCTGCCACTAAGATCGATGGAGGTCACTGTGATCACCTGGGGTCATCCTGAGGCGCTGTCAGGGTTACGAAAGTGGTTTGGAAAGGAAAAGAGACAGAGGGACCAGCCGCCGTGGCGAAGTGGTTAGCGTCGCGGACTGACGGCTGGGAGGACGTGGGTTCGAATCCCAGCGGAGGTGGGTTTTTCGGCCCGTGGCCGGCTCCTACCCAGAGTTGAGTGTGCTGTGGGCTTAAATGGGGAGACCGGGACCACACAGTCGAGTGTCATCCACTTCAAGGATGCGTCTTCGGGTGTGTTGCTCTAATTACCTGACCAACACTGCAAGTGTCCGTATCTCTCGGGCCTGGTTAACGCCGGGATATTATTATGACAGGAAGCGTCGAGTACAGCCTTGTCACGCAGTCCCAAACCAAAATGGACCTCCATAGCAACATCGTCATCAACATCGTCATCCTCCTCCTCCTTCATCGCCATCAATATAAACAAAATAGTCTCAAAGTCTGTGGCCTTTCATGCCCTGCTCTCGTGGTGACCTCAGTTTCGATACCCCTCCACTTCCGTGCT
>NC_134896.1:13728344-13930844 GCF_041734735.1 Babylonia areolata | reverse complement strand
TAAATGGTTGAATGTGTGGCTCTGCTTATTTTCTGAGCAGCCCAATGTAGGCCTGCCACGCTGAAGTAAGATTTTGTATTAAGTTGATTGTATACGTGTAAAGACCATGACAGGTCGAATGTTCTGTGTTCGTCCCACGAAGCTGGTAATCCTTCGCTTTAGATATAGGAGAATTATGAGAAATTATACGTTTGTGATTGCACATTGATAATCAAAATAAATTATTGAAATTATTCTTCTTCTGTTTCAAAGCCAGTAAACAGTCTTGAGTCTTGGTGAAAGATTTAAGATCCGAGAAAAATCCAACAACAGCATTATAACCATAAAGAGTATGGGGAAAAAATTCATGCATTCACATTGAAACGTAGACCAGTTACGAGTGGAAAAAAATAACCGGTAAAAAGTCCCCCCCCCCCCCTCTCCACCCCATCCCCCAAACACTCCCTCGCTGCGGCTACCTGAAAAGGTTGTGAGAAGTGGGAACGTATTTTCCGTGAGGAAACGTCTTTTATATATATATATATATATATATATATATATATATATATATATATATATATATTCCTGCGATGTCTTATAGAATTATAGCCATGTCTTTTTTCTTTTCTTTTTTTTCATCAGTTTTGTTCTCTCTTCAGAGCCTTTCAATCGGTGGAAGATAGTTTTTATTGGTTTTGTAGATGCAGTGACAATATTAGTAGCACTATTTAATTAACAATAAGTGTTGTCGTTTTTGGTTTTTTTTCCTTGAAGGCAACGGCAGTGGTACTAATGACAACAGTAACAGCAGCAGTAGTAAGAGGGCCTTTTAGTACTTAAAGCAGCTGCAATAACTGCTGATATCAGCACACACGCACACACACACACACACACTCTCTCTCTCTTTCTTCTTATCCCCCTATTTCTCTCTCTCTCTCTCTTCTTATCCCCCTATTTCTCTCTCTCTCATTTCTGTCCTATCCTATTATCTCCTCTGTGTGTGTGCACACGCATGCTTGCAGACAGAAAGAAACCGGAAGACAAGGAGACACACATTGATACATCAAAGAATAGACAACAATACGAATACGAATTCGAACGTTAACTGATCAGGCCTTTAGCCCATATCAAGAGAGGTTGAGTTGTTAGACGGGCGCAGTAGCCGAGTGGTTAAAGCGTTGGACTTTCAATCTGAGGGTCCGGGGTTCGAATCTCGGTAACGGCGCCCGGTGGGTAAAGGGTGGAGATTTTTTCCCGATCTCCCAGGTCAACATATGTGCAGACCTGCTAGTGCCTGAACTCCCTTCGTGTGTATACGCAAGCAGAAGATAAAATACGCACGTTAAAGATCCTATAATCCATGTCAGCGTTCGGTGGGTTATGGAAACAAGAACATACCCAGCATGCACACCCCCGATAACGGAGTATGGCTGCCTACATGGCGGGGTAAAAACGGTCATACACGTAAAAGCCCACTTGTATTCATACGAGTGAACGTGGGAGTTGCAGCCCACGAACGAAGAAGAAGAAGAAGAAAAGAAGAAGAAGAAGAGTTGTTACATTTGCTGTCAGTTGGTTCCAGACAAGCAAAATATTTTGGCAACGAAAACAACATACCAATCAAACACTAAAGCAAGGCACTAAAGCAAAAGTATTGAAAGCATACTGACAGGTTGATGATCGTCTCATTTGTAATGTTTTATAAATGAACACAGCCAGGTTGTCATGACTGTACTGTTTTCGTTTGCAGCAAGAAGGATAATTTGAAACATGATGGATTATATTACAGAATTTTGAAAGTATGTATTTGTCTCTAAATTCTTTATATTTTGGACAAACCGGTATAAGATGGACTTCTGTTTCTTGAACGGAACAATAAAACGGGCAGTTCAAACTATCCAACGAAACATTAATAATAATAATAATAATAATAATGGATACTTATGTAGCACACTATCCAGATATCTGCTCTAGGTGCTGTACAAAAACGCTTTTGCTAACATAAAACATTACATCATGTTACATACACACACCAAAATGTGACTACACACACACACACACACACACACACACACACACACACACACACACACACACACACACACACACCACCACCACCACCACCACACACACACACACACACACACACACACACACATACGCACACAGACACAAAATGCATGCATACATATTGACATACATGTGCATCTAACAGCTACCCTATCACATACGCACACATAGGCAGGCACAAACTTACATAAACACACGCACACACAATACACATTCATATACATGCATGTAGTTATGTACACATACATATGTATACACACATAGTCAAGCACAGCTAACGCAAAGGAAGTGGACCTGCCACAATTGAACTTATTGCTGCGGGAAAAGGTGAGATTTGAGACGAGATTTAAAAGATGCGATGGAATCAGAATGACGGAGGTCATCAGGGAGCTTGTTCCACGTCTTTGACGATTGAAAAGAAAACGATCTGTGTCCATAGGTCTTACTTCTGACGTGAGGTATCCTGAGAAGTCGAGTATCAGAGAAAGAACGGAGCATTTTAACAGTAACGCAAGCGGTGAGGTTTCACAGGGAAGACACTTAAGTCTAAACCGTGTTAATGCATTACGCACCTTAACGTAACGTATTTTCCACCAAATATGAACTAATAGAAAGCGAAGACTTGAATGAACCACAAAGAGAAAACCAGTGTTTGGTAGTTATATCAAAATGCCAGTCAACAGAGAGAGGGAGAGAGAGGAATGAATGTGAGGGGGAAAGCGAGGACATGAGATATATAGTGATGGGGACCGAGTAGGTAGAACTTGAGGAAGGGAGAGAGGGAAGAAGAAGAAGAAAAAGAAGAAGGAGGAGGAGGAGGAGGAGGAAAGACTCAAGGACTCAAAGATTTTGATGTTAGACTGCGACCGAAGAGAGAGAGAGAGAGAGAGAGAGAGAGAGAGAGAAACTCAATAACTGAAATGACTGTTATGTAAGGTCACCAACCTGTATGTATTTATGGTGAAAGAGAGAGAGAGAGAGAGAGGAGAGGCGAGAACGCGCAAATATTTACTGGGGGTGGAGGTGGGAGGCAAGGGACGGAGGGTCATTTGTTTTTCTAAAGAAGAGAATTATGTACTGAGCGGAACTACACAACACAGTGCTGTGTTGTACTATATTATACTGTATAAGACTGTACTGTACTGTATAAGACTGGACAGATTAAATGTCATCAAGAAAAAACTACCTAAATACAGCACACACACACACACACACACACACACACACACACACGCACGCACGCACACACATACACACACACACGAACACAAAGAGAGAGAGAGAGAGGGAGAGAGAGAGAGAACATGTTATATGAACACATATATGTATATACAAATATATAGGCGTGTGTGTGTGTGTGTGTGTGTGTGTGTGTGTGTGTGCGGGCGCGCACGCGCGCACGTGTGTGTGTGGTGTGACTCACAAAATATGGGTAAATCTCTTTCGAAAGAGAATTATGGGGACAACAAAAGGAAATATATCATCTGCGTGAAGCCTGTCAGATCACACGGAAGCCACAGAAATCCTCAAACCCAGGCTTGTGTGTAGGACGTCATGGTTCCGAATTAGAAACACACACACACACACACACACGCGCGCGCGCGCGCACGCACGCAGACACTCGCTCGCGCGCGCGTAGCCCATACCCGCGTGTGTGTGTGTGTGTGTGTGTGTGTGTGTGTGTGTGTGTGTGTTTGTGTGTGTGTGTGTGTGTGTGTGTGTGTGTGTGTGTGTGCGTGAGAGAGAGAGAGAGAGAGAGAGAGAGAGAGAGAGAAATGTATAAAGATATAAAATGGTTGTTGTGCACAGAGAAAGAGCACGCGCTCACACGTGAGAGAGGAAGAGACAGACAGACAGACTGACAGACTGACAGAAAGACAGACAGACGGGGGTGTGGGGAATCAACCAGTTTCCTTGGCAAATGCGTCTGGAATATCATGGTTCAAAATCACTGGAAAAGAGAATCTGTTAAATGAACAATGCAGATTTGCAGAACCCCCCGTTCCTGTTCATACAACCCTACCACCAACGTCACTCAATAAATAGGAAGAAAAAAAGGGAAAAAAAAGAAAAAAGAAAAGAAAACCAATAAATAAAACAAACCAAATAACGAAATTCACTAACAAATTAAACACAATCATAATCATCAACCATCTGATGATAAACATATGATAATTTTCCTATCTTCTCCTCCGTCGCTCCGCAGTCCTCCTCCTCCCCCTCCCCACCCTCCCCCTTCCCAGCCCCACCCTCACCCCCTCGCTGGTCACGTGTCTGCTCTGGCTCTGAGCCAGGTTTCGGAGGAGTGGGAAGTGAGGGGGTGGGGGGGACGGAGGGGTGAGGAAGGGTGTGTGTGTGTATGTGGTGGGGGCGGGGGGGGGGGGGGGGGTTGGAGAAGAGGGGATGGAGTAGGGGGAGCGGGCAGACGGACACAATTAGATATAAGAAATGAAACTGTTAAAGGTTCTTTGTTTGATACAACAACAACAACAACAACAACAAAAACTCCCCACCTCTACGATACGTCAAAAAGTTTCAAAGGTAAAATCTCCCATAGCCTTTTGCGGCAATCGGAACAGTGGTCACCATTGTCGCTGTCATTAGGGATGTGGTACAGAAAAGGCGTGACCCAGTCCAAGTTGCAAGATAATGTATCAGTATCAGTAGCTCAAGGAGGCGTCACTGCGTTCGGTCAAATCCATATACGCTAAACCACATCTGCCAAGCAGATGCCTGACCAGCAGCGTAACCCAACGCGCTTAATCAGGCCTTGAGAAAAAAATAAAAATAAAAATAAAAAATAAGATAAAATAAATAAAAAATAATAGATAAATATATAAAAATACTACCACCACTACTACTAATATTTATAAGGCGCAAAATCTTGATGAAGTCAACTCTATGCGCACAAAAATAAGATACAACTTAGACGATGATGGATTTTATTTGATTTCCGGTCACACATACTGGTGATTGTAGACATGTTGTTAACCCTTTCACCGCCATGGTCGCATTTCGGCACCGGCTAGGTAAAGCACCCATGTCACTGAAATGCAATTAGTTGATGGGCCTTTTGTGCATTAACCTAATGCTCTTAATTTTCAGTGGTAGGATTGGCCTTTTTTTTTTCTACACATCACAGGGGAATCCCCAGCTATTCTTAGACACCATCTCTTCTGTGGTTCCTGCACAAGGTTAATTTGCACTCTAAACTGACTGGCGGTGAAAGGGTTAAGAGTATCGATCTTTTTACCGTCAACTCTCTCCATACGAACGGCGAAAGAGACGACGTTAACAGCGTTTCACCCCAATTACCATCATCAAAATATTGCAAGAGGAAGGCTCTTATACTGAAGAGGTGAATGTTGACAAAGAATACCACAATTCTTACGACGGAAGCTAAAGGTTGGGTCATTCAGACACCCACTGGATATCCGAGGGGTCTGTGTAGAGGAGAAGAGAGGACTGGCCGCACTGAGTGAGTTAAGTGTTCGGCTTTGGGAGTGGAAGGGAGTGAATGGTGAGTTTGGGGAACGTGAGTAGATGGAGGGTGGAATTCGGAATGAATATTTAAGTTGGTACAGTTACAGTTCAGTTTAGTTACTCAAGGAGGCGTCACTGCGCTCGGACAAATCCACATACGCTACACCACATCTGCTAAGTAGATGCCTGACAGTCACAGAAAAACACGGGAAAAGTGTCTTTCAGTCGTCTCTTTCCGTCGTTTTAACATTCCCCAAGGGAAGTCGGGAAAGGTATTCGCTTCGGACGGTCAGAGTGAGGAGAATCGGAAGAAAGCGCTTCTCCTAAGGACATATATATGATAGTCAGTCGTGTCCGACTATGACCATCAGAACAGCAGAGGAGGTAACTGCTGTTCCGACTATTTGCGTACATCCCCACTCTCTCGGCCAAGAGGATTTTAGGACAGTCGGCGTTGGGATGGTTCCCAAAGGCCAACTAGCCCACAAGGCTGCAGCACTAAGAACCAGTGCAATTTTGCCTCCTAGTTTGAGAGTCATAGTCCTTCACAAAAGACTAAGCTGTAAATTGTTTCCCATTGACTGGAGAAACCATTGATAATACAGCTCTCACTTTGCTGTTGGCCCAAATGTAAACTTATGTCAATCTGTGATATAAGCCGAGTGTTGGGCCTAAACATAACACCGTGCTAAAACGGAGCATCGAAAACTGCATGATAACTGCATCAGCAGAAGTCCATCGCTTTACCGATTCGGCTACGGCGCTACGATACGTGTCTGTTACACACACAAACACACACACACACACAAACACGCAGGCACGCATGCACGCACACGCACACACACACACACACACACACACGGAATTCACAAATTCTCCAGGCGTTTTCAACTCTCTTGTCACGAAAAAAATGGAGTGTGCGTGAAACCTGGTCAGTGCCGGGTCTTGTTCCCTCTGGCTTAGCCTTCATAAATCAGACATGGTAGTGGGGGGGTGGGGGTGGGGGGGGCGGGGGGTTGGGGGGGGGGAGAGCGCTAAGCGGGAAGTGAGACAGCAAAATACAACATGCGGAGCAAGACACTGCAGCATTTGTTTCACGTGCTGGGCCAGAAGGTGGGTGTTGTAGGGGGGTGGGGTGGGGGGGGAGGTGCAGGGCGGAAGGAGAGGGGTACAAAGAGGGGTAAAAGGAAAAGGTGTTGGGATTAGGAAGGAGGGTTGGGGGAGTGACGTGAATTCGGATGGGGGTCAGGAGAGGGCCGGGTGGGTGGGGAGGGAGGGCAGGATGTAAGGGGGGGGGGGGGGGGGGGGGGGTCGGAGTGGAGTGTTCTAGAAAGAATGTCTCGAGCCATCCACATTAAACCGTCGCATATTCTGGCCTCACTCGTACGTCCTTTGCGTACGCAAAAAAACATATAAAATTTGAGGATTTGTGGGAGTGGGTGTTGGTGTGGGGGAAGGGGATGGTGTGTTTGTGACTTGTCATGGATAAAACCAAACAGCTACAGCAACAAGTACTTTTGCCCACGTTAACTTTTGGAGAACAATAATGTCTCTGTCCTGTCTGTCCCAATAATACCTCTCACTGTCACCCTTTTGTCACAGGCAGCTAGCTTGCCGATGTCAGTGGATCGTGATTTTTCTTTTCTCCCGTGGAAAACCAACAGACTTAACTCACTCAGTACGGCCAGTCCTCTCTTCTCCAATACACAGACCCCTCGGATGTCCAGTGGGTGTCTCGATGACCCAACCTTTAGCTTCCGTCGTCAGAATTGTGGTATTCTTTGTCAACATTCACCTCTTCAGTATAAGAGCCTTCCGCTTGCAATATTTTGATGGTGGTAATTGGGGTGAAACGCTGTTAACATCTTCTCTTTCGCCGTTCGTAAGGAGAGAGTTAATTTATGTGGTGTCTCTCGGTCTATTATTGTGGGGGGGGGGAGAGAGTGACTATAGTCACTGCCTCACTTAGCAGAACATCTGACGAGTCTAATCTGCAAGGCGAAAGTTATGCCATATCTACTGAGCGATAAAACAAAAGTTGGCTGCTGAGTCTATAAAATCTAACAATTGAGGAAAATCTGTTTAAAAAAAAGAAAAAGAAAAAAAGGCATGATAGTTCGACTATGACCATCAGAACAGCAGAGGAGGCAACTGCTGTCCCGACTATCTGGGCTAATATTTGATTATAGTGGAGAGTGTTAAGATATAACAACTACAAAAAACAAAACAAAAAACCCCCACTGTAGTTTGTAAAATAAAACTCATTTTGATAAGAAGTGTCAAGCGAGTCTTAAAAAAAACTGTGTGTGTGAAATAACTGAGGGCTGTAAGTTGGTTTAAATATTTTTAATGTCAAGAAACCAGGTGAAATACAGCGTTCAATTAAGAAAACTTGAGCAACAACAAGCCTGAGCTTATATCGTGCTCGTTCATATGTAACAAGCAATACACAAACGCAATGCCGAAAATACACACATCCTTTGACAATGAAAAGAAAGAGTTGAAATGCAAGACAAAACTAAACTAAACAAGAAAAACAACATCAAAAACACACACAAAAGAAAACAAACTACTATTACCGTAACTACCACCGACGACAACAACAATAATAATATTAATGATAATATTAATACTAACATAGTAACAACAATAATAATACACTGGAAAGTGAACATCTTTGTAGGCTGTAGGTTGTGAACAATAACAACACAAAACAACAACAAAAAACAACAAGTGTGGGTTGTGGGCTGATGAGAAGTATCCAAGTGAGCCTTATTTCACAAAACAGACTTTATCCATTTAGCAAAAAAACATGTGCTCTGCCTCTCGAAAATATTTTCCCATCGATAAGAGGCACTAAAATTACATGCGACCTAAACGACACACGAATTTCACAGCAGAGTAATTCCATATCATACGATTTCTTTTCCTGCAAATGAATATGCAAACATACAAAAAATAGCTTAGACAGTATGATTTAATTCTTATTTTGAGGTGAATACTTTGAAAAGGGAACAAAAGTTAAATTCATTTGAAATGAGAGATTTCTGAAGTAAACAAAAGCTATAGCGCACACCTGTTTCAAACTGTTCAAAAAGCAGTCAAACACATGGACAGAGAATTTTGTTTAAAGATCACTGAAAAAAAAGACCGTTTAGTGATTTCAGCGACCAGACAAGATATTAACTCGTTCAGTTTTCCATCTTACCACACCACTCCTGTCTCTATCTCCTCTGTACATATGTGAGTGTGGTGTTGGCTATGCTTCTTGCTATTAAGAGCAAATCGTGCAAATAGAGACCAAATCGCGCTAGACAAGACACAGTGACAGAGAGATAAGACAAGACATTTTTTTTTTAACGGGGGGTAATAGATTAACAATATGCATGCTTCTTTTACACCCAGAAATACAGGGCAAGAAAGACAAACACTGAGTTCACGTTTTGTGTTAAAAAAAAAAAGAATAATAAAAATAAAAAACAGATTGATTTCTGTTTTGGATGTGATCATTCGACTCCTGCCATCAGCAGTCAATAACTGCCTTTTAGAACATTTAAAAAAAAAGAAGAAATATAGATATCATGTCTCCTACTCCTTGGTTGTCCCCAAAACACACACACACACACACACACACATGATCTTTAAAAAAAAAAAAAAAAAAAAAAAAAAGCAGAAAAGTCACGCATACACATATCCATATATTACAAGTACAAAGTGTGGACCTGGCATTCTGCTGACGTGTCCAAACGGGGGGTAGCGAAATTTATGTGGACCTGATAATCCTGATCAAACCCCGCCCCTTCTATTTCTGTTCTCTGTCACGTCGTTGATTTGACAGAGATGGATACCTTGTCCGTTGATTTCTGCAACCGCTCAGAATATATCTCACACCTGAGCAGACAGATCTCCAGTCTTCCCCATCCGCTCCTTCGTTTGTATGCAGACTTTATCATGTTTGTTCCCCACCCCCACCCCTCTCTCTCTCTCTGCTTGTGTGTGTGTGTCGTCGTCTTCAGTTTAACGTCTTTCCACTTAAAGTGATATTAGACGAAAAAAAAACAACAACAAAAAAACGTGGGGGTAGGGGTTGTGGGAAGGGGAGGGGTAAAAGTGTGTGTATGTGTGGAGGGTGAATAGGGAGAGACAACGCTTGGGAAAATGGAAACGTTATAAACGCCAACATCAAACAACTATAACAACTATAACAAATGTCCTATAAGACTACGCAGCAAACCTTCTGCAACAACAAATAACATATTGGAATTGTTAATAACACATTCAAAAGAACTTTTGGTGAAGTCTGTCAAAAAACATCTTAGATTCTGACATTCGAATATTACACGGTTGCTAGATATATGTTCTCCACATATGCATCTGACGTCTTTGCTGAACTTAGTTATAAAAGCTCTGTGTGTGTGTGTGTGTGTGTGTGTGTGTGTGTGTGTGTGTGTGTGTGAGAGAGAGAGAGAGAGAGAGAGAGAGAGAGAGAGATTCAAATTTCAAGTTTCAAGATTCAAGATGGTTTATTCAATTAAGGCCATAGCCCTATATGAACAGGGGGTAATAACATAACTTTACATGTGTCATTGCAATTGGCAATATAAATAACGCAACGTCTTTCACAACAAACTATCAGTGAATCTAAGAAATAAGTGTCTCTCTTAACTGCAGTGCTTTATAAAGATATATAGCAAAACTACGTATAATGAGAGAGAGAGAGAGAGAGAGAGAGAGAGAGAGAGAGAGAGAGAGAGAGAGAGAGAGATTGTTTGGAAGAGTTGGAGTGGTGAGTTGCAGTGCATTTTTTTTCTTTCTCTCTTTCTATAATGTGAATGGGTGGTAATTCAGTCATCTCATTCACAGACCAGACAGGATATCTGTATATCTATCTGGACTTTCTCATGGAATGGGGGTTTAAACGGAACTCGAGGAGAGAACGAGAAATTGTGTTGAGTTGAGATGGGGTGGGTGGGGAGGGGGGGGGGTTCGAGTCTTTTTACCTTTAGATTTTATTTCCCCTTTATCCGTCGTCTTCTCATTCTTCTTCATCGTTTTCAACTTTGTATGTTCCAATGATGTGGTGAACAGCGATAAACAAAAAGACCCACTGGAAGATGTAGGCATCAGATTGACACTGGTGAACCTTGTGAAATGAATAATTGCTCTTTGTTCACATTCTTTCCTCATTCCCTGTCGTCGTTATCTTTTTTTTTTCTCTCTTCTTTTTCTTCATCCTCTTCTTCTTCTTCTTCTCTTCCAGTCTTAAGTCCAGTGACCACCTTACTCAGTTTTCTTTAGATGGATTAATGGCAGCAGAGGCGCCGTCGGCAGAATCGGTTAGACGTTTGATTTTTGATGTAGTGTTCACCACTGATCAGGGTTCGAGCCCGTTTCCACCCCGACCCCGTTTTTGACACCTCGAAATATCTTTTCAGTAATAATAATGGATACTTATATAGCACACTATCCAGAAATCTGCTCTAGGTGCTTTACAAAAACGCTTTTGTTAACATAATACATCATATCTATGTTACATACACACACCAAAATGTGACTACACACACACACACACACACACACACACGCTGCATACATACATTTTAACATACATGTGTATCTAACAGCTACCCTAACACATACGCACACATAGGCAGGCACAAACTTACATAAACACACAATACACATTCATATATATGCATGTAGTTATGTACACATACATATGTATACACACATAGTCAAGCAAAGCACAGCTAACGCAAAGGAAGTGGACCTGCCACAATTGAACTTATTGCTGAGGGAAAAGGTGAGTTTTGAGACGAGATTTAAAAGATGCGAGGGAATCAGAATGACGGAGGTTATAAGGGAGCTTGTTCCACGTCTTTGGCGATTGAAAAGAAAACGACCTGTGTCCATCTGTGTTCAAGTGGAAATACATGAACTGTAGACCTGCACTACGCGTACTACGCAGTGGCAGAATCGGTAAGGCGTTGGACTTGTGATCCAGTGGTCGGGGTTCGATCCCCCGTTTCGGCTTGGTGTTGTGTCCTTGGGAAAGGCACTTTACTCCGATTTTCCTCACTCCGCCCAGGTGTTAATGGGTAGGAATATCTGACTTCGGCTGGGGGAAGGTTAAAACGGCGGAAGGAGAGGATTGGGCCCCGCCTTCCTATGCCGAACCCTATGAAACACAGTGGGTGTCAATTCATTGCCCCGATGGCCTCAAAAAGGCTACGGGACATTCAACTTTACATGTACACTGTAGTGGCATAATTGTATTTGAAAACAGCAAGTAGATTTATTGGTCATTGATCATTGAACTCCCTTTAACCTGGACTTTTTGTGTGTCGCCAATGTCTGTTTGCAGGCCCTTTAACAAAAGACACAGACGATGGGCGCCACACACCAGCTGCACGTGCTCGCCTCGCGACTTGTAATTCTGCTGCTGCTGCTTCCTGCTCTGTGCTCTGCCACATGCACGGGCTTTACTTCACAAAGTAGGTGTTTTTTTCCCTTTCATTTATTTATTTATTTATTTATTATTCATTTATATATTTGTTTATTTTACAGCCTCCTTGAAAGTGAAACAGAAACTGATATCTCGGCCATGATCTTACGTTTTTCCCCCAATTGATTGTAAAGAGACGGAGAGGGATGATGAAGAGGGCGGGGGGTGGGGGGAGGGGGGGTTGGGCAGAGACAAAGACAGATTGAGAGAGTCGGAGAGACACTAGGACACAAATGGTTTAATTGTCGGAGAGAGAGAGACAGAGAGAGAAACAAACAAACAAACAAGCAGACATCTAAAGCACAGACAGACAGACGGAGACACTGAGACAAAGATAGGCTGAGGCATTTGGTACAACTATCTATTCAATGAAATACACACATCCCCCCCCCCTCCTCCCTCTCTTCCCCCTTTCGAATTCCTCATCCCCACCACACTGCGCTCATCACACGGCGGAGTTCGCCAAAACCGAAATAAGCAACACGACCGACCAGAAAGACACGTCACGGCGCATTTCTACGTAGACATGGACGCTTCAAGCATCGGCACACACAACGCTTCTTTTGTCTTTGGGGAGTTATTGCAAGCCACTTGTCACGACCGTCCAACCTCTTGGAAGACAGAAGACGCATTTAAAATGAAGAGAGGGCTTCTTTGTCACGATTGTGACGACAGCAAAGTAGATTTTCTTGTGTATGTGTGTGTGTCAGTGTGTGTGTGTGTGTGTGTGTGTGTGTGTGTGTGTTATATTTAAAATTCCTATTTTGGACAAAATGTATACGGCAAGGCGGTTGTCATTTTCATTCTCTGTCTCCGCCTACCTCTCTCTCTCTCTATATATATATATATATGTGTGTGTGTGTGTGTGTGTGTGTGAGCACGCCACTGCCTGTGAGTGTATATAAGTCTATAATGAAACCTGGTTTTATCAAAGCCCAGATGTGTGTGCGAATATGTGTGCCCGTGTGCGTGCGTGAGGGGGCATGCATGTGTACGTACGTATGTGTCAACGGGTACACTCATTTTTCATCTTTCCATACATACAGACCAACAGAAAGACATGCAGACGGACAGCATCAAGCAGACATTCAGACAAGCCCATAGACAGACAGACAGAGAGAGAGAGAGTCGAATGGAGAGGGAGGGGGCGTGAGGGGGGGGGGGGGGGGGGGGGGGGGGTAGACGTCGATTCAAGGTTATTTTTTTTAACCCCCCCGGCCCCCCTCCACCATCAACACCACCAACTTCATTCTTATTCGCTCATTACGTCACTCTGTTGTTTTTCTCTCTCTTTGAATCAGATTCCGAGCAAAAAGGAATAAAACAAACTAATTTCATAATTGTTGTTCCTAGTACTTTGAGTCCACCTTCTCGTCCAAACACACCGTGTCCACATTCGCTAGCTGTATAGCCTCTAATGTATTTCCGCTTCCGCTCCTCATTCCGACAGCCATCTTCCCTTTCGAGCAGCGAGGGGAACGTGGGTGGGGGGTAGCTGAAAACTCAGGAAAGAGGAGTGAGGCGGGGTGGAGTAAGGGGGGGGGGGGGAGAGATACAGAGAGGCAGTGAAAACCCCCGCACCCCTCTCCTCCCCCCAAAAAGTGTGTAACGTCAAAGAGGGAGTGAGAAAGGAAGAGGGGGTGGGAGACATGGAAAGAAAGGCACAAGGGGCGGGGGGGGGGGGGGGGGGGGGGGGGGGGGGGGGGGGGGGGGGAGTTAGGGGCGGTGAGAGGGGGGGGTAATGTGGGGCTGAATAGACAGATACCAGACAGACAGACAAAAATGAAGACAAACAAACAACGACAACACAGGCAAACGGATTCGATGCGATATGAAACGATATCATTCCGCCAAGGCCCAGCAGTGAAGGAGTTATCTTTTGTTATGTCATGCTATGTTATGTTAAGCCATGGTGTGTTATGCTTAGCATATAACATCTTATCTGATCTGATCTTTTCCAATGTAACCACCACCACTACCACCACCACCACCACCACAACAACAACAAAGCAACAATAAGAATAACGCCACAATCCGTTTTTGACTCACTTGTGTAAACAAAGTGAGTCTATGTTTTAACCCGGTGTTCGGTTGTGTGTGTGTGTGTGTGTATGTGTGTGTGTGTGTGTGTCCGTGGTAAACTTTAACATTGACATTTTCTCTGCAAATACTTTGTCAGTTGACACCAGATTAGGCATAAAAATAGGAAAAATTCAGTTCTTTCCAGTCATCTTGGTTAAAACAATATTGCACCTCTGGTTTTTGTTGTTTTTCCCCCCAGCGGCTGTGTGTGACCGTCAGTGGGAGAAGATCTACGAGCATGACGAGCAGGGCACGCCTCTGTTCGGGGAGAAACGGGACCTGAAGAGCGCCGTGCTTCGCGGAGCCTCCATGCGCATCCTCCTCCACGACATGCAGCTTGAGCCCGCCGGGACCACCACCCACACCTTCACTGCCTGTGAGGGGCACTGATGGGTGGATGGATGGATTGGTGGATGGGTGGATTGGTGGATGGGTGGATGGATGAATGCAATCTGAGCCCGCTGGCCGGACCACCACCCACACCTTCACTGCCTGCGAGGGGGTTGGATGGGTGGATTGGTGGATGGATGGATGGGTGGATGGATGAATGCAATCTGAACCCACTGGGACCACCACTCACTGGCTGTGAGGGGGGTGGATGGATGGATGGATTGGTGGATGGGTGGGTGGATGGATTGGTGGATTGGTGGATGGATTGGTGGATGGGTGGATTGGTGGGTGGATTGATGAATGGATGGATGGATGGATGAAATCTGAGCCTGCTGGGACCACCACCCACACCTTCACTGCCTCTGAGGAGGGTGGATGGATGGATTGGTGGATGGATGGATGGATGGATGGATGAATGAAATCTGAGCCCGCTGGGACCACCACCCACACCTTCACTGCCAATGAGGGGGGGGGGGGCATGGATGGTTGGACGGATGAATGAATGGATGAATGAACTAAGTACTTAATTACTTACTTTCTTAATTAATTAATTATGAATCCACCGGTACCACCACCACCCGCACCTTCACGGCCTGTGAGGGGGAGGCATTGATGGATGGATGGATTATTGAATGAATGCGTTAAGTACTTACTTTCTTACTTAATTAAGTACTTAATTAATTATATCTGAATCCGCACAGACCACCACTACACACACCTTCGTTGTCAGTGAGGGGATGGGGGTGGGTGGGGTGGATGGATGGATGTATTGATGGATGAATGAATGAATCCGCGGGCACCACCACTGCCTGTGAGGGACATGGATGGATGGATGGATGAATTAAGTACATAATTACTTACTTTCTTACTTACTTAAGCACTTACTTACTTAATTTAATCTGAATACGCCCAGACCACCACTGTCTGTGAGGGGGATGGATGGAAGGATGGGTGGATGGAAGGATGGATGGATGGATGGGTGAATCCACCGGGACCACTACCCACACCTTGACTTCCTGTGAAGTGGATGGATGAATGACTGACTGAATGAATGAAATCTAAATCCGCCGGGACCACCACTGCCCACACCGTTGCCTGTGATGGGGATGGATGGATGGATGGATGAATGACTCCGCCGGGACCACCACCACCCACATCTTCACTACCTGTGTGGGGGAATGAATGAATGACTGAATGGAATCTGAGCCCGCGGGGAGGAGGGTGGGGGGCGATGGAGGGGGTGTGCCACTCACACCTTCACTGCCTATGAAAGCAATAGAGGAAAGAACGAAAGAATAAAGAAATAATCAAACCGTTGTAAATCCTGAACCCGTATTGGAAGTAAATGTCCGAAACGTTTCAAATCCAAAGCTGTCTGTTCTTTTGTTTGTTTTGTTTGTGTCAAGGCCTGACCCGAGAGATGGGTTTGTGCGTTGTTAGGCATCTGCTCTTTGTTTAACTTAAACTCACTCAGTACGGCCAGTCCTCTCTTCTCCTCTACACAGACCCCTCGGATGTCCAGTGGGTGTCTGAATGACCCAACCTGTAGCTTCCGTCGTCAGAATTGTGGTATTCTTTGTCAACATTCACCTCTTCAGTGTAAGAGCCTTCCTCTTGCAATATTTTGATGATGGTAATTGGGGTGAAACGCTGTTAACGTCGTCCCTTTCGCCGTTCGTATGGAGAGAGTTAAAAGATTTTATGCAAATATGGGTCAGGCCGCACGTTTTGACACCCTCTTGAAACTGAAACTGGGACCGTTCTGCTTCATTACACACAGACACGGAGGTACCGTGGCAGAATGTAGTATTCACCACTGATCAGGGTTCGAGCCCGTGTCGTCATGGTGGTCTGTCGTTGGGAAAGGCATTTGACTCCGTCCACCCAGGTGTACTTGAATGGGTACCTGACTTCGACTGAGGAAGATTAAAACGGCGGAAGGAGAGGACTAGGCCCCGCCTTCCCATGCCTTGCCCTTGATCTACACAGTGGATGTGAATTATCTGCCACGATGGCCGTGAAAGACTAAGGGATCTAAAATCTTTAACCTTTGATCGTATCGAAGAGGTGGGGAGATGTGGTTGTTATTGGTGTTTTCAAGCACCCCCTTTTAATACCAGCTCTACCCAGTGAGAAGGCGCCACCTGAGAATCACGGTTTAAGAACCACCTGGACACGAACTATAATTCTTTCGGGGCGCCCTGTCATAGGGTAGAGCTCCTATTGATTAAACTTCAGCATCTGGGTAGGTCTCCTTTAATCAGTCAATTTTATTTCCTTCGTGTCATCATGGCCGTATTGCCCTGAGGGATCTTTAATTTTTAACCTTTAATTGTATCGAGGAGGTGAGAAGATGTGGTTATTGGTGTTTACAAGAACACGCCCTTTTAATAACAATTTTATTTCCTTCATGTCATCGTCGCCGTATTGCCCTGAGGGATCTTTAATCTTTAACCTTTAATCGTATCGAGGAGGTGAGGAGATGTTGTTATTGGTGTTTACAAACACACGCCCCTTTAATAACAGTTATATTTCCTTCATCTCATCATAGCCGTATTGCCCCTCCTTGTCTGGCAGCGCCGGACAACATCAACATTCGAGGCGAGGAGATCTGCGCGGAGATCATCAACCACGTGGCTCTGAGCGGCTGCGAGTTCGTCACCAACGCTCACTACCGCCACTTCCTACCCTGCACGACCGGCAACGTGCACATCGCTCAGTACCTGGTGGAGAGCCCCAGCTTCCTGGGCCAGAGCACCCAGAAGGTCCGCATCTCCTGGTTCGCCAAGGACATCCAGGCCGACATCTTCAACAACAAGCCTTTCTACGGGCACTTCCTGGACGGAGGGGCCACCGTCGGCCGCAGCGTAAGTTTCCAATGTCGAGTTAGGTCAGGTCGACTTTACTGTCTGTCAATGGGAAATCATCGTGTGGCATTAATTTAAACACGAGATAAAGAGACGTGAACATGGTTGAGCATTCAAAAAGATATTGTAACATTACACTAACGTAGTTAAGAACACTTAACATTGTTAAGTATGAGAGGAGGAAAGTGGCAGAATGGTATTCTTCTTCTTTCTTTCTTTTTTTTAATTTTTTTTTATCACACCAGATTCCTTTGTGTGAAATTCGGGCTGCTCTCCCTAGGGAGAGTGCATCGCTATATTACAGCGCCACCCATTTTTGTTGTTGTTGTTGTTGTATTTTTTCCTGCGTGCAGTTTTATTTGTTTTTCCTATCAAAGTAGATTTTTTTCTACACAATTTTGCCAGGAACAACCCTTTTGTTGTCGTGGGTTCTTTTACGTGCGCTAAGCGCATGCTGCACACGGGACCTCGGTTTATCGTCTCATCCGAATGACTAGCGTCCAGACCACCACTCAAGGTCTAGTGGAGGGGGAGAAAATATCGGCGGCTGAACCGTGATTCGAACCAGCGCCCTCAGATTCTCTCGCTTCCTAGGCGGACGCGTTACCTCTAGGCCATCACTCCACTAACTCCACTGGTTTAGACTCTTATCTGACGATACAGTGTCCGTGTGGGGGTCTGGGTTCCATTCCCGCTCTCGCCCTTTCTCACCCAAGTGTGACTGGAAAAAAATCAAACTGAACGTCTAGTCATTCGGATGAGACGAGAAACTGAGGTTCCGTGTGCAGCACGCACTTGGGGCACTGAAAAAGAACCCACGGCAACAAAAGGTTGTCCTCTGGCAAAATTATGTCGAAGAAATCCTCTCTGAAAGGTACACAGATATGATTATGTGCATGCACTCAAAGCCTGATTAACTCTCTCCATACGAACGGCGAAAGAGACGACGTTAACAGCGTTTCACCCCAATTACCATCATCAAAATATTGCAAGCGGAAGGCTCTTATACTGAAGAGGTGAATGTTGACAAAGAATACCACAATTCTGACGACGGAAGCTAAAGGTTGAGTCATTCAGACACCCACAGGACATCCGAGGGGTATGTGTAGAGGAGAAGAGAGGACTGGCCGTACTGAGTGGGTTAAGCGTGTTGGGTTATGCTGCTGGTCAGACATCTGCTTAGCAGATGTGGCGCAGCGTATATGGATTTGTCCGAACGCAATGACGCCTTCTTGAGAAACTGAAACTGAACATATTCAAAAAAGTTGAAACACTAGATAAATAACGAATAAATAGATGAATAAAGAAACAAATTTGATTAATTAGCTAACCAACCACCAACCAGTCAGTCGCGTGGTTTATAGGAAATAAGTGTGGCAAAATAAATAGATGGATGGATGAATGGATGGTTGTGTAGTCATAAAAGCCCATTTTTGCCTCTAATGGGTGGGATACAACAACATAATATGTACAACAATAATAACAGTGAGCGCAATGAGTCATGGAGTCATTAGAGATTGCAACCGAAATGTGATGTCAAACTTAACATAGTCATGATAACAATTTCGAGTGTTTATCGAAACCCATTCGCTATCTGGTGGTGGTGATGATGGTGATAATGATGATGACGATGAGGAGGAGAAGAAGAATGCAAAGAATGATATCAGTTTCAACAGGTTGATACATACAGACACAGACACAGACACACACACAAACACACAAACACACACACACACACACACACACACACACACACACAAGCACACACACACACACACACACACACACACACACACACACACACACACGCACGAGAAGTTTCTACATTTTGTTTTTTGTTTTTACATTTATCCAGATGCAGGCTGATAAGAAATGCTAGGCAGCATGTTTTTGAAGTTGTGTACCTTTGTTGGAGCAAACAGTATTGTAGCTTACTGTTGTTTAAAGGGCACGTGATCTGTTCCAAATGTAAGCTGCTTTCGCGTAGGGATCGATAGCTGCCCTACAATGACGACACACATGCGTTGATCATACTGACGCCACGTCTTTTACTGCTGTGATCTTAAAATATCTTATCAAGGCTTTTTTTTTTTTTTTTTTTTTTTTTTTTCAAAGCGCATTCGCAAGGTTTCCTTTGAAATTGGTTTTGCGTCTGTATACCAGTGGAACTATACCTGTTGTACTTCGTTCACAGTGAGCCGGGTTTTTGAAAAAAAAAACCCCAAAAAATTTACTTTATTTTATTTGTATTTTCTAAATACACATAAAATGAATAAATCTCAACAATGTAATACAGTGTTGAAAAACTTCCTTCGTGTCAATGTCCGTAAAAGCTTCTTTTTTTCTTCTTTTTTTTTTCACCCTCTCTTTTTCGTTCAGGCAGAACTGTTGCGTTCATCCACAGACTGGACACACTGATGATAGGTGTCAAAATAGCTTGAAAGCTTGCTACATGTGAACGAAAAAAAACAACCCAAAAAACAAACATTTTTTTTTCTCTCTCTCTGTTCTTCAGACGGAACTGTTACGTGCAGCCAAAGACGGGAAGGAAATCCGCGCGCTGATGACAGACAGAGGGTATGGCTTCCCCTTGCAAGTGGTCACGTGGTCACGTGACGGGCGCGTGTCGGGTCAGAGCAACATGCACCTGTCACAGAAGTACAGCGGCAACAACATCGTCTTCAACACGCAGACCCCGTACAACTGGTTCTCCTCCTGGAGCACCAACGGTCGCAGGGACAGCTCGCGATGGGCGGTGGGCGGGAAAGTGAACCGCGGGCGTGGCTCCGACTACGTGTCGCTCAACTGGTTCGTGGACCCCTGCTGGGAGCACGTGTACACCAACGACGAGTACGGGCAGGCGGCTGACGGGTCCCTGCAGATGCTGACGGCGGCCATCCAGTCCGGGCACCGTGTCCGCGTGGCCATGTCCAACTTCGCCATGGAGGCCAACTTCGTGCGCGTCAAGAACGGCCACGTCACCGCCTACCTCATCGACATGCTGTCCAACAAGGGCGGCAACGGCTTCGACCAGTTCGACTTCAAGACGGACACCAACTACCAGTTTAAGCTGGCTCACACCACGGGCACTGTGCGCAGTTATGGGTACCTGGTGAGGAACACCTCCGTCCCCATCGTCCCCATCATGTCCAAGGAGACCATCAAGTGGTACGTCGACACCCGCAAGTGGCACAAGATCCTGGAGACCAAGAACACGGGCGCGGCCACCTGGGGCATGAAAGGAAATCTCAAGAGCGCCATCCGCAAGGCGGCCCGCCTCCGCATTGGCATCACCTTCGACGTGAAAGGAGGGGAGATGTACCTCAACTCCGACAACGCCAGGGTCTCCACTACCGGCAATGACGAGGACGCCAGTGCTCAGGCGATTCGGATCCTGGGGGATCAGCCTCACAACGAATCCGAGTATGAACTGGCGGCGGTGGCCTTCTGGGTCTACCTGTGCATGCCCACCTCGTCCAACATCAACCTGTCCGGCTGGCAGCTAGGAGAGCATCGGAGGTATTTCCAGAGCAGTAAAAGTGCGCTCGTCAGGTGGTATGCCGAACTGTAACACTGATCTATTTATTTTAGTTGGATCACACGCATCGGCTGGTTTCTGGGACAACACCGAGCATATTTCGTTCATTTATTCCCCCCCACACACCCTCATCCCCCGCGCCCTCTGTATGAAGTTTCGCCCGTGTCACTGTATGCGAATCAATATTCGTCTTTAAGCGGAAATATTTAAAATGAAAGAGTCTCGTTGTACGAGATTGCATGTTCGATTTATGTGTACCAGGCAAGCATCAGTTGCTTATGTAACCATTGGCTTTTGTCAAATGAGGACACATTATCGTCTGATCGACTGGGCTAAAAGAAAGAACACATTATCAAACAAACAAACAAACAAAAACGTTAATGATACTGTTAATCCAAACAATCAGGAAAACAGACGAAGCACAGTCAGCGGCAATATCAAACCAAACATGCAGACAGACACCGAAAGAAACAAACCACAATTCCCGTAATTGTGAATTTGATTTTCAGGGAAGCAGCCTATATCTGACAGCAATTTTGACAGAATGTGTTTTGCTTCTTTGCTAGAGGTCTTCAGTACGTATGAGATGAGTTTGGCGCTGCAGGGTTGAAAAATAAATAAGTTTTTTGTTCTAAACTAATGTCTTATATTCATTTGTGTCATTCTTTTTTTCCCCCTAGATTCTTTTTTTTTCACTCTGTTTTCTTTTCTTTCCTCGTTACATGTTCTTGTCTTCCTTTTTCTTCTTATTATTTTTTTTATTGTTGTCATGAACCACACGTGAAGAACAAACTCATTGCACGTCGTGCCGCTGGTGCCCGTCCGTGCGTGTGTTGATTCTCTCTGACAGCATGCGTGTACAATACGTAATGCGCGCGCACACACACGCACACACACACACATATATATATATATATATATGTGTGTGTGTGTGTGTGTTAAACATACAAACAAACAAACACGAAACAACGGTCCTGGAAGTGACGGCTTTACGTGTGATTCCCACCCCACCCACGCCCAACCACACACCTCGGAGAGAAACTGAAATATTTGGTGATCCATTGACAAAGAGAAATCAGTAAACAAACCGCAACGAATCATAGTTGGTGTATTAAAAGGTGGGAAAATCAAAAATGTTCATAAATGTTATTCAGTTCATTGAAGACCAAACAATTTTTTGTGTCTGAGAGGAAGCTAACATAATAACTTGATTTCTTATCTAAAGCACCGCTTCAAAGTAACCTCCCATAAGTATTGTGCACATCAACTTTGAAAATGCATGCATAACGACCTGAATAATAATCAGTTTTGGGGATTCAGGAACAAGCATTTGGGGTTCGGTACAAACTTTTAATTGATTAAAAGAAAAGCAACATTAGTTTAAATGGGCAAATATCAAGCTGGGTTCATATCAAGGAGGTGCAGACGAGCAAATTTCTGTATCACCAAGATTACATGTTTTCAAACTCCCGCAGTTTACCCAATCCTTACAATCCAACCAAACATGAAGCCCACATCAAAGATATCGATAACAACAATAATAATGATAAACTGCAAAAAAAAAAAAACACAAAAAAACCACACCAAAAAACAAAAACAAAAAACAAACAAGCAAAAACACCTGCACAGCGTCCAGAACTAACATGAAATTGAGAACGAGCCAGCAGAATCAAATACACTCTTATCAGATCCGAAATGATACTCACTTGACATCTGTTACCCCCACTTACATTCCCAGTGTATGAATAATGAATATATTGCTACCGTTTTTTGGGGGGTGTGGGGGTGTGGATGGGGGGTGGTTCGTGAACTTACGCAGAACAAACTCTTGGAGTGAACAATCAAACAAAGAAACAGACAGACGCCATTGTGTTGTGTTGTGTTGTGTTGTATTATTTTTGTCACAACAGATTTGTCTGTGTTGAAAGCATCTGGTTGTTCTCCTCGGGGAGAGTATGTCCCCACACTACATTGCCACCCATATGTGTGTGTGTGTGTGTGTGTGTGTGTGTGTGTGTGTGTGTGTGTGTGTGTGTGTTGTTGTTGTTGTTGTTGTTGTCTTCAAATGTATTTGTATCAAAGTGGATTTTTATACAGAATTTTTACAGGCACAACCCTTTTGTTGCCATGGGTTCTTTTACGTGCACGCGCGTGCACATACACACACATGCACCCACACACAAAAAAACACAGACAGGCACACACACACACACACACACACACACACACACACACACACACACACACACACACTCACTCATCCCATTACACAGGGAATAAGAGAGCCAAACCACTCATCAAAACCATTTACCATGCACACAAATGTCTTCAACGTCATGAAACATCAGCTAGATTCATAGGTGTCCTTTTAATGCATCCATGCATGAAAAATACAACCTATGCAGGTTAGATAGGCATTCTCCAGAGTAGCATTTTCCATCAAAGAACACGTACAAAAAGCAATAGTAAATGTAAACGCATCATACATACATCCAGAAGAGATAGAAAGGGAAACACAGACACAGACACACACACGCACACAAAAACCAACACAAGAACACCAATTTCAAATCAGCCAAGAGCACCAAGAGTGAACTGTCCATTCCACTCCTTCCCATAAAAAAAAGTGAAATCTATTTGTAGCCAAGTGCTCAGCTGGCTTCAGATACTGCTTCACGCACGAGCTATAGCAGACGCCTTTTTCGCAACTAACACGCTGGTCTTCAATGACTCGCGCATGACTTGCATGACGCCATTCCAAATTGTAAAAGAAAAGCCCCTTTTAAACAACTACTCCTAAACATTTATTAAATTAAGTTTCTGTATCGTTCGCTGCAATATTATATGTTGTGCTTATACACACACTTTCATCAATTAGATGCATATTTGATTTGAGTCTAGATTGTTCGTCAGTGTAAAGATTTCAACTGATGCTAAGCTTATGTCATTTTGCCTTCTTGTCACACATAAAGCTAGTTACAATTTTGTATGTGACTGCTGTTGGAAACTAAAACCACACCATTATTATAGTGTTTGGATGAGAATAGATCAGGCATTTAGAAGATACAAAGCCGATTTTCATTGTCGACACTTAACGACAATCACTCCACAATATCTCTTTTTTTGGATCAGTAAACTACAAGTATCATATACTGACAGAATCGTCGCAGTTCCATCTTTAAGTCTATTCCATTTGTGTTTGCCTACGTTAAACTGATTTAACGCAGTTTCTCATTTTCAGCGACAAGCTCGCTAAAACTGACCCTTTTCAGGTGACTTAAATTAAGATTATAAATTGATATTAAATAATCAGCACTTCATTTTATACTCAGTAGAAAGTATATGTTGCGCTCTTTGTTTTGCGACTAATCCGATGTAATTCGGTTCAGGAATAATTTAGAAATCTATTACTGAACACCTTGTAACAAACACAGATTATTCAAATATTAAGCCAGAATGGCCCGGTTTGCTTTGCAGTACACGTGGGCGCCATTGAAGTTCGCTTGTTTTCCATTAATAGTCACACCAGGCATAGACACTAGAAATGAGATACTAGTGTCTTTGCACCAGGTGATGACTGGTCACTTTCCACCTGGCCAGTCACTGGCTAGAGCCTGGTCTCTCTCTCTTGCTGTGTCGTACACAGAGTGTGTGTCACCCCCAGTGGCCAACGTCTCGCTACGTATCACTTGCACTGTCTTCTTATCTCTTCTTCTTCTCTTCTTATCTTCTCATAACTGTTGTACATAAAACAATAGAAAAACCCTTTTGTGACTGGCCGTCTATATGTCCCTGGGCCTGCGCGTGGATATTTTATATCCTTTAATTCAGTAAATCATCAATAATTCTTTTGTGCCATCCCCTTTATAATAATAATACCACTCGGGACCATGGCTACATATTTAAACCATAAAGAAATACAATCGTTAAACATTTCTCAAAAATAACATTACATACAACGATGATTATAGCAGAGAATGACAGCGTTACTTAGGCTACTGAAGCATGTGATTAAGAATGGATGTTTCTAACTTCTGGAAGTAAACATTTTCATACCAGTGTTCTTTCCTTTTATGTATGCCTTCAGATGTGTTTAATCGGAAACGTTGCATGAATGAAACTGTCAAACGAGTGAAAATGTTATTTATCTATTCATTCATTTATCTATATCAAAGTGCTTCTTATTTGCAGCAGCAAATGGAAATCAGCCTAAAATATTAAACATAACAATTATGATAAAGTATGCTATGGTTGGTTAGCATGCACGCTGAAATATAGCTTCATGATGATATGTATCCAACTGCTAGATCAGTACAGATAAATGTTATTGATCAGTTTCTACAGTAATGGAATTGAAAACGAAAGGGATATGGAGAATGATCAAAACAACATAGAACATCTGGTGAAAGGATACACAAAATAAATCTTGGATTTCTTTAGGCATGTCAATCAAAATGGTCGGATTTAAAAAAAAGAAAAGAAAAGAAGGTATGTATGTATGTATGTATGTGTAGCTATATCTATAATATCAATATATATATATGCTTATCTCCATATGTATGTAGACAGATAGATAAGCAAATGATTGGGATGCTGAAAAGGCACAAGGTCTTCTTGTTTGTAGTTTCGACTTCTCCCCCCCAACTTATTGTTTAGCTCCTTACCTCAGTCCATACTATCATTTTCTCTCACTAACCTCATGTTTATCCCCTTACCTCGGTCCACACTAACCTCATGTTTATCTCCTTACCTCGGTCCACACTATAATTTTCTCCCACTAACCTCATGTTTATCTCCTTACATCGGTCCATACTATCATTTTCTCTCACTAACCTCATGTTTATCTCCTTACCTCGGTCCATACTATCATTTTCTCTCACTAACCTCATGTTTATCTCCTTACCTCAGTACATACTATCATTTTCTCCCACTAACCTCATGTTTAGCTCCTTACCTCAGTCCATACTATCATTTTCTCTCACTAACCTCATGTTTATCTCCTTACCTCAGTACATACTATCATTTTCTCCCACTAACCTTATGTTTATCTCCTTACCTCGGTCCATACTATAATTTTCTCCCACTAACCTTATGTTTATCTCCTTACCTCGGTCCATACTATAATTTTCTCCCACTAACCTCATGTTTATCTCCTTACCTCGGTCCATACTATCATTTTCTCTCACTAACCTCATGTTTATCTCCTTACCTCGGTCCATACTATCATTTTCTCCCACTAACCTCATGTTTATCTCCTTACCTCAGTACATACTATCATTTTCTCCCACTAACCTTATGTTTATCTCCTTACCTCGGTCCACACTAACCTCATGTTTATCCCCTTACCTCGGTCCATACTATCATTTTCTCCCACTAACCTCATGTTTATCTCCTTACTTCAGTCCATACTATCATTTTCTCCCACCAACTTTACGTTTATCCCCTTACCTCGGTCCATACTATCATTTTCTCCCACTAACCTCATGTTTATCTCCCTTACCTCGGTCCATACTATCATTTTCTCCCACTAACCTCATGTTTATCTCCCTTACCTCGGTCCATACTATCATTTTCTCCCACTAACCTCATGTTTATCTCCTTACCTCGGTCCACACAAACCTCATGTTTATCTCCCCTACTCAGTCCATACTATCATTTTCTCCCACTAACCTTATGTTTATCTCCTTATCTCGGTCCACACTAACCTCATGTTTATCTCCCTTACATCGGTCCATACTATCATTTTCTCTCACTAACCTCATGTTTATCTCCTTACCTCAGTACATACTATCATTTTCTCCCACTAACCTTATGTTTATCTCCTTACCTCGGTCCACACTAACCTCATGTTTATCCCCTTACCTCAGTCCATACTATCATTTTCTCCCACTAACCTCATGTTTATCTCCTTACCTCGGTCCATACTATCATTTTCTCCCACTAACCTCATGTTTATCTCCCTTACCTCAGTCCATACTATCATTTTCTCCCACTAACCTCATGTTTATCTCCTTACCTCAGTCCATACTATCATTTTCTCCCACTAACCTTATGTTTATCTCCTTACCTCGGTCCACACTAACCTCATGTTTATCTCCTTACCTCGGTCCATTCTATCATTTTCTCCCACTAACCTCATGTTTATCTCCCTTACATCGGTCCATTCTATCATTTTCTCCCACTAACCTTATGTTTATCTCCTTACCTCGGTCCACACTAACCTCATGTTTATCTCCCTTACCTCGGTCCACACTAACCTCATGTTTATCTCCCTTACCTCGGTCCATACTATCATTTTCTTTGTTTTCGTCGTGTGTCTCTCCTTCCCAGTCCAGGCCCATGCTGCCGTTTTTTCACCACCACATTTATCCAGTCTCCGTATCTCTGTCTATTTTTCCATTCCCTTTCCTTGGATTCAGGACCAGTCTCCCGTCTCTGGTTTAGCCCCCTTACCACTACCCCCACTCAGTCTCCCAAACTGTATGTCATGTTAACGTCAGATAAAACTGGGGAGATGATAGCAACATATTTGGGAGTGCCTGTTTCCTCCATGTATCTCACTAATCAATAGCGTAACTGGATCTATGTAGTTTCTTTAATAACAATCACATCTGGAAAAAGTCTCGAAAATCAGGCACTTTCTTTTTACATTCAGATACAGCATGGTTCGATTTATGTATTCAGTGTGCCTTTTTTTTGGTAATGTTCTGCTACTTTGAACGGTCAAGTTGCATATCTCTTCTGCAGCATTTGTGGAACCAAACCTTGGACATTGTGTTTCAAAACGAACTTGAACAGCATAGGCACACAGTGATACGTAACTTTACAACAAAAAAGCGTGAAAAGCCACACCTGAACGTGCACATGTATTATTATTCGTAATCGTGAAACAAAGATAAGTAATATCTGAAAGTAAATATGCATAGACTAACTACCTAAAATGATCCGCAGGAAAAAAGTGCGCTTCCGCCACTGAAAATCATTCTGTGGTTCGCTTGTTTGTTGTTATTGTTTCATTTCACAAGTAAATATTATCATTATTTTGTTTGTGAGATTCTTCAGATGTGAACTGATGTGGGGGGAAATTGTGTGTTCAGTTTGTGGGTGTGATGTGGCACTGATTGTCTTCACAGGCTGGTGACCTACGTGAGAGAGAGAGAGAGAGAGAGAGAGAGAGTGTGTGACACTGGAAGAATTAAAGATTCTGAAGTGTCAAATCTAATGTGTCTTGACAATCAGCAGGGCCAACTATCGTGCAGCTGTGGGCAGCCACCCCTACCCCCACCCCGCAAAGTCCTCACTCGGCGATCACTCTTTCCCCTGAAGACTATCGTCGTAGCCACTGAAGCCTACAGGAGGGTACCCTGCTTCGGTAGGTGCTTCAGCAGCCACTGGGTACTGGGTGGTGCCGGAGTAGGCCCCCTGGGAATAACCGCCAGCAGGCGGCACCGTGTACACCATCCCTGGCTGAGGAGCGGGGTACGTCAGCCCTGGAGGGGGGTAAGCCTGACCCTGCTGCATGACTACTGGGTTACCTCCCTGGGGAAGCCCGGGAGCTACCGGGTACATGACAGTGGGCCTGCCGGTGGTGGTAGCTACAGGATCAGCGACGTCCTGACGACTGGTGATGAAGGTGATGACAGAGGCGGTCATGATAAGGAGGCCTCCTACCAGGTTGACGTAAAACGCCCACCCGTAATATCTGGCAATTGTGGACGAATATGAAACGCGTGACTCGCCCACGAAGACTATGCAGCCAATGAAGCCGCTCAAACCTGCACATTTACAAGAAGAAAAAAAAAGATGCTTGTAGCTCACGGAGCTTTTCCTTAAAAAAAACAACAAACAAACAAACAAAAAACCCACCTCCACTTGTAAGCTTTAAAAAAATATGAAACAAAACAAAACAAAAACAGCAACCCGCCCCCCCCCCCCCCCCCCAAAAAAAAACAACAAAAAAACCGCACACACAAAAAAACACCAACAGGAAAAAGACATATATGCAAAGTGGGTGAAAAAAAAGGGGGGGTGGGGAGGGGGGAGGGGGAGCAAACCTTTCATGGCTCACGTGTGATTCCTGTTGCCATAGCAAGACTCAAAACCACCCTTTGGAGAGACAAGAACATCAGTCTACACGCCAAGATCCACATGCTGTGCTGCCTTGCCTTCTTGCCTTGTCAGTCTTCCTCTATACCTTGGACGCTCTCAGTGAACACGCTAAGAAAGGCCCTCGCTGGTAACTGAAATGAGACGCCGCAGGAAGATCTTGGGCATCCCGTGACTACACAGATCATGTGACAGACGAAGATGTCCGCAGCAAGGTCTAAAAAGCAATAGGACCTTATGATGACCTCCACACAGTCGTCAAGAAACGGAAAAGTGAAGTGGTATGGACAAGTTTCCCGCTGCCGACGGAGAAAGAGATGGCGACGGACAATATCCAAGAGTGGACAGGAATGAATCTAACAGAATCCCAGCCTGGTGGAGGGAAGTGGTGGCATTGTCTTCACAGGCGCAGAGGAAAAGTATATCATAAGAAAAAGTCTAAAGAGATTGTGGCGTGTATTGAATGAGGTGTCATGGGAAGGAGAATATGTATATGCATATCAACAAGTATTAACCTACAATAATGTAAATATAAATAACAACATTAATTATAATACATCAAAGGAGGATACCAACTGGACTGAAGTTTAAAATTTCCGAAAACATTCTAAGCAATGAATAATCATTCAAAATCTTTTCAGTGGTTAATGAAATATTGGAAGAAAAGTCATCAACTACATCTTTTGGAATTAACTGTCTTATGCTCGGACAATGAATTAGTAGATGGCTTACAGTTATTTGCTTACGTACCGCATATACATAATATTTTTAGAAATTTTTTGTACGAAAGGCATTTAAATGAATTCTATACATTAGACTTGTAATTTGTCTTGAATGTACTGCTGGTGTCAAATTTAGAAAATGTTTGGGATTAGCTGCATTCTTTGTGTTTACACAACATTGGCAATATTGATTATTTGAATCTATAAGTAATTTCTTAAATCGATTTCTAGATACATTTTCTTCCCTACTAATTCATTCATGTGGATCTAACTGGATGGCAAGTTGTATTGCGCCTTCGAAATTACGTGCTGCTCTTCTAGCTGCTTGGTCTACCCACTCATTTGAAGATATTCCACAGTGCGAAGGTACCCAACAGAAAGTTATTTTAATGCCCTGTTTTGTCAGTTGGTGTGTGTGTGTGTGTGCCGTGGAAGCTGTGATACGTAGACTAGAAATGAGTGTGTGGAGGAGGGGGGTAGAGGAGGTGTAGGGTAATGTGTGTGGTGTGTGTGTGCGTGTTGGAGCTCATGTACGTTTATATGTATTTGACTGTGCTTTCATATCTGTGAAACTGCATGTTCGGTGCATATCTGTTATGCATGTGTGGGTGTATATGTGAATGTGCGTCTTCATGTTTTACATCTATTTGCTTATATATCATTTATTCACCTCCTTTTTTTTTCCTCAAGGCTTGACTAAGCGCGTTGGGTTACGCTGCTGGTCAGGCATCTGCTTGGCAGATGTGGTGTAGCGTATATGGATTTGTCCGAACGCAGTGACGCCTCCTTGAGCTACTGAAACTGAAACTGTCAGTTGGTGAATAATGATTATGTATTTCCATTGTCATCTCAAATCGCGAGCGTGTGTGTATGTGTGTGTGTGTGTGTGTGTGTGTGTGTGTGTGTGTGTGTGTGTGTGCAACGAATGGATATGTATGTAGGGCTGGAGAGATGGGACACAGGAGGAGTCATATAATCCTCACTCATAAAGAGCGTATTCAATAGTTTCAGTTTCAGTTTCAGTTTCTCAAGGAGGCGTCACTGCGTTCGGACAAATCCATACACGCTACACCACATCTGTTGAGCAGATGCCTGACCAGCAGCATAACCCAACGCGCTTAGTCAGGCCTTGAGTGCATGCTTACATATTTGTGTACCTATGAAAGTGGATTTCATTTTACGTAATTTCGCCAGAGGACAACACTCTCGTTGCCATGGGTTCTTTTTCAGTGCGCCAAGTGCGTGCTGCACGTATTCAATAACCCAAGGGAAAAGAGACTCCAATAATCAAAGGGAAATAATGTTCGCATAGTTGGCAACAAATGGGAGATCACTGTTGAACAAGCTGTCACCTGACACATCAAACACGACATCCGTGGAGGAAGCTGCTGCAAAGTTGCTAGTGGGTAAGTAGTCAATTAATTAGTTATAACACCCATTTTCCCCGCCATTTTAAGTTATACTGAACAGACATACACGTCAAGGGGACCATATGACTTGTCTGCTTCAGAATATGTAAGCTCAGCTTTTTGACAAAGATGTCGGGAGTCAGGCGATGCAGACACAGCAGTGGAGTGCAAGTCTTGCTCCGACTTAAGCTGATGATGTAGTTTGTTAAAAGAAAACGCGTGACAGTGCATTACAGTTTGAAATATTAATTATGCTGTGCAATGGGATATATCTTGTGCAGCTGTCATGTGTGTTTAGTCGATATGATATGATATGTCTGTCAACAGATGCATGCGAAGAGAACTGTTTCTAAGTTGCTCGCGGCAAGCGCTCCGCAAAGTTGATGATAAACTTTAAACTCGTCCAGTCGTAGTGTGCACGTTTTGGGGCTGGGGAAGGAGGGATGGCCGGGAGGGGGAGAGGGTGGAGGGGTCGGTAGGGTGTAGTGCACATCACGTTTATATTTATTTTATAATTTGGTCATTACATTATAATTTTATAAACATTCTTCCACGTTCGGTCAATGTGCTGCCCATCAGCGTTATCAATATCATCATCCATGCACTCGGTAGTGGGCAACTTTCCACACTTAGAATTTAGATGAACAAGGAGGTTACAGGGAACAAAACTCCAAGACAGAAAAAATCCTAGACTGTTAAGAATAACAATTTGTTATTGAAACACCATTAATAAAGTTATTCAGTGACTCTAAGTATGACAAATATGACCTCTTTTCTTTTCTTTCCTTCTCTCTCTTTATCATTCTCTCTGGTTATCTCCATCTTCACAACTAAGTTGTTTTAATCTCTGTTAGCTTTGAATCAATTGTTTCACTTTATTGTATGTATCAGAGCTGAATTAAGTACTGAATACTTGACCTACTTTTTAGTAAGCAATAGGTGGTCAGTTTCATTGTTGCAGATGGTTTCAATACATCTTGAGCATTTGAACTGGGTCAGTTCTGATATTGTATATGTGTGTGTGTGTGTGTGTGTGTGTGACAGATTGCACTGTTTAAGACAGTGAAACATCATGTTTGCATGAGTGGACTTAGTAGTGCTAATTATGCTTTGCAATAAGAAATTTCCTAAGTTGATACAAAATCCATAGACTGAATAGAAATTCTGAACACTTAGCAAACTCAGGGCTGCTGCTGCAAAAAAAAAGAAAAAAAAAGAAAAAAAGAAAAAAAAAAAAAGTGCTCCATGAGCCGCATACAACTGAGGCCACAAAAAACTATATATATATATATATATATATATATATATATATATATATATATATAAACCAAAAAACCCACCACCACCACCACAACAACAACAAAATCTACTAAAAGCAACAATGAACAAACTCTGGGCTGGTAAGATAACTTGTGCAACACAGCCCAGGTCAACAACAGCATTCCCACTTGTCTAGGAAGAAGAAGGCCAATTTCCGCCCTTTGCAATTCACATTTTGTGCGTTGGCATTTACACCCTATGAGGTCTTTACAAGCTGTGTGTGCAGCTAAGCTAATGGGTTTCTGGTAGTTGGCCCATCTCCAGCTGAGGGTATGCAATACAGAAATGATATGGGACCTGGCAAGAATGTGTGTTTGTGCTCTTGACTGAAAGGATGAAGACAGTGTTGGTTGTTTGTGTGTGTGTGTGTGTGTGTGTGTGTGTGTGTGTGTGTGTGCCCGCGCGCTCGCGTGTGTGTGTGTGTTCCTTTAAGTTTAACATATTTTTCACTGTGACAGTTTTAGTGATATCAGATTGTAATGTGTGTGTGCGTATGTGTGTTCATGTGTATACATGTGCACGTGTGTGTGTACATAAGTTAATAAAATGGGTATATATATCCAAAAGAAAATGAAAAGAAAAAAAGAAGAAGAAAAATCAGAACAATTCAATCAACATCATGTAAACACTAAAAAGTAACATGAAAATCTAATATCAGTTAACAAATTATATAGAAAATAAGAAAAGTATCAAAATCGGTGTATAATACTTGCAGCCTACATTACAATTTACAGGAACACTTTAATCTATATAACTCTGTATTTGTGTTTGTGTGTGTGTGTGTGTTTGTGTGTGTATGTGTGTGTGTGTGCGCGCGCGTGTGCGCACATTCTTGGGCATGTGTATGTGTGTGTCCTTATGTTATTATGTAGATATTTTTTTTATTTGGGAAAGCAGGATATTTTATCTGTTATTGAATAAACAGTTCTTTTATTTTGGGACAATGGATAAATGAGTGAGTCAGCTATTGCTTTCTGACGTATATAATTTTTGTATTTGCTATATGTTGTATGAAGGGTGTTCAAAGGAAACCTTTAGACCAAACTGATGTTGGATCTTGATTGAGAAGGGGGAATGACAGATAAAAAATGTTTACTGTTTTTGAGCCTCAGGGCACTTATGCACTTTTGGCTCTATTGACACTCTTAATTTTGAAGTCTTTTGTTAAACTGGTCATGAAATATATTCTTCAAAAGTTTTTAACAGTGTGTGTGTGTGTGTGTGTGTGTGTGTGACTTTGCATGTTAGTTTATTCTTTCAGTTAGGAATACAAACAGATACACAAGCATTGCCCCCTGTGCACTTGGTTATACATGTGATATATCACATGTGAACATGCACACAGTATCCATGCTTACACATCCAGCATGCGTGCATGAGTATGCGCCTAGCGTGCGCGTGCACACACACACACACACACACACATTGTGTTCTGTTTACTTAATTGTACCAGTCACATATCACATGTGAACATGTACCAGTATCCATGCTGACACATCCAGCACACACACACACGCATGCACGCAGACATATGATATATGATCATGGGTGAATGTTTTGACTTTTGACGAGAGTGCAGTTCTGACTTTACAACAAATGAGATGGAGTCACAAGTCATGCCAAATAAATTTAATTATCCCACTGTGGGTTAAATTACAAGGCAACACATGTTTAATGTGCAATAACAAAGAGTAAAACACACAAAGTAATTAATTCCTGTTTTTTTATTTTTTTTTTTATTTTTTAAGATTATCAACTTATGTAACCTTTTTTATATTACTAGAACAAAGATTTAAATTGCATACATTCCTAACAGGTGCTTTCCTACCATGCCCATATTCCCGTCTTACAAACCCTTATTTACCACTCATTCCCCACATCCGTAGTCTCACACCAAGATCAGTCCAGTGATTGGTATTGCCATTATATAATTTTGTACACATACACCACAGAAGAAAGCACGGAAGGAAAATAATACATATTTTAGAAAGTTTAATTAGTCTCAAACCAGTCATATGTATCATTTAACAAGCTGACAACAGTCTGTATAAATAAACATTTAAACCTGTTGGTCTTAAAAGAAGATATTCACTAAAAAAAAAGAAAAAAAAAAAAGTTAATCTGAGGGCAGCTGATCAAACTGTGCTAAAAGAGCATGGCATGTAAATGATAGATTATGATTCGATTAAAAAAAAAAAAAGCAAGAAAAGCTACCCATCACATAAATTATTAAGTTTTTTGTTTTTGTTTTTTCTTGTTGTTGTTGCTGGTCACAGATCATTTTTGAACAGACTATAAATTATGAGTAGACTGTTTTTGTCTTTTTTAAACAGAGATTGTGAAACTAGCATATAAAAGACAAGTAGAGGACACTATCAATAGAATCTTCATTTGGACACAAAATGAAAACAGGTAGATTCCTATGGAGGTAAACTTCCCCTTTCTCAGCAGAAGCTTCAGTTCACATGCCATTCTAGTTCATCATCAAAAATAGTTCCAAGATACTTTGGTATTCTAACAGTTTCTACTTCTTTATCATGAATGACACTGCTAATGGAGGAGAGATGCAATGCAGTGTAACCAGGAAACTGAACAAGAAACTGGTCAACATGAGAACTCCTGTTTTCCTCAGTATATCATTTGAAAAGAAGGGGGGGATGGGGGTGGGGGGGGGGGGGGGGAGTAGCATGCAACCCTGTGGTGAGCCAGTACACGTCAGGATGATGCTTAAAATTGGTTATTACACCCCGCACCCCCCCCCCCCCCCCACCCCCCCCCCAAAAAAAAGAAGAAGAAGAATATTAATCTTGTGAAAGAGAAAAAAGAGGGATTACTTAAAGTTATCAGTTTACAAAAAAATAATGTTCTGAGGTCTGTGAGCAAATGTTGCACAGTGCACAAGTTGGTTGGCAAGTTTTTATTTTAAAAGCAGCTCCAGAGGTTGCATATTATCAAAAGCTGAAAAAAAATTTTAAAAAAGAAAAAAGAAAAAGAAAAAAAGAAGGAAAAAAAAGCAGCAGCAAATAAAAGTCTGGCAGAAGTATGAGGTTCCTCAGGATGTTTGTATGAAGCTTTTATGATATAACATTTTCATGTCTTCACCCTTCAGCCTGATCTGTATGCAAACTGCAAGAGATCCATTTTTAGTTGCTGAAGGAATAGAGGATTTGACAGTTTTCTTTGAAAGTTTTCATAACAATAGATGTCAAGGACATTGGATGGAAGTCATTGCATCCCTTTTCATTGTCGCGTTTGAGGATAGGGATGTCTGTGTTAATAGACAACTGAAAAAGGTGCTGTCTATTGAAAACAATACATTACAAAGCAGTACAGTAGAGTACAGTATAGTACGGTACAGTACAGTGCAATTCAGTGTAGTGCAGTATATTGCAGTGAAACACAACACAATGCAGTGACACTTATTAATCCTATATTAGGAAATTACAGTGTCTGCTTGCCATAGTCCCATGCACACATTTGTATCAGAATAACTAGAGAGTTATAATCATAATGTATGTCACTGTCATACCCAAAACCCATCCCTTTGAATAATATGACAAAGTGAATAACACACACAGACACACACACTGTCATGCAGTAACTAGTGTGGTGTCTGTGCATGTACATGTTTGTCGTAAAAAAATAGTTAAATTTTTATGTTGTTCATGTCTTAGAAAAAAAAGAAGTGTGTTTTTGTCTGTATGTTCTTATCATAGCGTTTATATGATTCTTGACATTTGACCGAACAGACACTGAAATTGCTAATTGCATAATCATTTTTGTATTGTATAGTAAGAACAGGTGTTAGGTCAAAAGTGTGGAAAGGAAAAGGCGGGCAATGCTGCCCCTTGGGGAACACTTGTGTTCATATTATTATATCTACCATAAAGATAATGCACACAAATATTCACACATGCACACACACAAAACAACAACACTTACACACTCAAACACACACACACACAAAAAACAACAACAACAAAACAACCCAACCATGACAAAACAACAACATAAAAACCGCCACACCCCAACCTTCATCTTCCCATTAAAACGTTGCAGACCTTGGCACACACTGCGCATCATTAACCCTGCGGCCTAGCTGAAAGCTTTCACAGGCTGGTGACTGAGAATTCCAGAAGGACGTCAGAAGACCCTCTTCCCACGTTATCGTCGTCATCATCATGGCCAACTGCAGCTGGCTTTGGAGCATCATCTGGTTCATCATCCTGCTGGTCTTTGGCTGGCCTATCGGCTTCTTCTGCTCTTTCTTCTTTGTGCTGCTCAGCCCTTTCTCTGCCTGCTGCAGCGGCTGCAGTGAGCTCATCAACTTGCTAGACAGGGGCGTCAAGCTGCCCCTAACCTGTGCGCAAAACCTGGTATCAGGGAAATCTATGTGCTGAAACGCTTGCTCAGGTATGATGATGATGACGCTGAAAAAGGCCTCTTCTTCTGTCTCTGGTTTCAAGAACGTTGGTGCTCTCTTGTATGCTTCGTGTGTAATCCTTCTCTTGGTGGACTGGGTATTTGTGAAGTAGTTAGGCATGGGAGGAAAAATTATCGTAACGACAGAGAAAACAAAAATTTAAAGAAGGCCTGTTGCTTGTGTGGTTAGTCCCACAAAAGCAGTCATAATAACAGAGACAAAACTGGAGAATGTTCAGTGAATGAAAAGGGGGGAAAAAGGGCTTTATCTATTTATTTTTTTGTTTGTTTCGATAATCAAAGTGTATAATACTAACTTTGGCAATCAAAGTGTATAACGCTAACTTAGGCAATGTGAAGTATGAAAATTACTTGTATTTCAGCTTACTAAGATTTATTAATTAAACACATGATTTCTGTGGCAGTAATCACCCTATAGTAATTGACTTGACCACACATTATTGGTGTATCTTTGTTATGCTCTTGTAATCAGAATATTCACGGTGTCTGTGAATGATTCAGCAGAAATGAATTTACCATCATCACTGACCTTGTAGAGCATTAAATCAGAATTAACTTTGGTGTCAGTGAATCATCAACAAGAATATAAAATGTTAAATTAAGCAGGTGTCATTGTTAGCTGTCAGTTTGATATATGATATAAGAAAAGAAGAAGATTTTTTGGACTATTTGAAGAATAATTTATTTTTCTTTGAAAGCTGAACTTTCGCATTTGTTATCTTTGTCTCCCAAAATATTGCATTGTCTTGCCCTGTTTGAGTTTTTGCTAATATTTTTTTTCTTCGTTGGTGTTATTCAGCAACATTTAAACATATTCTTGTTTATTAATTTTGTTTTCTTTCAAACCCTCATATTACAGGTATTTACTCAAGAATAAGCATACTTCTACAGCTGCATGTACAAAATATGAAGATAGTTAAATGATTGGAAATCTTACGATAGGAATAAGATAAAACGCTTTGATTATTTAGAAAATTAAAAAAACAAAAAAACCTACCGTTGATTCAGGGACATATTTATTGTGTTGGGCAAACTGTTGATTAAGATTGGAATGATGCAGTTCTATTTTTTTTCTTTCATTCTTTTTTGTGGAAAGTAGATATATTTTTCATTTTTGTTACATTGTCATTTAAAAAAAAAAAGTTTAAATATGTTTATTGCTTGAAATATTAAAATATTTTGCCAGTACTTTTTTGTGGATTGAATGGCAACCATATTTCTGTTATAACTTTTTGATTCTATGAAGAAAATAACATTTGTTTTCAAAAACAAAGATTTTCCAACTGATATATAATTTAGATATTTCTAGTATTTGTCTGGTGGCTTCAGACCATTGGCTTGAACAAGATAATTTCTCAAGTTTTATTTGTTTTTTAGCCTTTGGTTTAGTTTTAGTTCCACTGTGTTATTTTTGGACCAGTATTTACTTGAATATGGTAGTTAATGTCTTCAAAATTTTGAGACACTGTTTTTGAACAAAAGCGTCAGTTCATGAAAGAAGTTTGTTGTCTGTGAAATTTGTAGATGATTTCTGATTTTCTGCTTCCTCAGGCTTCTATTTTTGTCCTCTGTTGTTCCATTTGATATCTGTTGGTATTTCTCATAAGAGTCTGAAGAGGTTTCTACAGCTGTCTGTCCCCATTTATTGTGTACTGGTTATTGCTGAAGCTTTCATGCATCCAAGACCAAAATGGAAACAAGCCAGTAAGAGAGGTGTCAAAATTTAAAACAAAAGCTCATAGTGTTGGATGTTTATAGTTTTGTTAGACTTAGAAGATGGACATGGTTATTTGAAAATAACATTGATAATACTTGTATTGTTATATTAGTGAGTTGGGGTGTGTGCGGTTAGGAGACTTTAAAAAACAACAAAATAGAAACAAAATTGCTGTACTCTCAAACATTTAAACTAACAAGATCACTGCATGCAAATATACATGAAGCCTGATTTAGGCAATTTCATGAACATTCTTACATGCCTAAGGCTAAAGCCTGAATTCAGTCAATCTCATGAACAATCAGGCATGTCTGAAATTCAGACAATTTCATTACTTTCAGACATGGCATGAATGTGCACAAATTAATGAATATTCAGATATACTTGAATTCAGACAAATTCATTGAACATTTAGAAGTTTATGAAGTAAGTAAGTTTCATGAACATTCACACTTGCCTGAGCCTGAATTCATGCAAGCTCATGACCATTTAGACATGCCTAAAAGCAGGCAATTTCATGAACATTTTTCATCATGCCTCATTCTTGGTTTGTGCAAGTTCATAAGCATTTGGATATGTTTGAATTCATGCATATTCACTGAGCATTCAGACATGTCTTAAACCATGCAATTTCATGAACATTCATACATGCATAAGCCTGTATTCAGGCAGACTCATGAACTTTTCAGATATGTTTGAATTGCATTTCATGGAGACATGTCTGAAATCAGGCAACATGTGTGCCAAAGCAGAAATGTTTGTATCCAGGTGATTTCATCAAGGACTAATCAGGAAATTTCATGAACATATTCAGACATTCCTGAAGTCAGGCAGTTTCATGAACAGACAGGCAGTCTGCATGAAGAAAACGCTGCCAGTAGAAATAACTTTGTTGGTCTGCAGTGATATACAGTCGCTCGTGACCATCATTAACACTGCACAAGCTCTGAAAAATTCTTAGGCAAAGGTTATCCTTGGACTCAGCCTTCACACATGAATTGGTGACATTTTGAATTTTTTTGGTAACTGCGAGTCTGTTGACAGCAGTTACACTTCAAAATGTCACCAAGTGCTTTTTTGGAAGGCTGTTTTTTTTTTGTTTTTGTTTTTTTCCAGGGATCTTGCTTGATGACTTGGGTTGAGATTACATGCATTCAGCACTGTTGAAAGTAGAGTTGGAAGGAAGCAGTGAATTTAGATATATTTCCTAACTTGGCATTAGAGGTTTAAAGAAGAAAACTTTTAATGAATCATAACCAGGTTCTATCATGGATACCAAGAATAGATGGACCCTTTTTCATGGGTTTCTTTAAAGAGAGAGAGAGAGAGAGAGAGAGAGAGAGAGAGAAGAAGAAAAAGTGCATTGAAGAAAGAATTGAGATGGATTTTTTAAGCCATTAATTTGTTGCATGGTTGTGTGGTATGTTATAAATGGTGTGATTGGAATGATCTTCTGTTAAGGGTTTTAAAAGAGGAGTACATAAGAGATCCTGAAACATCAGCTTTGAGTTTGAGTATGGATGTGAGATGAGGCAGTATTCATCATTGCAGTCATGTTCATGATTATTATAAGATAACTTTATATATAATTGTTATTGTTAATGTTGTTGTTATTGTTACTTTTTTTCTTTTTCTGTCATCCTGTTTGAATTTTTCTGCTGATTTTTATTACTGGTAATATACGGAGAGGCTCTTTTATGCTTATTTTTATTTGTAGGTCTTTCGTATGTTCAGTAAAGGGTTATTTTTTATATTTAGGGTTTGAGTCCTTTTTTATTCTTTGCACAAAGTTCATCTTTGCTGACTTGCATTAAATGGTTTGTGGCTTGTTTCTATCCTTAGGATATTGCATTGTTTATTGATCTGTATAAAATTTGCATAGGACTTGCTTCTGGTCAGTGTCTCAGTGAGTCAATATCCATGTATAAATGAAGTTGTGCTGCAAAGTAGCATGTCTTGAGTAGGGAAAACAATCATATACAGGCCTACATGTATCCTGTTCCTGCTTTGTTCTGTATTATATAAAAACTTGGAGTCTTGTCTCAATACTATTTTGTCTTACCTTCTTCATTTATAAAATGTAAAGATTGTCTGGTTCAAGTATTCATGTTCTTTCTTCAGTTCATTCTTTATTCCATTTACTGCACATTAGAATTCAGTGACTAAATGCAAGACAGGTCAGCTTCCTGACATATCTCCTGAACAGTTTTTTGTTGTTGTCCAAGTCATTCCCAGCTCCCAGCTCTACAACCAGCACTTGTGAACCAACTCCCAGGGAGGTAAACCAAAAAGAACAGAAAGTGAACAGGTATTGTGAGAGGAAGATTCTGGATTGAGAAGAGCACTGGAAACATGCTGCCACTGATCAGAGCTTTGGTTGCATAATCAAACACTCTGTCACCCATGTGGGATGGGGATCGGGGGAGGAGGGGGGGGGGGGGGGGGACCTGGAGAGAAGTTGAGTATTCTTTGGAGCTGTCAGTGTAGTTAGGAGGCGCATTGGCAGAGTCTGTTAGATGCTCGACTTAGTATCCAGTGGTCAGAAGTGATCAGGTTTTGAGATCCCATATCCGCGGGGAAAGGCAGTTTTCCCCGGTTTTCCAGAGTGGATGGGTGCCTGACTTCAGTTGGGGAAGATTAAAACATCGGAAGGAGAGTACTGGGCCCCTCCTTCCTATGTGGGGCTCTAGATTCAGTGGATATATATATGTATGAATGGACTACCTGGATGGCCATAAAAGGCTTTGGTACATTCAACTTTAATGTAGGTAGAATGATGCGCTTCACTTTCATGTTCATCCCACCATCATCAAGATGGTGGACGCGTCAGTTCTCCTTGACAAAGGTTTAATAAAACCAAATGCTGGGGCATCTCCAGTGTTATGTTCCAGTTTCGCCAGTTTCTTTTCTTTTGACCAAAGAACTTTATTCCGATTTTGTTCTTGGCCATCTCTTTATTATTTGACCACTTTTTCCCGACCCCTTCCTTTCAGGGTACCTTTTCACATTCACCATGAACTGGGTGGAAAAAGCTTTGGAAAATGGCAGTGGTGGCTGGTGGGCAATACCACAACAAACTGTGCAAAATATTGGGTGTTTTTGTGTGTGTGTGTTATCCACCCTCTTTTCTTCCTGTGTTCGACAGACTGGAAATTTACAAGAGTTTTGGTGTTTTTTTTGGGTGTGTGTGTGTTCATTTTGTGTGTGTGTGTGTATGTGTGTGTGTGTGTGTGCGTGCGCACACGCGCACGCGTGAATATGTGCTGAATTGATTTTTTTAGCAAATAAATGTCCTTTATACTTTGCATGTAATGCTGAGAGAGGCAGTGCGCCATTCTCATATAAGATTGAAAAGAGGATTACTATATCTTCTGGTACATTGGGCGTGAAGTGTTTTTTTAATTAATGATGGTATTATCATGATCAATCTACAATCTACAGCTGGTTATAATACCGCTTGTCTTTCTCTATTACTTCACTGTGTTTGGTCAGTGGGTCTTCCTTTTCCAAGGTATTGATTATTTGTATTCATTTATTTATTTTCTTTCAGAACTGATCATGATGGAAAGTATTTCATCCATATGTATTTGGCATATGCTACACCTGAATGTATTTTCTTTCTTCTTTAAAAATTTTTTTTTTTATACTTTTGCAGACAGGTATGTGGAATATGCTTGCAATCTTCTCTCTCATTGTTTTTCAGTTTTATATATTATCAATGAATATATTAACATTGAAAAGAGTATTCACAACTGTCAGTGAAATGTTTGAATTACTCTGTGCAATCCATGTTTGATATTTTATTGGGGATTTATTTTTTTTGTGTTGGGTGGGGTTGTAAAATACTAGTTAAAGCATGTCAAACAATGCTTGTACCTTGAAAAAGGTGCATGAGCAGGAAAAAAACATCAAAGGGCTTAAATATTAAACATAAAGCTATTAGTTAAAATATTGACATGTGTGATCATGCTAGGTGCATCTTTCTTTCAGTTTCAGTTATCAATACTATCCTCACTGTCGGTTTTCTAGAAATATTTTCTTTTCTATACTCTTTTCTTTCTGCCTTGTTGTGCATGTGAATGTATATGCATGCAAGCAAGTAGATTTGTGAACATGTGTTTTTTTAATTTCCTTACCGTTGTCAATCATATGCTGCTATGCTGCAAAATGCTTAGGGCCTTTTTTGGAGATACTGGCACTGTATGTGAACTTGTTTTTTGGGCATTCTTGAAGATTGTTCATTCTGGTTGACATACTAGTCAGGACATGTGATCATCGGAAGGCATTGAATTTATAGTCACACCATGTTCATTGCCTTTCATGTGACATTTTCTGTCGTTTTCTCACTCACTGCCCTTGAACTAAATCTCAGGTGAACCTGTATGTATATCATGTTCATAGACTTGTTAAAGTTGTTGTGGACAACCCTGTTACTTATCCCTTGACTTCTGTTGATGTTGTTGGGGCACCAGTGAAGATAACACCACCACTCTCCCCCACCTGTTTTTGTCCTGTGCTGCTTTCTGGGATTCCAGCAGAGATTCCCCCACCCCGCCCACTTCCAAAAAAGCAAAACAAAACAACAGCTAAAAAAAACAAAAAACCACCACCACCAACAAAACATACTGCTCTTTGTGAAAGTGATGCTTGATTGATTCTCTTTGTTGCTCTCTACAATTCTTTTCTCTCTCGTCTTGGTGTGTGCAGCCTTACCTAGCGGGTTGTATAGATTTGCTTATTACAAACACTTCACTCTCCTGTCGCAGAGGGAGTGTGTGCGGCCTTCAATAGCAGATTTTTTTTTTCGTGTGTGCACGACAGTGTAGTCCCCTGTCTCAGTAACTGGTGAAAAATTAAAGGCATTCCTGTGTCATTTAAACAAGATCAATCAGCTGTCTTCTCAAGAATGAATTCCAGATCATTGTGTCATTCCTGTCCCAACAGCAGAACATTTGCCTTTGTCTCATCTTATCCCAGTCATAATTATAGAATGCCTAAAGATCTGTGACTTGAATTGATGAGGATGAGGAGGTTTTTTGTTTTTTCTTTCTTTCCGTCTTGTACATTTGTGAGGTAGTGGTAGTGTTCTTAAGACTACCTGAGAATAAGTTGTGGTTTACATTTCTTCCATCGTTGTTGCAGTATTCACATGTCAAGTGAAGGGTATATGTATGTGAACAGATTTGTATCTCTTATTTTCCATGTATGCAGTTTGATGGGAAGTGTTAATTGACAGTGGGTGGAAAGCTGCGCACTCTCTCTCCAAGAGTAATGGCACTTGTTTATTGTTTGATATTTCTCTCTTTGCGTCACTTACTTTCTTATCTTTCTGAAAATTGTTGAGTTGCACAAAGCTTGCAAAAGAGGTAGGTCTTAGTTCTACATCTGAACTTATCAGAATGATATAGCTTAAATAAGGAATTTAATTTAAGCCCTGAATTTATGAGCATAATGAGTCATAATAGTTTTAAGTTCAGAATCTGAGGGAAAAGCATGTTTTAGGTCAGGAGTGTGTAAAAATATAACAGTGAGTGGGTAAAAATAAAATCGCAAGTGTTCATTCCCTTTTTGTGAGAATGCTGTTTTCTTGTGAATTTGTGTTGCTTTTAAGTGTGTTAAGCCTGGAAGATTGTGAGAACAATCGTATGTTTTCACTAATCATTTTTGTTCATTGGCACAAGAGAGGTCAGATGCCTTTGAAGTGAGTTTGTTATAAAACATATATTTTGTGGCTTTTCAAAATGGATAATCATGTGGTTAAGAAATTGACATTGATCGAAATCAGAAAAATATATCTGATGTTCGTTTTATCGACCAATACAAACATAAGTATTATTTATAATTGTTGTATGTCTCCTCTTTTTTTTTCTTGTTACAAAGGCCATTTTCTGTTTGATCATGAAGAATTTTGCAACCGTTTTTAAATGGCAGTTGTTCATACGTTCCATAGAATACTTGCAAGAAATAAATGACATACAGAATGTTGGCAAGAAATAATTAACATATAGGATGCAGTTCGCTTTTTAAGCAAATGTAAGCATAAGAATGCAAGAAATTCAGATCATGTGTTTTTGTCGTTTTAAATCGTTTTCTCAGAATTAATTTCCCATTGATGTCAAGTTTAAATTGTGCCTAGACTGCAGAATAGTAGCAGATGAGCTTCACACTTGATTCAGGAAGAAATAAGAATTATCAAACAAATGAAGCACTCATCCATGACAGTGTCTTAAGCTCAACCAAAGCCCATGAAATTTTGCTCTTAAAACATGTTCTGCAACTTGTATAGCTTGACTGTATTTCCTTGGTTTCTGACCTTCAAAGCTATTTCTGCCTTACATAACTGTGACACATAGTTCTGTTATGTATACCAATGAGCTTGCTCAGTTTTTGACGTTTTCTTCCGTTTTGTTGATTTTTCATGGCTTTTATGACTTATCTGTTTTCCAGAATAATTAGACAAATGCAGAGATTGATTTAAAAAAAAGAAAAGAAAAAAAAAGAAGTACAATCACATGTAATGTTGATGCATAGAAAAGTTAAGCTTGCGTGACTGTAACCAGCTGTATTTTATTTTCTTATTCACTTGGTTCTTTTTGGATTAAATGTATTCCTTTTAATATATTCATAATCATATATTGTACAATGATGCATGCTTTTCAATTTTGGATATTGTTTGCTGTTGTTATTCAGTAAAAGAAAAGAAAAAAAGTGTTTTGTTTTTTCTTTGTTATACATTAATTGATTAAAGAATTAAGATGAGCTTTTTCTTGATGAGAGGTTACAGGATATCTTTGCTTTTAAAATAACTTGGAAAGGAGAATAAAACATTACATTACTTAAAACAAAAATATTTTGATGCCGTGATCACAACTGCTGAAAAAGAATATATAGAAAATGATCAGTAATTTTATACCCATATATAATTGATTTCACAGGTGCGTAGGTACATGTGCCAGCTGCAGAAAGGTGATGAAAACACCCGTACCTGGTTAATTACATGACACACAGTCCATATTGGCAAATATTGGACATCTGTTGCATGTCACTGTGATGTGCTCAGAACTGCGCCTTCAGAGCATAAGTTTGTGAAATGAAGGATTTTCATACACTGATACATATTTGTAGTGAAGAAAATAATTGAATATGTAGTAGTGTTTATCAGTACATCATTCTGAACAGAAATTTTTAAAAGTTGAAGTAGCATGTAAAAAAGTACAAAAAACAACAACGTATGACTGACGTTTTGTGCTATATTTCCCAACCATTTGACCCAAGAATGTAGCAAAGTGTCAGCTTCACGTTTTAATCCTGAGGACATTATGTTAGCCAAAGTTTACATTAAAAAAAAAAAGAAGTAAAAAATCATCCTGTTTTAGCTGATTTTTTTCTCCTTTGATTCATTATTGATATTTCATTATCATCATCATAATGGCTAAGCTTCACAATCAAAGATTTAGGAAGGGGGTTGTCAATGTTTGCTGCAGTCTAGCTGAACAATTATTGGTACTAATACACTGCCTATTTTCCTATACACTGCCTATTTTTAGATACCAGACTAAGTGCTTTACAAACATGGAATCATTTGACAAACAGACTGCCAACCTGGATAGAGCTGACAGCTACCTTCAGATGCTCATCATTCATTTCCTGTTTCATTCAGTCTTCAGTCACACACACACACAAGTAAGAACAGTTTTTACCACAGATTTTGCCAGGGACAACTCTTGCTGTAGGTTCTTTTACATGGGCTAAATGCATGCTGCACATGGAACCTCCATTTGTTATTTCATCCGAATGACTTGTGTCCAGACCACCGCTCAGGTCAAGTAGAGGAGGGAAGGGGGGTAGGGGTGGTGGAGGTGGGGTCCGGGGTGGATTCTGGCAAGAATTCAGCTTTTCTTGCTGCTTAGGTGGACATGTTACCACTGGGCCACACTGTAACAGTTTACAAGGCAGGATGGTGGTTTGAAACCTCCGATGGTTAATGATCAGTGTGACGAAAAAAAAATCACTGCCATCACCTGACCAGGGTGAACAAGTTTCATGTGCATAGGAAAAGGTGGGACCTTGATTTCTGGTCTGCTGAACGGACACACTGACTTCAATAATGTTGAACAACATATAGACTAAAGCTGGGAAGTAATTACACACACACAAATTATAAGCACACACACAAATTATATACAAAAGAATGTGTTTTTGATGTACTGTTAAAAAAAAAGAAAAAAGAAAAAGAAAAGATACTAGTGCAGTGGTTTGGAGAAAGGGGGAAGAGAAAATTGACTCCAAAATACTTCCATGCCCTTCACACGAGAGGTACTATGTAGAACACACCATAGTTGGCAGTTTATATTGTCCTTGGAAGATGCATTATGCTTAATACTGTTCCAGCTTTGAAAAGGGAAGACTTTGCAAAGGGTGATTTTATTAGAAGCTGACTTACAAAAAAAAAAAAAAAAAAGTCTTGTCTTCTCTACATTGATGATCAATGAGGATGCATATTATGCTGCTATGGAAGTCTGAGTTGGGTACTATGTGACAAAACTGCATACTACACTTCCTTTCATTCTATATTGAATTATTCCAGTCAGGCCTGACAAATGACACTTGCAGTGTAGGTCAGCAAATTTGAGCAGTGTTCAAAAGAATGCATCAGCCACATGGATGAACCTCAATTATGTATTCCCGGTCTTCTCAAACTCAACTATGAGCATGAGCCGGCCACATGATAAAAAATTCCACTTCTCTGAAGGCTTGGACATGTAACAGTATCTTTCCAGTCGTCAGTCCATAGTTGAAATGAAATGAAATGAAATGATGGTGCTTAGAGCCTCGCCGACCACTAAGGCCATCTCAAGGCTATCGCCGCGTTAATAACTACTACAAGGATAAAAAAACAACCAATTAAAATGAGTCACCACTTCCAACTTTCCACTCCAAAGTTAAAAAAAAAAAAAACTTCCATAGTTTAAAACCTTCAAATCTGGTTAAAAATGTTCACTTCTTTTAAGAAGTCCATCAGCGCCCACGGGGGGACATCACGAAACAAAGTCTTCAAAGAAACCGCCGTGTAATGTCTGCGTCTAACGTCATGCAGATAGTCCATAGTTCTAACCACTTCACCACAGCATCTGATGTTAGAAATAGAATTTGGAAAAAAAAGTTTCCTTGCATTACGTTTTGTACAAGTACTGATGAGATATTTCAGTGCCGCCTGAGACCAGGTAATTGACACAAATCCTTGTGACTGTATGAGTGCAGAACTATAACAAGCACACCACATGTGCACCTCTCATTCCCTCCCCCATCTTATTTTTATTTCTAAAATTTTAGATATTGGTTCAGTTGGAACATGTTGGAAAATTTATATTCAATTTGTGGCCCTAATCTTAAAGTCAACTATGGCTTCATTCTGCTTCCATCCATTCTTTTTTGAAATACATAATTTATTATTGTTAATATGACCAAATACATCTCCCAAAATGATACGAAATCCTTACACTGATTACATGACGGAAGTTTAACTGAAGTAGAAAACCACCACCTTTTAAACCGAAGTCCAGAAGGCATTTGCAGAAACCATTAGAAAATCTGTCTTTGTCAGGAACAAAGGAACTGAGGATGGGGCGGGCAGGGGGGGAATGTATGGCACTTCAATAGGGGCAGTGGTTGTAATGAATCAGTCTGTATTTACGTATCACAGACTTCACCACACACTTCATTTTTCTTACCAACATAGATTAATGAAGCTATTCTGATTCTGAAGTAGCCAAACATCCTATATATAGGGTCTTTTGCGTGGCTAGATATCAAGGAAGATGAGTAATTCATCACATCAAAAAAAAAGGGAAAAAAAAAAAGCACATCCTATCTTCATTGAAATCAACCTTCAAAAGAAAGTAAACTAACAAAATACACTTTATTAGAGCACACACTTTGCTAGACACTGTAATCTTAAGTTACTGTGCAATGAGCCTTATGGTAAAGTGGGCATGCATGTGATTCCGTGACAGAACTATGCTTAACTGACACATTCCCCTGTACAGAAGGGGCATGTGATGAATCATACATCTAGGCGTGGTTGCACACAAGGAAACTGAGACAAGTGGTGTGGGGATAATGCTATTGGGACGCAAAAGATGTGTGTGTGTGTGTATACAGTACATGATACATGTATGTGTGTAGGAGACAAGAGTACATACAGAGTCAGAGGATGAGGAAGAAAACAGGGAAAAAAATCTGATTAACATTTCCGATGTTTATTTCCTTTTGAGAACAGAGAAGCAGCACAAATTCCATCCCAGTACATCATTACTTACATAATCTTTTATAGAAAAGAATGGACTAAGTGCAGTGAACTAAACATGCATCCCACATGAAGCACTGTCACATCAAAGTTTATTGCTTTTGTAAAATGGGACAGAAAAAGTATTGAATGATCAATATGTAATTGGCAGAAAACAAAAAAGTCAGTGATTGGTTTTTACATCAGGTGTAAGAGCATTCCACACATTAGATGCTTGCAGATATGTTGCATTGTGCGTGTAGCTGCATGCATTTGCTAAAAAAACAAACAAACCCAAAACAAAAAAAACCCAAAACAAAAAAAAACAACAAGCAACACTGGATAAAACTTTTCTGGAAATGTTTATTTTTACGGCTTAAATTTTAAAAGGCCTTTTGGTTACACAAAATATCTAAAACTAAATTTCTGTACAGTCCTCTTGAATAACAATCAATGCTAAGTAGCTGTCACTGGTCTGTCTGTGTGATTTCAAATGCATCTCAGGTTTTATCACAAATTTACCACCATCATAAGCTTGCTATGAATTACAGGCCATGTATCTGGACAAGAATCCCTTGTCAGGCTGATGAAGTTTTTTTTTCATGGGAACAAAACCATCATCCATATTGTTTTCTGTCTGTAAGTGTATTTCTTTTTACTACCAAAGTGCATTTTCCCACATAATTTTGCCAGGAACAACCTTTTTGTTGCCGTGGGTTCTTTTACATGCGTAAAGTGCATACTGCACATGGGACATCGGTTTATCGACTCATCTGAAAGACACACCAGACCTGCCTAGGCCCCCAAATACCTCTCAGTAGTAGAAGCCCAGTTTTCAGTAGTTTTATGGTAGTTTTCAGTAGTATGGACATGGTGGCATTAACATACCATTCTCAAAATTACGTAACTTTTTTTTCATCAGTGACATGTATGACAATGGAGATTTCTTTTAATAATCAATCATCAGTCACATAGCAAACACATAGAAAACAGATTGGAGTAATGGTGGTGAGATGAAAAGCGAGAGACATACAGCAATCATGAAACAACATTCAATGATGCATATGAAAAGAGACAAGACAGTGATCATGAAACAACATTCAGTGATGCATACATATCCAAGAGAAAGACAGACGAGATAGCAATCACGAAACAACATTCAATAATGCATACATATCCAAGACATGAGAGAGATTTGAGAGACGAGACAGAGAAAGTGTACACACTTTGAATATTGTTTTATGACACATACATGTATTCTGTGATACAAATTATGTACAAATATTAACAACATATTATTGCCTGCAGGGGTTTCAAATTTGAATGAAAAATTGTGTAGACTTTATCAAAGTTAAAGAGACAAATGTGAAAACCAATATATTTTTTTAAAATAAGTAAATGAAAATAAACCTTTTTGAATCATTCATATTCCACATCATATCATTCATGAACACTTGTTCTTTTCTCAACAGACAGCAAGCAAACAAGGAGACTTTTATACAAACTGCCTGTGACATCTTTGGAAACAGCATGAGTTTAACACTGTATATTTTAAGCCCGTTTCCTTCTGACTGAAGCCTCAACTTTCACAGGACTGTAAAGGTGTAATAATTGCTGATGATTTAAAACATTTCAAAATGGCAGCCTTTTTTTTCAAACATGTCATTTATTCAAGGTAATGGGTGCCTTGGCTAGACTTCTGATCTTTGATTCCACCCAGGTGTGGAAGTGTACCTGACGTCGGTTAGGGGAAGGTTAAAATGGGGGGAGGAGTGGATTGGGCCAAGCCTTCCCATGCGGAGCCCCAGATATAACTTCAATGCCCCAGTGGCTGTAAAAAGGCCGTGAAACAATTTGACCACTTATTACATGCCACGCCTCCTTGTCCAAGCCTCTACAATATTACACACTTGCAATTTTATCACCCAGCATGGGTGCATTTTGGAACAAGAGGGTAGAACATCTTGCACAGTTGATTGTGGGAGTGTGCATGTAGTCTCCCTTGATTATTTGTCAGGTTGTCTCAAGATACGTATCAAGAAATACATTCAATTGTACATTTTCTAGTGATATGAGTACATTTGTGTGTATGTGTGTGTGTGTGTGCTGTTTTTGTTGCTGTTGTTTTCTGTTATCAAGAGACTGGAACCACTTAAAAGACCTTTATATGTAAAAAATATGAAAGAGAAAAAACAAAACAAAGAACCCCAAACAAAACATAACTAGTGTCATGCATCTTTTATCACTATCACACACAGTATTAGCCAGCTTTTTTTTTTAAACAATGGTCCCCAGTTATTTTTCTCAGTGCTCTTAGGCTTTTATCATGAACTGTTCTTGTACTGACTACCTGAGCAATATGGATAACCAAAATCATCAAAGCAATGGAAAACAAAAAGCCCAATAAAACGTTAGAGGTAGTGCTTAGTGAGAAAACTGCTTGATCAGTTTCTGGTGTATTGTCTTTCAGATTCGACTTGACTGAGAACTGATACCCAACACAGACCTCTGGTGATTCATGCTGTGTTGCCAAGAATGAGTGTTGTTGTTTATGTGTTTGTACTGACACACACATATATGAGAACCATAACTGCACCGCATAGTCTAGTTACTTTTCTTTTTTGGTGTACTTTTTTTGTTGTTTTGTTCCGACTTTTGTTGCTTGGAAAGCTCACGCTTCTTTTAATGAAGAAGACGGTTTCCTTCCAATATGCCTTGCATATGTTTCTTCCTTTGGATGTATCCATACAAAATCTTTAGAATCAGCAGGAAAAAACACAAACAGAAAACAACTGAAATAACAAATTATTTACAAACACAAGCATTCACATTCTCTGCTTCTCCCTCCAGTAGCTGCCTCCAAAGCATTGACAAAGCATGTACAGTATGCTGTAAAACTGCCTACAAATGCAACCATATGACACAGAAAGTATTTAAGCAGGTAAGATATTTATTGGAAAGTCAAAAACCTTTCGAAACTGCATGCACAATGTTTGCATCCCTAATATATTGCATTAATTTAATGTCTCCATATAAGAAACTAATATATTGCATTAATTTAATGTCTCCATCTAAGAAACTAATATTTTGGACTGTTGTTGTGACAGAAAGTAACTAATCTAGTAATTTTCACTGGTTGTAAATGAGTTTAGCCTTTTATAAAATAGACTGTTTTTGTTTCCTGTTATTGTGGTAATGTTTTGTAAAAGGTAGGACTTTCTTTTTCCCTCAGGCGTGACTGCAACATTTATGAAAACTATTGTGGTAAACTGTTGCAAAGCTGTATAATGTTTTTAATCAGATGGAAGACAAGGTATGACAGTCCTTCATAAAATAAAATCTTTTTAAAAACTTCTGTTTTATCATTAATTCTTGACTGACTCAGTTAGCCAGTACCTCAAACTCTGTGGCTTTGCTGAGAAAGAGAAGATTCTGCACACTGAACTGAGAAGTATAAAAATAAATATCTACATATTCAAATTCAATAAAATGAACAAAAAGAAAAACAAAACAATTGAGAAAACAAAACCTTGAATTTCTATCAACTTCACCACCATAAAACCCATTCCGTTTCCATCTAAAAGCACTTGTGTAAAATAACATGAAGCAGTGTATAAATTTCTGACCCAAAAACCAACTTTCAAGATGAAAATAATTATAATCCTTTGCAGAGTTCTCAAGAACTGTTTTGTTGAAAGCTTTTGTCCTGTCAGTGCCCATATTTTCTTTTGCATGTTAACGGCAGTCAGGGAACAAGCTCTGCATTTTGAAGACCAACATTTCACTTCAGGACGCCACTCAAGAAGAAATGTTGATGCCCCGTCTCTTCATCTGCAGATCAGTTTTCTGTTCAGCTCTCTTCACTGCAGCTGCTATGCGTCTGTCATGTCTGCAAAATACAGTTATGGTTCACTCATTTCAATAAAGATGACCAAGTACTATTTGAACAAGCACAGAGAACAGATTCCAACAGCAGTAACACACTGAGTACAGTTTGCAACAGCAGTAATACATTGCCCAATACAATTTTAAAAACACAAGCTTGTTCTTTCATATTTCACCTGTTCAGTTGTCATATGGCCAAAATCACTAGAAAACATCAGTTGTCATCTGGCAAAAGTCACTAGAAAACACAAACAAATCACACAGAAAAGTGCTTTTCCATTGCATACCCTCTGGCAATGTACATCTGGAGGTGGCCTATGACCACTCACATTACCTTTCCCACACGGCACTGAAGTTGATTTCCTAGTAACTGGTGACATTCTCCTACATCAATTTTATGTGTAATGGTAAGCCACACCTGCAGAATCAAGCACTGATTTTGTAGGTATGGCTACTGACTTGTAGCTGCTGCTGCTTCTTTTTTGTTTTGTTTTGTTTGTTTTTGTTTATCTGAGTGCAGGATGCAGATTTTAAACGAGTGGCAAAGGAAAATGCTGTGTATCAAGAACTAGTGACTGAAATGTTGTGGGTTTGAATCCCGCCAGTGGCCATTGACCAGGTCCTATCCAGAGCTGAATGGGTAACAGGCTCAAATGAGGAGACAGGGACCACAAAACTAAGACTATGTAAGAACCCATTTCACAGATGGCATCCTTGAGAGCGTTGCTCAAATTCCATGACCAACCTGCACATGCCTGGAACATGTTGAGCTAGGATGATGCAGGAACATTATAAAAGAAAGCATGAAGTAACCCCAACCCAGATTTTTAGGAACAAGCACATACCTTGAATACGTCCTCTGGGTCTTGTTGACCATAGACTTGAAGACGTCCATGCGGGTGCTAGTGTTGGCAGGTTTGGTGGCTGAGTGCTCCACACCTTTCCCCTTGCCATGGTAGTGTTCCTCCAGTGGCTTCAGTTTGCCTGTGTGTGGCTTCCAGGTGATTGGACGAGCCAGGCTGGCCTTGAGGTTGAACACAGGCTTGGTGGCGGATTTCACAGCAGACACATTCAAGTTCCCAGTGAACTGAAAGGGAGTGTCTGGAAAAGAACAACAACAGACACTTATCTGCATTGATACTCTATTCATTCTAAATTGAATATCAAACTATCTAGTAGCAGTACCAGTTACCTGATGGAAATCTGAAGCATGGCAGCTGAATTTAATTAGTGTTTCAAATATTCATCTTCTGGTTCCTGGATTGTCTTTGTCCATATATATGCAAAAATTTATAGGAGATATTACAATAACCCCAATATTCATGTTCAAATCCATGTAAATGTTGATCATGAAAGCATGAATATTTTCTGTCAGGGTCGTGAAATAGAGTGTGGCTACATGAACAGTAGAGTAAACTCAGCATGCATAAAAGCTCACTCAGTGAAACAAGTAGAAGTCTCATGAACATAGAAGAAATTTGGGCAAGAATGGGAGTATATGATAACATATAGAGAGAAGGCCTTATAACTAAGGGTGTGAAAGGGAAAGTGTTTTTTGTTTCCTTTCTTTTTTTTTTTTAACTACTGTTACAACACCATACTTTTCTTCAAAACTAATTTTTCTGTATAAATGCATCTCAGAATGTCATTTATAAAAGTGAAAGTTTGCAATATTGTTGTAGGCAACTGAATTACTTAAAACTTACTTTGTGTACAGTTGAGAGGATGAATACATTTGATAATGGAAGGCCAATGGAAAGCAAGGGGGAAAACAAAACGAAAAAAAGCACCAAAACACATAGACAAAACCAAACATTAACTCACTGCTCAGCGATTTGCGGGCTTCAGAAGCCCCCAGAGACTTCCTGGCAGCCGACATCTGACTTGCTCCAACACTCTTCCTGCCAGACTGGGCTCCCTTCACCACGCTGGAGGCCTGAGTCACCACCTTCTGGTTCACTGGTGTTTTCAGTGAGCTGAAGTTCAAGTTCATGTCCTTGGTTGAGGTCACTGTGGGCTTGAAAGGTTTTGCTGAAGAGGTGGATTTCCTGTTGATGGGTGTTTTGCTGGAGGACGCTTTGGCACCAAAGTTGAGGTTCATGTCTTTTGTGGACATGACCGACGGCTTGAAGGGTTGAGCTTTCTTGCCCTGCGTTGAAAACAGAGAAAGTAATCTTTTAACAAATTATATACGTTTCACACCAGTTTCAATAGGAAGCACATTTTTATCCCGACACATATTCATAAATCTGAAACATTCATCATGTGGAACTGGAAGTATGAATGCTGAAAACAATCTGATCACATGACAAATTTTTAAAGCTCAATGAGTCAAGAAACACAGTTTGGTTCAAACTGCAATGAGATTCCAACATTTATTACTTTAAGTTTGGACAAATCACTTGAGCAAGTTATAATCAGTTTTGATCCAGCAGACCTTTCTCAACACTGAAAAGACGCAGAAGAAAACGAAAAAGAAAACTGATGGTTTGTCATTTTCTGTCAAAACCAGTCTTGATGACCACAAACTAAACAAGACAGCCCATACCAATCCACACGGGATGGCTGATGTTCAAGGGAGGCCACTCACCACACTTGGCGTTCTTTTATTCTTCAGTTTTGTGACAGCCTCCTGGACCTCGTGAAGGACTGTGCGGGCTTTCTTCACTGATGCTGTCATCTCCTCTGCTCTCTTGCGTTTCTTCTCCAGGTACACGTCAATGGAATCAAACTTGGCAAATTCCTTCTTGTGCACCTTCTGCCAGTCTTTGTTGCCTGGTAAGGAGTCAGTACATGATAAAAAAATTTTTAAGAAGAAAAAAAAGGGGAAAAAAGAACTAAACATACTGAACAATTAAATTTACAGAAAAAGTGTAAAAAAATAAAAGAAAAAAAGAAAACAAAATTTATCGGGTGAAAAGAAAATGTGCAGATTTACCAGACTGATATGCTGTGTACAAAAAGAAACCGTTCGTATGAATCTACTGCAATATGCACAGACCAGCATTGTTAAAAATTTTTTTTACAGTTTTGCCATGACCGGATTCTACTCTTTTAAGAGAACAGTTCCAGCTACTTTGGAATGATTATATCTTTGACTGGTACGGAACATGCACAGGTCATTTGGATTTAAAAAAAAACAAACTTTATCAATATTAATACATCCAAGGGATACCCTTCACTGGAAAAAGACTGAGGAAGACCAAGGGAGACATGGCTTAGAATGGTTGAAAAGGAATTCAAGGAGAATAGCTAAACCTGGGGGAGACAAGCTAAAGACTGCACAAGACAGGCAGCGGTGGAAAACTGTTGTGGCAACCTGTGTGCCACACGGCACAAAAAAGATTAAGACCGATTTCAATGATCTCGCAAACTAGCATGCTCAACTGAAGGGAAACAAACTATTTTTTGACTGTCTTCATTTTCCATGAATGATACATATTGCTTCCCTTTCCTTGCTGTCATTCATTTTCATCATGGCTTACAATACCAGGCAGAGATGGCACTACTATTCAATGTTTATATACAGTATTGGTAGCTAAAAATGTGAAAATCCACCAACTGACTAATGTGGCCTATGATATCATCTCGATGAAACAATACTTCCTGAAAACAACAACAACAAAAAAAAAAACCCTAACCCCCCGCCCACCGGCCCAAAAGCAAACAACAGTACATTAAGTAGTAATGGTGCATAACTGGTTTCTGACAAAAGAGAAATTTTTCTAATATTAACATTAACAATGATTAATAGAACATATTATCAATATAAATTACTGAACAATCATTTCTATGGCTTTCTTCCTACCTGGAGTGATGGGTTTCTTCTGCTCCTGCTGTTTCTTGGCCAAGAAAGCAGCAAACCTCGGGATCTGAGTGGTAGGACCAGCATGTGGAGAACTCTTCACTGAAATAACAATAAAGCTGAAGGGAAATTGTCATAAAAAAATATTCATCTGTTAGTCTCTGAAGAAATGAGACCACTATTTCAATACTGATCAGCAGATATTTATCATCAATATCCCCAACCTACTTCCACAGGGAAATCGTCACCAAACAACATTCATCCATCAGTGTCTGAGGAAATTATACCACTATTTCAATACTGATCAACAGATATTTATTATCATTATCCCACAACCTACCTCCAGTACTCTGAGCGACAACCAGAATACTTGGTTTACTTCAGGTTTAAGTTCCCTTACGACACTGGAATGCCTTTCACCACCGGCTAGGATGTTTCTCACCACTGGTTACATCGCAATTTTCACCACAAAAGAAATAATGTTCGCTGAAACTAAAACTAACTTCAGTGCTTGTACCTACCCCATCCCAGCTCCCCACACCTAAAACACCACCCTATCTCTTTGCATTAGTGTTGATAACTAATGCTGCCTGCAGTAATTTCGTAAAAGTCTCCGTGGTCTTTTGAACAATATGTTTGAATGCAGTTTTTGTGTTTGAAGACCTGCGATTCTTGAGGATTTTATTATTAACAGGGAGGGGGGCTAAGGGGTGGTGGTGGTGGTGGTGGCGGCGGAGCAGTCCGCCTATGTAAAAATAAGATAGAACTGACCAATATCAATCCTCCCAGAATGCGGACCATTTCAAAACCTGGATCTAATTGCCTTAGTACTTAACAGTCACTGTATTTAAAGAACTGTCAAAAAACAAGGGGAATCCCCAAACCAAAAAGTGCGTGATATTCTGCATTTCTGGAACTGTTCCATTCCATTTTATATGGGTTACTTTGTGGTCTTTTGAACAATATGTTTGAATGCAGTTTTTGTGTTTGAAGACCTGCGATTCTTGAGGATTTTATTATTAACAGGGAGGGGGGCTAAGGGGTGGTGGTGGTGGCGGAGCAATCCGCCTATGTAAAAATAAGATAGAACTGACCAATATCAATCCTCCCAGAACGCGGACCATTTCAAAACCTGGATCTAATTGCCTTAGTACTTTACAGTCACTGTGTTTAAAGAACTGTGAAAAAACAAGGGGAATCCCCAAACCAAAAAGTATGTGATATTCTGCATTTCTGGAACTGTTCCATTCCATTTTATATGGGTTACTTTGTTACACCAGTCAGTCATGGCATGCATGCTTGCATGTCTATTATAACAACCTGTCGCCCCTTTGTGTCGAATGCACTATGACAGCTATTTCTAGATTAATTAAGAAAGAGGCAGTGAGCAGCCGAAACACTCTTCGGTATCTCCAAACATCGCTGTCTGCTGGGAGCTGCTCAGCATATTTGTATTTGTATTTCTTTTTATCACGACAGATTTCTCTGTGTGAAATTCGGGCTGCTCTCCCTAGGGAGAGCGCGTCGCTACACTACAGCGCCACCCTTTTTTTTTTTTTTTTTCCTGTGTGCAGTTTCATTTGTTTTTCCTATCGAAGTGGATTTTCTACAGAATTTTGCCAGGGACAACCCTTTTGTTGCTGTGGATTCTTTTACGTGCGCTAACTGCATGCTGCACACGGGAGCTTGGTTTATCGTCTCATCCAAATGACTAGCGTCCAGACCACCACTCAAGGTCTCGTGGAGGGGGAGAAAATATCGGCGGCTGAGCTGTGATTCGAACCAGTGTGCTCAGATTCTCTTGCTTCCTAGGCGGACGCGTTACCTCTAGGTCATCACTCCACTTATTGCAACTGGCCTTCAAACAATATGAAAAACAGACATATTAAAGATTATATTACTGTTAAAAAACATAATTTATCTTTCAAAGCTAGGTATTGTGTGTTTTACTTACTTCCCATTTGGACTACAAAACAAGAAACTTAGAAAGCCACCAACACTTACTGGAACATTTAACAGTTAAAAAGGAAAATGCAGCATCTAATTTCATAAGAGTACCATTAGCCAGAGGCCACCTGAAGTATGCAAAACTCTGCACATAGCTACAAAACTAACATTTCAGTTTTCCGTTTGAAACTAAATTACCTTTGCCCTCCACTTTCTTGTTGATGGCGCTCATCAGTCGGTTCCGTCTCTCAGCGCTGCTAATGTCCCCAGCCATCGAGTCGATCATGTCTTGAACACCAGGACTGCCGGCAGGGGTTTTATCTTGCTGTGCTGTCCCTGAGCTGCGTTTTGCTCTTTTCATCGTCTTCTCTGCCTCAGGGGTAGCAGTGGAGGCAAGGCTGGGTTCTTCTAGTTCAAATGTGTCCTGTCGCTTCCGTTTGCCTCCAACCTTGGCTTGGGCTGTCTTGCCTTTGATCTGAGTAGGATACAAAGTGTAGTGTGGAAAAAAAAAAGTTCAATTATGGTGACTGGTGAGGATACATTGACTCTCATGGGTTCACATTTAAAAGTGATATCTTTGTTTCTTTGTGTGCAATTCTTTTCCCCTTTTTTTCAACCCTTGCTCTGGGCCTTTGCAGGCCAGAATTTATCCACCTCCAGGGAACATCAACATAGTTACAAGAACACAATGTTCACTGCAGTTAGTATGTCACTGAATCAGTGAACTGGTGTACTCACTACTGCATGGTGCCTAATCAACGTGCCAAGTGTATGTACAAGACAAGACAAAATTCTTTATTTTTGAGGATAAAAGATAAGCACTGGCGTGCCTTCTTTCATCCAGTCCCTGCCCTGAAACAGGGTCTACACTACGCAATACTACATTATATGTCACTCCATGCACTACACAATGCTACTTAAAGTCATAGCATGCGAACACAATACTACATAAAGGCATAAGCATGGTAATAATAAGATACACACACACACACGCACACAAGCATGGTATTAATAAACTACATAAGAAAAAAACCATAGAGAACACACACACACTCTCTCTCTTTCACACACACACACATAAGCATACATTCTGTATGTTATTGTTAACAAATACTATACTAATGTGAATATGAAACAGTAAGCATAATAAAAAATACACATAGCAATAACAGGGGGAAAAAACCTCATTACCAAAGGAAGCATAATTCAACATATAAAATAGTATGTATACAAAATAGTATGTACAAAAAGAGTGAGTGAGTGAGAAAGAGAGAGAGAGAGAAAGAGAGAGAGAGAAGGAGGCAGAGATTCTCCAGAAAAACAAGACAAACCTCATCCTGCTGTTTGTCCTCTGCTGAGCTGTTTCGTGGTGACCGCCTCTTGGTGCTGCCAGACCCAGGAGTCTTCTGGTTCTCTTTGGTGGCAGCAGAGGCTAGCTTCCTACCACTGGTGGAGACCTTTGGTGTCATGCTCCTGCCACTGGCAGACACTGGTCGTGATGATGGGCCCTTGGGAGAGAATAGGCCTGGGGTGCTCTTTCCAGTGACAGCTTTCTTTCCAGGGATGTTCTTGGGACCTGTACCTGGTGTTTTGACTGACGATGGCTGATTTACGCTCCCCTGTGCTTTCTTGACACTCGGCGTCACATTTTTAGGTTGTTTTGATGTCACCGGCTTGATGATAGCTGGAGTTTTTTTTGGTGTTGTGCCCAGGGGTGTTTTCTTGAATGATGGTGTCTTGGTAACAACAGCTGAGTTTTGCGGCTGAACTTTAGGGGTTGACTGTTTCAACGTGGCTGTGCTGCTTTGTGGGGTTTGTGTTTTCACTGTCTCCTCTTTATCATCGTGGCTTTCATCTGATGATGACGCTTTCTGCAACACCATGCATGTGTGTTGTGAAAGAGCAGGATATTCATAACATTATAAAAACAACAAAAACACAAACCATCTATAGCCCTTTGATTACTTCAAACACATTTTAACATTTGCATCAAGGTTATGGTCCTGGCACACTTATATGAAGTTGGAAATTTGATTTACCATCCCTGAATTTGAAACATTTTGACTGTCCAGATATTAATTAAAACAGTGTGAAATATGTGACCACAGCATTACCAAAAATTCTGTAAAATTTCTGCAGTCAGCAGAAAGTGAAAAGGTCAAGTGCCTTCACCAGAACTTGCCACAAAAGCAAACTGCACTCAAAATTCGCGAAACACTGTTCATCCATGAACTGGAAACAGTGCCACTGCCAGCCAAGGAAGTGACCTATGCCCCCTACCCATCACATGCCCTATCACTCTAAGTTTAATCAAACTTTGCCCTTAAGTTAAAAACATCAGGCAAACTGACCTCATGTGTGTGTGTTGTGTGTGTGTGTTGTGTGTGTGTGTGTGGTGTGTGTGTGTGTGTGTGTGTGTGTGCGTGTGTGTGTGGTGTGTGTGTGTGTGTGTGTGTGTGTGTGTGTGTGTGTGTGTGTGTGTGTGTCTGTGTGGTGTGTGTGTGTGTGTGTGTGTGTGTGTGTGTGTGTGTGTGTGTGTGTGTGTGTGTGTGTGTGTGTGTGGTGTGTGTGTGTGTGTGTGTGTGTGTGTGTGTGTGTGTGTGTGTGTGTGTGTTGTGTGTGTGTGTGTGGTGTGTGTGTGTGTGTGTGTGTGTGTGTGTGTGTGTGTGTGTGTGTGTGTGTGTGTGTGTGGTGTGTTGTGTGTGTGGTGTTGTATTGTGTGTGTTGTATTGTGTGTGTTGTGGTGTGTTGTGTGTGGTGTGTTGTGTTGTTGTGTGTGTTGTGTGTGTTGTGTGTGTCTGTGTGTGTGTTTGTATGTATATCACATGTGTAAAGCATATACTGCTAAATGATTTTGTTTCATCACCTTTTTGGAAAGACTAGCATTCAGACAAGGTCCATTCAATGACTTAAACCATTTTCCATGGTCATAGATTTATCTTGTCTCTTTCAGTCTTTGTAAGTGGTCTTTGTCCTAAGCTGTGTGTAAATATTGTTTAAAAGACAACACCTACCAGTTACTTATATTAGTCAACCACTGCACATTGATAGAAGAGCCTTGCACTTTTACAGAACATTTTAATTACCAGTAAAACTATACATCATGCAGAATGTGTTGGATAACTATACTGTAAACTTGTATCCAAACCTTATGCCATTAAGGCAAGTCTTTGCAATTCCTTCCTCGTCAATAAGTATTGTTGCAAACCCTTATTTCACTACATCCTGTGCTGGAACTTTGGCAATTATTTACAGGAAGTTTACCTTGGCTTTTCCTCTGGACCCTTTCTTTTGTGCTTTCTTTCTTCCCTTCGATGGAGCCTTCCTCTTTGTTGTATCATCTTTGTCCTCATTTGCAAGACTCTGGTCATTCTCTGTGGTATCCGGCTAAAACAGGTATGTTCAAGTATTTTTCACGAAGCAAACATATAATTTCTTTAAGTGATCCCAAGTCCTGTTCAGGTTAGTGACATGTCTGAAATTTTTCTATATATACATTCAGGGTAACTTTCCAGACACTGCTCTTGTTTATAAATATTCATGTCTGGCTTTATATGAATGTGGTAAGAATGGCCAAAAGGCAATTATTGTATCAAGTCCAGAAAAAGACAAAATATATTCAAGATTTTCTTGAAAAATTACAAGTGAATGGACCAGCAAGGAAGAAAATTTTGAAAATAAGAAAGAGACGATAGAAACTTGGGAAAGACTGACAGAAACAGGATACACACTATTCATAATACAAGTTTTCTTTGAACACTTGCCCACTCTCATGAGCAGATATATATATTTGAATTATGAATATGTACAAGTTTAAGTAAAAGCATCAGTCAATGTCTAGTTCAACAGCTTATATTTTGTCTCAGACTGTGCAACTATATGTTACAAATGGCTCCTACAATACACACCATAATGTATGTTGATATTTTATGATGGTTTAATTTTCTTGTAATGTTGTATGAATTTGTTTCTATCAAGCATCAAGGAAATATACACACACTAGTGAGTCATGACATGTATGATGTGTGAGATTACTGAAAATATTTAGCGATAGATAACTGGGGAGTAGGATGAAGACAAATACAAGATCAGCTGGATTACCTGAGTGCTACTGTCCACATCACTTTTGAGGCTTTTTGAGTCGTCTGAACTCTGTCCTTGATTGCTGTAGTGCTCTTTTAGAGCTTTCACCAATTTTTCCACCTGCAAAGAAAAATGTTCAAGATTGATTCTGAGAAAAAGCATTTTTAGAAAATATAGGAAAATATGCTAAGAAACTTGATATGACAATATGATCCAAGAAGGCTTTGTGAACTTAAATTAGTAATAAGTAAACACACTCTCTAATATAGGATAAGAGAGAGTATGTCACTATGTGTTTGTGTTCAGTTGTTTATAAATGTGTGTGTGTGTGTGTGTGTGTGTGTGTGTGTGTGTGTGTGTGTGTGTGTTCCTTTGTTCTTTAGTTTAGTGTCTTTTCACTGTCAGTGATATTAGATGATTTAAAAAAAAAAAAGGTACCAAAAAAAAGAGGGGTGGGGGAGGGGGCGTGGGAGGGGAGAGGGAAGAGGGAAGAGGAAAACAGAAAAGGTAGAAAACTACCAAAAAATGCATAACTAACATGCAATTACATTCAACAGTAACAATTCAATAATGATAACAATAATCAGAAACCATTAACACCATTCTGAAGTACATTAAAGGAATGTAGAAATAGGGCTATGAACTAATGCCTGTGAAAGTTTGACTATAAGAACCTCGTTAGAAATAACTTTCAACTTCAAGTGTGTGTGTGTGTGTATGTGAGAGAGAGAGAGAGAGAGAGAGAGAGAGAGAGAGAGAGAGAGAGAGAGATTTTGTACGCATTGTAATTTGTATAGTACAGTGCACACACAGCATGAAGTCGGTGACACACCTGATATCACTTGAAGTTGAATACACTTACTGACAGTGCAACGTGTGTAATCTGCTGTTTTATCAAAGTATAGAATGGTAGAACAATCTCACAACGCATATGAATAGTGTAAACAGTAATCGCAGATGGCTTCATCAGAAATGGGCCAGTGTTCTGTGAACACCACGGCGTACGCCCCCTGTGTTTATTTTGTTCGTTTCGGCTTTGTAATCGGCAGTGCTTTATTTTTATACAATCATGTGCGTCATTTCCATATCTAAACAAATTACATTCATCACCCTTCGAACCGTTAATTTGTAAACTTATGTTTGAAAATCTTAGCTTGCATCGAATATTGTTGCTTTTTTTTTCTTCTTCTCCAAGTTTACGAACATATAACGATGGGTTATGCAGTTGGCCGAAAAATGTCACCATACACGTTGAGATATACACATGCATAAAAAATGCCGCCAAAGTATTTGGGCATTATAATTACCTTCATATTAGCTCTTATTCCAACATTTTTAGCAAGCTTCTGAAGCTCGCTGTATTTAAGATTATCGAGATCCATGTCTGTTGTCGTCAAACTGTTGACACTGCTCCGGCACGGAACCTCCCGCTTGAGTGTTCGAAAATGTGTTGCCAAATTTTATTGGTTGAAAACGGTTGTGTCCCCTGGTAATCTATTTCCGGTCCAAACACGACTCGTCAGCGCCAGACAACCAATAAACTGGAAATGGAACTGAGTGTGTTTGCTTCTGCTGAATTCCAGTGACATGCATTCTTTTAATGCAGAAACTTGTCGATCGTCTGTCGTTTGAGTACTTCACATGAAGGCAGCCATGTCAAGATGAAATATTGCAGAAATTAATTGCTTTGTTGAATGCGTAAAACGTCTGTTTCGGTGTTTGGCTCGTGGTTACTGGTGCGTGAATTTCAGTTGACAAACCAAACGTGGAGAGTACACACCTGTTTTCACAGTGATCATAGGCCACAACCACGCACTCGTCAGGGAGCCGCCTTCAGATATGAAAATGCCCTGTGAAATGCAGTAGATCCAATACGAGAGTGATTATCCAACAAAGACTTTGATTTGTGCGTGCGTTGTGGATAAAAGATCAAAATGAGTGCCCCAAATGGAGACATACGAACTGTGGGTGATGCAAAGAGAGGCGGGGCAGTTGTTGATGCGCAAAGTAGCCGAACAGTTACCGGACTGACAGGAATGTATCTCCTTGTGGCAGGTGCAGTTTCGCTTTCATGGTTGATTGGATTCTTTGAGTTTTCTTTTGTGTGGGCGTTTCTCCTCATCTCTGCGTTGTTTATTGTTTGGAAAGCAAAGATCAGCAGGATCATCAAACAGCATCTTAATGTGGAGGAAACAGTGTTGTACAGAAGGAGAGCCTTTCGACAAAACGAAACAGTTGAATGGCTGAATTTTTTGCTGAACAGATGGTAAGCAAATTGAATGAATAAGTTATGTTTAAAAAAAATTATTCGGTTAATTTACCCCAAATGTGCTCAACATACATGTTAAGGAATTGGAGTTGGTGTTAGCACTATGCTACTTTCCTTGCTTGAGAAAATTGTTGCCACTGTGAAATCATTCATCTGTAAACACACACACACACACACACACACACACACACACCACACACAACACACACACATACACACACACACTTTTGTCTGCATATAGATATATATATATACACACACATACACATGCCCATGCCCCCAGGTCCCTTCTTATCCATTAAATTTGTATCTACACACACTCACACACACACACACACACACACACACACACACATACACATGTATATATATACAGACACCTGCTCTGTTGGCAAGAAAATTTGAAAAAACTCATCTCTGTTGGGACTCGAATCTGCGTGTGTACTTTATCAGGTTATACCAAGTCTTTTCTTTTTCTTTTCATTTTTAAATGTGCAAAAGGTGATAAAAAGAATAAATACAACATCTGCAGCATGGTACAAGTTATTTAGTACATTAGTGATTTAAGTGAAAGAAGTGCACAAACATGAAGTGAGAATAAGTTGGGTTATTATGATTCAGGGTTAGAATTAGATCAACTCCGCATGTCCAGGGGCTCCAAGCTTGTGAACTCCCAAACGACTGAGCAAATGAATGAATTATGTAGGTCATGTGTGAATTATGTGGAATTGCTGTTCTCAGTTCAAGGCATTTTCTGGACTGGAAAGTTTAAATAGAACTTTGTGCAATGCTAAAGTGGGTTGTCTATTATTTAAACTGTGCTCACTCATGGGCTGAAAAAAGTGTCTGACAGTATTATGGAGTTAATAAGTTTTATTTTTGGCTTGAATTTTAAGAATGTCATCAACGGTGTTGGGAAGAATTTAAAAGAACTGTATACCCTCTTTTTGAATACATTATATTTTTTCTGATTTCAGTGCATCTGTATACAAACACACTAGGGGAACACACACACACACACACACACATGTATTCACTCACTCACTCAATACATGTACACACTCACTCACTTACTCAGCACACACACACACACACACACACACACACACACACACACACACACACACACTGAGTAAAATCAATGCACACATGTATGTTTTCACACACACACACACACACACTAAGTAAAATCAATGCACACATGTATGTTTTATAAACATGAAGCATGATATAATTTCTTACACTCTTACTGTTGCTTTTTCAGTTTCACTGTCAGATATATATATATATATTGACAGTATGATGAAATGTTACTGAATTCTCAAACTTATACAGTCCGTGACGCCAGAAACTTTATCAGTGACTCTTTAAGTCATGGTCTTCTTCATCATTCATGCCTAGAGTCAACTCAAAGCAGTAAGACCAGTTCAGCTGATGAATGAGGCTGTCTTCTCCGTCTTGTCAGCAAACATTGTAGCGATCAATATCACTGGGAGGGAACCTGGGGGAGTTTTAGTTTGCACTGTGTATTCTCTTGATGCATGATGAAGTGTGTGTTTCTGGACATTAACTGTTAATACTGTATGTATGATGTTCCATGGTCTGATCCTTTTCTGCCCATTGTAGAGGGTGTTATAAATCATGTTTCATTTTTTAATTCATGGCTGTATTATATTATTTAACTATAAGTCTGTTCAGGACACATGACTGCTCATGGGACCCACTTGTAAAGTAACAGGTGGCAGACATCCCAATGAAGCAGAAAAACATAATTGTTTTTTTTTTTATGGAATGATGGCACACAAGATATGGATGTCTGTCAGTGTTACTGGCTCAAATCCCAGTTTCATGTGCCACACACATGCAAACACACACACAAAAACACACACATACACACACACACACACACACACACACACATGATACACACACACAAACACACATGTAATGATGTATACACACACTGCTCTGTAGATACTATGTCTTAATACTTTATTTGAACTGGAAAGTTTTACTGAATTTAGAATTCTCATGTATGTTACTCACGTTCATTTGCCAAGGTATGTAGCAATCAGTATTAAATTCTTAAAAATCTGGAAGAGGTGGGTGCAGGGGAGAAATCCACACAGAAGAAAATTAGATGTATAACAGTCTACAGTGTAAGTGTAAACCAAAATTGACACTCCCTTTCTTTGTCTCCCTGTCTGATACATCCACACACCCACACAACTCATTACCAAGCCACCCACCTTACACACACACATACACACACACACACACACACACACACACACACACACACACACAGTATTTTCAGTGTCACTCAGAACACACAAAACATGTACACATACACCCACCCTCACCTTCCTTCCCCCCCCCCCCACCCAGCATGCCCACTCACACACATTACACACCCACACAGCATATGCAAAACTATATTTGTGATTGTGAAGTATTGCTGGAGTAACATTAAAGTAAAGAGTGTTTGAAAAAAGTAAGACAAACATAAGTTATTTAAACAGTACAAAAACACTTACTAAACAGAGACAGGATAGAAAAAGAGAGCTCTTGCCTCTAGGGACTTGTTGACACAGCATTATTAACTTGACTTATATCAATGCCCTTGCCCAGTTTGCTTGAGTAGCAGAACTGAGTGTGGCTTTTCGCCTTTGCTGTTGACTTGTGTATATTATAAACCTTTCGTTTTCTTTACAAGTTTAGTAGTGCTAGTAGATTGTGATAGCAGTTATTTTATTAGGTGGAGGTGTGGGTTGGGGAGAATCATAGATTGTTACTTTTTTTTTATACAGTTTTTATGAAATACACATTTGATGTTGTTCATTTAATTTTAACTAACAGATCCATTAGTTTTTAGTCAAGTGCTATACTGCTGTTTCTTTTCTTCTAAATGTTAGCTTTTTATCATGTATGTAGTTTCGGCCTCAAATTTCTCATCCAGATTCTCATGCTCTTGTCAAGAATGCTTGATGTACCTGTTAGATACAACTGACTGCCTGCCTGACACTTTAAGACGTTAAGATCACGGTTTGGTTTCTTCTCAGTGTGGAGCATGCAAGGCAACGATAGTGACAGTGATAGTGAACACAGGGATTTCCAAAGACAACATTTCTGTGGGGAAAGTAGGTGACAAGTAACGGGGTGTTAGGTCAGGTATTGGGTGTGGAGGTGGTATCTCATGTTCTCAAGAGAGGGTGTTGTGGACCTGTCATTGTCTCATTCATATTCCTGATTTTTATCATGGATAGTGCTGTGGGTGGTGCTTCCTTTCTTGTCTCCTGCTTTGTGTGTGGGATGTTTGTCAGGGCTCCCTTACAAAGCAGCTTTAGGTTAACAGCCGTGTGACTGTGATTTGATCAGACACTGGGTGTATTCAGTGACAGGGTTTTTATTTTTTGGTCAGTCTTTTGTCTTTCTGCTTTGAACTCTCTTGTCTTTTCACACTTTTCTTTTTTTCTTTTTTTCTCTTCTTTTTGTAATAAGATAAGTAATAAACTTCTACATAATCTTTTTACCAAACAAAGAAGCAGGCAAGCCACCAGACAAATTAGCAAACTTACTTTATCAAATTCATTTGATTATTGTAGAATATAGTTTAGAAATGCATAGACTGGGTTGTCAGAAAACATGATTCGTAAAAAAAATGTAATTGACATACCTGTAATTCTGTCAAAATTATGAATGAAAAATCTGTTTATGAAATATAAATCAAATGTTTCTGGAAGTTTCATTCAGAATATACCTAATCAGTTTATAGTTGCCGATTTTCTTGATGAATACCATCATGACAATGCTGGATACCTATTGAAAGGCCCAGAGACTTTCTGTGGAAGTAAAACAGAAGAAGGAACTTTTGAATGTAGTTTTTGATGCTAAACTATAATGTATAGTATATATCTTATGTGGGTGAAGGGTGTGATTGTGAAGTTCATGTTCCCGGACCCAGTGGAATAAGGGAGCACACACATTTGATCCCCAAGGTCAATATGATGGAAAACTACACATTTCCTTAATCCTCTTCTTGTTTTTATATTATCAGGCCTGCAGAAGATCAACAATACATGGCAAAGATCCTTAGCGCTTGTCACATGTCAGGATTAAGTGGGTTAAGAAAACACAAAACAGATATCAAAAAGATCTCCACCATGTACAGCCTGGGGAAACAGAGCATTTGCTGTGTAAACAGCAGGGGGCAAACGGACCATGTGAAAATACACCAGGGTGTGCACTGAAGGACTGCAGGGAGGAAGGAGATTTAAAATTGTAGACTACACTATTTGTGTGGAGGGTGGCTGGCTTCTCAGAGTTTGCATCGCTTTTTTTTCTGCGAGAAACACAATGTACTATTAGTGAAATGGGCAAAAAGAGGGTTCAGGTTATATTATGATCAAAAAGAACATTTTCCAGCGGTATGTAAATAGAGTGTGCATGCATACAAGGCTCTGTGAGTTTGAGTATGTGTGCACTTATTGACAGAAGTCTTTCTGCATTTCATTTAACCGAGTAAGAGACACACACTCACACACACACACACACACACACACACACACACACACACACATATATATATATATATATATATATATCCACAGACATAGACACAAACATGAAACAAGCACACACACAAATTTTATAGTACATGAACATTCAGTCGTTGTGACCTGTAAATGTGTGTATTCTTTAATCATACCATTGAATTCAGCATCACACTCCAAATATTTCATCCATCGGAAAGTGTGATATTAGTCAAGTGTTAAAAATCTTAAAATGCAGTTATATTCATGTTTGCACAATATACAGACAGGGTTGTATGCACCTGGACACATATGTGTTTATGCACCTGTCGGGTTTATGTGCATGCATGCAGTTTCATGTTTGTATAATCACATGTATACATTTCTTATATGTTCGTTGTAAAAATATGTGTTCCAATTTCCATGTATATTTGATTCAGGAATGTGTGCTGTCATATTGACGGTCACATTGCTGGATTCAAGAAAAAACGTATTGAAAAATGTTTGTTTGTTTTTTTAAATGAAAAAAAAAAGAAGAAATAAACTGTGTAATACTTTAAATTAGTTTAATAGTCATAACACAGAAATTATAAATAATTTTGCAGGTGGGTGTTCAGTTCATTTTCGATTGAGCAGCTCATCAAGAAACGTTTGGATGAACGGCTTTGGGACATCAAGCCACAGTTTTTAGGTAAGTACATGCACACTATGTATTTGGATGCTTAATATAACTTGTTTTGACTGTGTTTGATAGATTGTTGTTACTTATAACTTATGTTGCTTTCTAGGAATTCTATGGTCTTGATCCAACCATTTCTCAGTTTTCTTCTTTTTATTGTCTGCTCACACTTGTTACCAAACATTATGATTTAGACAAGCACACGATCATCAACTGATGCAAATAAAGGAAATTACTTCAAGATGCTACCTATGATAAATCCCACAGAACAACAGATGACTTCAACAGTTGTTAAAAAAAAGTATTCTTTATTACTGATGTGTATGTAATTCTAAGAGCATCTGTAAGATGATATTTGAAACTTGAATATTTTAGGATGCAGAACAGATTAAAGTTTCTTATAAAATTGAGAAAAAAACACCACACAAGCACACATGCACGCATGTATGCTCGCACTCACTAGCATGCACACACACACACAGTAACATACATGCACACTCATGCACACACGTATGCACATATTTGCGCGTATGCGCACGCTCACACACACACTCACACACACACACACTCACACACACACACAAACAACGACAACAAAATACACACACACACACACACACACACACATATATATATATATATCTCACACACTGACATTACTGTGTGTGCAACCTGGTGACCATTGTGAACAGTCTCACTCTCTCTCTCTCTCTCTCTCTCTCTCTCTCTCTCTCTCTCACACACACACACACACACACACACAGACTCATTCACTCACAAAGCACAACCCAAAGCTACCTAACCCTGCCTAGCTCCACAGAACAAACATATCACTTATGTTTTTGTTTGAATTTGTTGAAATCTCTCAGATGTTTGACAAACAGTCATGTCTGAGCATGTGTTTTCAGACACCTGGTAGAAACATTCACACATGCACATAGTCATGCACACACACACACACACACACACACACACACACACACACACACACATACACACTTGCGTGCATACATGATATACAAATGCACACATACACACGTACACACACATGCTCACAAATCATTGCACAAATACATACATGCACACACATGCATGCACTTGCGTTTTTTTTTTTGCAAACCTCCTTCCACAGGATAACACATTCCCACATAGAAACAGACACACACATACATGTACACTCACATCCGTCATCCGTGTGTGCATGACAGAACAGAGTTTGAAATCATTTGGAATCTGTTAATCAATTGCAGCTGTCACCCCCACAATATTGTACATATATTGCAGTACGGTTGCATGTTGATGTAGCTGTGTCAAAAAACTGTGGAGAAGAAGTGTACATGATTTGATTGTGTGGATCGGCAACTGGAGAGGATCACAGCTGGAAGCCAGCGGTGGACAACCCGCTAAGAAAGTGAAAATGCCGGTTGATTTGTTGGTGGTAAAACGTGCTGAGTGAGCTGTAGTGCAAGATATATTGTATCTGAATCCTTTCCAGTGCAACAAGAAAGAATTATAGCAATGACAAGTTATGCACGTGCATGTGTAAATATATTTATACATAATGTGTGTGTGTGTGTGTGTGTGCAGCACACACACACACACACACACACACACACACACTCACACACACTCACATTTATTGATAGACGCTAAACAAAAGAATGAATGAACACTCTCACCCACACAGTCACACACACACACACACACACACACACACACACACACACATTTATGGATAGACACTAAACAAAAGAATGAACGAACACACTCACCCATGCCCACACCTACCCCCTACCCCCCCCCCCACCCACCCCCACACACAGAATTGAAAGTTTGGTGTGACTAGAAATGAACAACTACAACAAAAAAAAGCCACCACCACTAGTACCACCAACAAAACACAGCATAAGGATCACTGTTGGTATTCAATGCTGCTGTGTTTCAGTGTTCCATTCCCAGTCAGTGTGGTTTATTTTGTCACCTTGTTGGGTGAGCTCTCTTCTGTAGCAGTTGCACCCACAGGCACAGCATGTTCATAATTATTTACATTTCAGAGCAAAGGCAAAGTACTGTGGTTCATTCTAAACATTCATAATGCAGGAAGCACCTTTTTTTTCACGTAGCTGTTTTGTTCTGCACTAGTCTTTTGTGAATGATTGACTCGAGTTGAGGCTTGGAAGTTACTTCCTAAATTCAATTCTCCTTTGTACTTTGTACACTGTATGTGTGTGTGTGGGAGGCGGATGGAGGGAGAAGGGGGAGGAGATGGTGATGGAAGTAGGTAGAGTCGAGTGGAGGTAGGGGGTGTTTGTGTTTTTGTGTTTATATATATATGTATATATATCATGATAAAAACAACATTAATATATTATTGATAATGATAATAATAAAATAAATGATGGTAACTTTTTTTTTCTATTGCACCTTTCATTGAAATACAGTAATGCTCAAGACATATCACACAAGTAAAAATATATCGATAAAATCAATATATTCAAAACATTGTTTGTAAGCACATTGTAATCATAAAAAAAAAAAAAAAAAAAATCTGAATAGAAGAGGCACTCTTTTAGTGACAGCTCTTCAGTTTGAATGATGGAAACACTACACAGACACGTGTGACAGGACTGACGTTTGGCTCATGTGTAAACTTCAGCCATACCTGTGTGAGTTCTCCACCACCTGTGGTATGCATGAATGACTTTGTCCAAAAGGTGTTTTTATGTGTCACTGCTTTCATGACCCCTTCTTCCTAACACTCTCTTTCTGGGCTTTTTGAGTTTCCCGCATGCTCATTCATGCTTAGAAGGGAAAAACAACCACGGGGACAGATGTAGTTTTTTTACTTTTTATTTTTTAGCTGCTATGGAGCTTTGCAGTCTGTTCATTAATCAGTAATTGGGTAAATTTTAATAGTATTATGTTGACCTTTTTTTCCCCGCCCGCCTAGGAGGTGAATGGTTGCATTCTCCTGTCAGTGAAAAGAACATGAATCGTCAGCACATTCACTTGCTGATTTGTCATGTGATGTAATGTTTGGTATTTGTAATGGGAAAGGCATTTGCCCTTAATCGAATGTCAGAAAGTAATATAAAAAAAACACTTAAAAAAACAACCAAACAACAAATTGACCACACCTTATAAAATAAAAATATGTATGGTAAAGAAATTATTTGCTCCAGATAATCTGCTTTCATTGCATAATTCATTATGAGCAATACTGATGATTTACCTTGTTTGAATAATTCATGATGAATAATTCACTATCATTTAAACATTTGATGAACAGTTATGTCAGGTATTTGGATCAGCACCAGTTCAAGCAATGTATTTTTCAAGAGGCCAGATGGCAGACCATTGAGTTGAAATTTATACCACGAGGATTGATAACAGACTCTGCAAAATCTTTCTTATCTTATTAGCTTTCAGCTCTGGGGGTATTGGGAAACTTTTTTTATTTTTTATTTTTGTATTTTGTATTTCTTTCTTTTCAACACAACAGATTTCTCTGTGTGAAATTCGGGCTGCTCTCCCCAGGGAGAGCGTGTCACAAAAACAGCGACACCCATTTTTTGGTATTTTTTCCTGCTTGCAGTTTTATTTGTTTTTCCTATCGAAATGGATTTTTCTACAGAATTTTGCCAGGAACAACCCTTTTGTTGCTGTGGATTCTTTTACGTGCGCTAAGTGCATGCTGCACCCGGGACCTCGGTTTATCGGCTCATCCGAACGACTAGTGACCAGACCACCACTCAAGGTCTAGTGGAGGGGGAGAAAATATTGGCGGCTAAGCCGTGATTCGAACCAGCGCGCTCAGATTTTCTCGCTTCTTAGGCGGACGCATTACATCTAGGCCATCACTCCACTTTTGGTCTTGGGCAACAACTTTGCATTCATTTGTTTCTGTGACTGTGGGTAGGCTTTTACCATTGTGTCACTGACTGTTCCGACAGGTAAAGCAGTCAAACTCTTTCTTTTCTTGAGCAATGATGCTGAGTATGTACACATGTTTCCATCATTACCCCACCAACATTTTGTTTATCATGTCTGATTGTGTTTATGTTCAGGTAGGTTTTATTTTTATCCTCAGATAAAAAATTGAGGGAATGTTCAATGTCAGAAGCGTGTCCTGGGTTTATGTGTTTGAATGTGACTGTACTTGTGCTGGTTCCACATGCTGTAAAGCTGGGGGGTTGTTGGTGAGAATACGGTCTCTCTGTTCTTTAAAATGATCCCAAGGCTTGTGTCTGAGATAGCCTCTGACAGCAAAGTGCCAAATTTGTGTTCCTTTTTTCCCTTCATGTTGTACAGGACCAATGTTTACAGTTTGTCAGCCGTGATATGTCCCTGTATGGTCGGCAGGGCAAAAAGCAACAACAACAAAAAAGAAAAGATATCAACACTTGCACAAATTTAGACTCATTGAAGACACACCGTCTCACTGCACAGATATGCTGGAAGGGCACGGAGTACACTGAGTGCCTGGTTATAGCTCTATCGGCAGTGTGCCAAACTTGCAGTTCAACTTAACTTGCATCACTCGGACTCCCAACATAAAAAAACAACTGGTGTTTTTGTTGCCCACCTAAATGTGATGTTGTTCTGGTGGTGTCTCTCAAGGCCTGAGCAATGCGTTGGGCCTTATGTAAAAGTCAGGTATCTGCTTTTTCTTTTTTCTTTTTTTGTTTTTGTTTTCCAAGGCATATATGATCATGTGTCTGTGGATCAGTCTGCACAGTTTGACACCTCCTAGAAACTGAAACTGAAACCCAGGTGGTGTCAGTGCAGTGTTACACAGGTCCCCTCCCTCTACTTTTCTGGGATGGTAATCCCTGCTGATCACATCGCCTTAGGTGGGTGTCAAGATAAAATATGGATTTAACAACATTTGTACAGCATAGTGCTGTATTGTTTAATATATAGATTCCATCACTCCCGTATCACATGCAGTGCTGTATCAATCACCACCCAACTCCATAGTCTCCTGAGACTGACGGATGCCTTTCATAGTTTCTGTCTAACTCTGACAAAAAAACAAAACAAACAAACAAACAAAAAAACAAAAACAAGACAAAAAACAAACAAACCCCAAAACAAACTTTACAAAGGAAGAAGAAAAGAAATCAGCCACTGTTTACAACAGGTCAACAAAATGTATTTTAAAAAAGTTGTCAAGACAGAAAAAAAGAAAGGAGAGAAAGAAAGACAATGGTGAAAAAGCCACCAGAAAACAGTAATCTGATACCACTGTCTTGCCTAGAGTATATATGTTTGTGCTCAGCTCATTGTCTTTCCTCTCTGACATCTGCTTGGAATGCGCTGGTTCAAACCTAGTCTTGGCAGACAGTTTTGATGATATCAAACCAACAGACTTCTTTGTGTGTCCATGACCTGTCATATTTTTGTCAATATTGCTTTTAGCTCATATAACATAGTTTACACAGTGATATCTCTGAGTGTGTGTGTGTGTGTGTGTGTGTGTGTGTGTGTGTGTGTGTGTGTGTTCAGTGTTGTTTTATTTATAATGCAGACAGAGGAACTGTTTGGCTTTACTCATATTTCGTTTGCAAGCTTCCTCATCAGTATGTATGAGGACAACACTTGGAAGCACAATTAAACATATATGTGCACACACAACATCCTCAGCACTTTCACATACCTGTACTCGTGCACACACACACACACACACACACACACACACACACACACACACACACACACACACATACATATATATATATATATATGTATATGTATGTGTGTGTGTGTGTGTGTGTGTGTGTGTAACCATTATACTTAGGAGCAACAACACACACAAATGCTCTGACACAAACACATGCCTGCCCATGCAAACAAAAACACCCACATGCACACCCACACACACACATGCACACCCACACTCACATACTTACTCCCCCATACCCTCACCCCACATCACACACACACCCATGCACATGCACGCTCACACGCACACGCACACACACACACACACACACACACATGCACGCAAGCATGCACACGCAGAAGAGAAAGGAGAATAGAGGAGCAGGGTGAACAGTGACTTGAAGCCAGGCGTTCAACATTGAGTGTAACCAGAACAAACAGAAAGTGCTCACACCACAATGTTATGTTGCTCAGGTTTCGCAGTATTATTATACACCAGTGAAACACAATATACTATTTCACATCAGTTTTCTTGCTTTTTCACTCAGTGAAAAGAAGGGAGAATGGTGAGAGAGAGAAGGAGAGAGAGAGAGAGAGAGAAGGGCTGGGGCTGTGTATGTGTGTGTGTGTGTGTGTGGGGGGGATGCGGGGGGGAGGCGTGGGGGGGGGGGGGGGGCTGTGGGGGGATTCAAGATTCAAGATTCAGAAACTTTTTTACTCAAGGATAAAGATTTTAAGCATTGCCCAGTCTTTCAATCTGTCCTTGTGACAACATGGGGAGAGAGAGTAGGGGGAAAATGTGTAGGTGTAACTCTGTGTGTGTGTGTGTGTGTGTGTGTGTGTGTGTGTGTGTGTGTGTTTTCTCTTGTGTTTGTGCCCATGTGTGTGTGGTAGGGTGTGCTTACAGGTAGCAGATAAAAGCTAACTTATCATTCAGCCGTGACATTTAATCAGGTATGGAAGCCAACAAGAGAAAAGTTAACCAAACAGGAACAAGTGTAGCTTGCTTGCTCTGTAATAAAAACCTAATGACTACAGTACATAGGCTGTGTGGACAGACCAGTTAATGTGCTTCTGCTTCATTGGCTGAGTGCAAATTAACTTGGAAAACAGCAGTCCATTATTGAATCAAGCCTTTTCCGGTTGGGTGATGTGATAATAGTTTTTTTTAAAGTTATGCTGTCATAGCCAGCTTTTGCTCACACACACACACACACACACACACACACACACACACACACACACACACACACACTAACTCACTCACTCACTCACTCACTCACACACTGACACACACTCACACACCCCCTTATCCCTCCCACACACATAGCCACACACACCCACATACACACTCATCCACACCCACACATACATCTACACCCTTACTCACTCACATACACACCCCCACCCCTCAGCCCCCACACCTATAAACTGAGATTCAAAGGTCAAATTTTTCACCTATTTAAAATGTGTTCTCTCTCTCTCTCTTAGTTCATTAAATTACAGCTGGCATGATATAACATTTGGTCTCCTGGACCCATGTCATGAAGTATGAAATCAAGGGGCAGAGAAAGAAAATGAGGGAAAAAAATAAGAAGTAAAAAAGGAGAAAAGATGGCTCACGTCTAATTTTTTGCATGGGAACTTCGCAGATGCTGAAGTAACTAAATGTTGGTCATAGTTGTTCAACAGTTCATATGTGGAGTGGTGGTCTGGTGGATGGAGCCCCTGACTAAGAACCGACAGTCCAGGGTTCAAGTCTGTCCAACAAGGACCAGGATTTTGTGATACAAAAAATGGTTTTTATGGTTGCCCAACAGATAAGTGGAGAGAGAGCACTTCCACTTGTCTGTTAGAAATGGTCTTGGACTATCAGAGTGGTTTGGGGAGCTCTGGCATAGTGCAGTGCTGAACAGTACAGCACAGTCAGTACAGTGCCATACAGTTTATTGGTACAGTAGAGTACAGTATAGTGCAATATAATACAGTACAATACAGTAACAGTAAGTATACAGCACTCCAGCTGCATGTCACTCACAGTGTTATGCTGAATTGTCCTTAACTCATTCAGCCCTGCGTCTTAGCGTTGCTCTGGCATCAGAATTTGTCTCATTAAAAGAATTTTCACAATCCTACATGTGTATAAACTATAGGGAAAGGGAACTAACTTTTACGACATTTCCAGATATATGTCTACTTGTAATTTGGAGGAAAAACAGAATATTTTCTGCATTTTTTTCAGCATCAGTAATGCATGGAAGTCTGGCGAGGCTAATAAACTCCACATGCAGGGTTGAATGGGTTAAGCCTCACAGCGTCACCAAAGAGCTCTTTGCTGTCACTCACTGTGGCAGCCATGACATCACACCCCATGCACAGCACCAACAGGGTACTGCCCCCTCCCCATCCTCCTCCTCTGCATTCTGAGGTGGGACATCAAATATGTGACTGGCAACATTGCAAGTAAATCAGCCATAGCTTGCACTGAATGGGAACGCAAATTACTGAGTTAATTGGTCATGAATGGGAATGGGTATTAGTGAGTTGTCCTGCAGTTTGTCATCATTGATTAGGGGTGGGGGTGGGGGGTGGTGGTGGATTGCTCAGTGGTGCAGATGATTGATTCAGCAAAACTCAGAGACAGTAATGACAGTGGTCTTAATGAATACTGAAGTGGTCTTTAGTAAAATGTGTAATGATCACTTTTGTGGCTGTTACACAGAACTTTACACTACGACAGTTCAGCAGCTTAACTGACTTCTTCTCTGTTCATGGCCTGCAGCGTCCATGTTGTTTGGAAAAATAGTTTTATTTCTATACTTTTTTATGCATTTTATTCATTTAAAAAAAATCTAACACAAGAAAGAAACAAAGAAAGGAAAAGAAGAAAGAAAAAAGCAAACAAACAAAAAACAAAACAAAAAAAACAAACAGAGACAAATAGATATGAAACAAACAGCAACACACACACACACACACACACACACACACACACACACACACACACACACACACACACACACACACACACACACACACAAAAGAAAAGAAAAAAAAAGAAGAAGAAATCACACATTGAATAAAAAAAATCAGACCAACAAAAACAAAATCAGTTTACAAAGGTTACACATGAATTGCAAGTCCATCATTCCCCACATCCCCAGCCTTCATTTCCGACACAAAGTTATGCATGCTGAACATTCACTTTGTTGAATGTCATGTTGTGTACCTGAATCATTTAAACAAAATATTATACATTGAGTTGATTGACAGTTTTGTTTGTACCTGCATACAATGCTTTTTTTTTTTTTTTTTTTTTTTAAACAGAATACTTGTTCCTGCCTATAAGTCAGTTAGCAGTATTGTTTTCCAAATTCAACCTAGTTCTATATAATCCCAGTGCTTCATGGACATATATTTTGTTGTTCATCCAGCTCAAAATCATAATCTGCACATCCCATGATTTCAAAAGTGCTTTCAATGGAAAGCTCTGTCACTGTCCTTTCAAATAAAACATTTGGTTTGCACACTAACAACAAAAAATGTAGCCTCATGATTTTTTAAAATTATTTTAAAAATTTTCTATAGTTTATTCCTATTTTCACAAGCAGAGGCTTAAAATTTGCGCAGCAGGAGTTACTTTCCTTGGCAGGGAATGGTTTAAAACATTGGAAAAAACCCCAACAACTTCATATTCATCTGTCACAAATCAGGTCAATGGTACTTGTGGGATGTCAAGTTTTGTTTCTTGTAATGTGATGCGGGAACTTGTTTGTTGCAACCTGATTCAGTGGTCCACACCCTTTTCTTTGTTTTCACCTCTGTGAACAAGAACAAGAACAAAAACTTTAATCTCCAGGCCTCTGTGGATACAGAGAGAGAGAGAGAGAGAGAGATGTAAAACAGGCATGCACAGAGTCACATATATATACACATGCATACTTCCTCACACACACACACACACACACACACACACACACACACTCCTTTGTTGCTATATATTTCATATGTTGTAATAGCCAATTTTCAGTACTGTCTGATTGATGTTAATGGTTATGTCTACAGTCTGAGTCATCGTTGAACCATATGATTTCATTGTCACACACTCCATGATAGGTCAGTGCTGCTAGCTTTTTTGATCTTTTTTTTTTTCTTAATTCTTAGTGCAAAGTTTCATTTCCAGGACAAGTTTGTCAGTGTATTGATGGCTTTCTAGTGGTGGAGTGGTTGAAGTGGTGGGGGAGGGAGGAGAAGGGGGGGGGAGGGGAAGGGGGGGAGGGAGTGGAGAGAGAGAGCAGGGGGGGGGGGGGGGAGAGCAGTGGGGTTGGGGGTCTACAAAATCAACAGTTTGAGATGTCATTCTTAGTTTCATATTCACACTTTAGGGGGTAGGGGGTAGGGTGGGGTTGATTGATTGTTTTATCAGATTTACATATTGGGACAACTGTTGCATGTCTCTCATCTTCAAACTGAAGACTGATTAGACTTAGAGACTTAATGTTTGTGAAACAGGGGATCATTTGCATGTTGTAATGATTTCATATCCTAATTCCTAATCTATCCTAAAGTTTGTTTTGAATAAACATTCTAAAGGGACTGACTTCTGGTTTTTTTTCCCACACAATATATTCTGTAGCTTATGTTGGACAGATACTGAAAAAAGTGACTGGGTTCTAGATGGTTTCTGTTGAAAAATAAATCGAGATTGCTAATGCTGAACAAAATTCCAAAAAGCTTGTGGTTGCCTATCTAGCCAACAATGGCTAAGTTGCACTTGCCAGTTCTTGTTCATTTCTTTTGTGCGTTCCCAGAAGGAGTATGTCATGTTTTCCCCCAAACAACCCATTGCAGCTTTATCGCAAACAGGCTAGAAAGCATGGGGGGGAAAAAACCCAGTCAGCTAAAAGCAGCAAATGATCTGTTTTGGCTAAGTGTAGGGTGTTTGGTGTACAGTGTTGGAGAGAGATGAGATACACAGTGCACAGACATATAGTGTATGCTGATGTGGCGGTGCCAGTAAAAAAAAAAAAAAAAAGCCAGCAGTTTCAGTACTGTGTTGTGGGAGTGGGGTTGGGGGGAAGGGAAGTCAATGGTCCTAACTTTTTTTCTTTTTTCTTTCTTTATCTATTTTTCGTTTCTTTTTATATATATATATATATGCAGTGTTTGCTAGGTTCTCAAGGCTTGACCAGTGTGTTGGGTCTATTCGCAGATCAGGCATTCCTCCCCACCCCCTAAACCTTCTGTCTCCTGCCCCCCTCCCTTTATAAGAATAAGCAGATGTGATGCAGTGTATATGGATCGTTCTGGACACTACTTCAAATCAAACTAAATTAAAAACGCTTGATTAATCAACATGGAAAATAGCTAGAGCAATCAACAGTTTGATTATGAAGACAACCGTAATATGATCATGTGCACCATAAAAAGACATCAGAACTAGTCAAATAAAAATCCACTGTAAATATCATACTTTGACGCCACTTTGGTACTGTATTTCAATGTGTTGTTTGATATCCCACAGACAACATTGAGCTGCACATTGTGCTGTTTATATCACAGACAACCAAGAACTACACATTGTGCTGTTTATCTTTCAGATATCCCAGAACTGCACATTGTGCTGTTTATCTTATAGACATCCTAGAACTGCACATTGTGTCATTTATATCACAAACAACCCAGAACTGCACATTGTGTTGTTTTTCATTCAGCAGACAGCGTAGAACTGCACACAGTGTTATCATCCCACAGACAGCCTAGAACTGCACACAGTGTTATCATCCCACAGACAGCCTAGAACTGCACACAGTGTTATCATCCCACAGACAGCCTAGAACTGCACACAGTGTTATCATCCCACAGACAGCCTAGAACTGCACACAGTGTTATCATCCCACAGACAGCCTAGAACTGCACACAGTGTTATCATCCCACAGACAGCCTAGAACTGCACATTGTGTTATCATCCCACAGACAGCCTAGAACTGCACACAGTGTTATCATCCCACAGACAACCTAGAACTGAACATTGTGTTATCATCCCACAGACAGCCTAGAACTGCACACAGTGTTATCATCCCTCAGACAGCCTAGAACTGCACATTGTGTTATCATCCCACAGACAGCCCAGAACTGCACACAGTGTTATCATCCCACAGACAGCCCAGAACTGCACACAGTGTTATCATCCCACAGACAGCCTAGAACTGCACACACTGTTATCATCCCACAGACAGCCTAGAACTGCACATTGTGTTACCATCCCACAGACAGCCTAGAACTGCACACAGTGTTATCATCCCACAGACAGCCTAGAACTGCACACAGTGTTATCATCCCACAGACAGCCTAGAACTGCACACAGTGTTATCATCCCACAGACAGCCCAGAACTGCACACAGTGTTATCATCCCACAGACAGCCTAGAACTGCACACACTGTTATCATCCCACAGACAGCCTAGAACTGCACACAGTGTTATCATCCCACAGACAGCCTAGAACTGCACACAGTGTTATCATCCCACAGACAGCCTAGAACTGCACACAGTGTTATCATCCCACAGACAGCCTAGAACTGCACACTGTGTTATCATCCCACAGACAGCCTAGAACTGCACACAGTGTTATCATCCCACAGACAGCCTAGAACTGCACACAGTGTTATCATCCCACAGACAGCCTAGGACTGCACACTGTTATCATCCCACAGACAGCCTAGAACTGCACACAGTGTTATCATCCCACAGACAGCCTAGAACTGCACACAGTGTTATCATCCCACAGACAGCCTAGAACTGCACACAGTGTTATCATCCCACAGACAGCCTAGAACTGCACATTGTGTTATCATCCCACAGACAGCCTAGAACTGCACACAGTGTTATCATCCCACAGACAGCCTAGAACTGCACACAGTGTTATCATCCCACAGACAGCCTAGAACTGCTGGCATTGTGTTGTTGTTTATCCCACAGACAACCTAGAACTACACATTGTATTATCATCTCACAGACAACCTAGAACTGCATGTCGTGTTATCATCACAGAGACAAACTAGGACTGCACATTGTGCTGTATAACCCACAGACAGCCTAGAGCTGCACATTGTGTTGTCATCCCACAGATAAGGTAGAGAGCTGCACATTGTGTTATCATCCCACAGACAAGATAGAGAGCTGCACATTGTGTTATCATCCCATAGACAAGATAGAGAGCTGCGCATTGTGTTATCATCCCATAGACAAGATAGAGAGCTGCACATTGTGTTATTGTTTATCTTGCAGACATCCCAGAATTGCACACTGTGTTGTTTATCCCACAGACAACGTAGAACTGCACATTGTGTTGTTTATCATCCCATAGACAACGTAGAACTGCACATCGTGTTGTTTATCATCCCATAGACAACCTAGAACTGCACATTGTGTTGTTTATCATCCCATAGACAACCTAGAGGTGCACATTGTGTTGTTTATTATCTCGACAACCTAGAACTGTGCAGTGTCTTGTTTTCATTCAACAGGCAACCTAGAACTGTGTGTTTTGTTTTGTTTATCCCACAGACAACTTAGAACTGTACTTTGTGTTGTTTATCTGACAGACAACCTAGAACTGGACACTTGTGTTGTTGTTCATACCACAGACAACCTATAGCTGGACATTGTGTTTATTTGACAGACAACCCAGAACTGCACATTGTGTTATTGTCTTTTCATTCCACAGACAACCTAGAACTTCACATTGTTTTGCTTATCATCTCACAGACAGCCCAGAACTGCACATTGTGTTTTTGTTATCCTTCAGACAACCTTGAACTGTGCATTGTGTTATCAACCCATAGACAACATTGTGTTTTTGATTATCCTGCAGACAGCCAAGAACTGCACATTGTGTTATCATCCCATGGACAACATTGTGTTTTTGATTATCCCGCAGACAACCTTGAACTGCACATTGTGTTATCATCCCATAGACAACATTGTGTTTTTGATTATCCTGCAGACAAACTAGAACTGCACATTGTGTTGTCATCCCATAGACAGCATTGTGTTTTTGATTATCCCACAGACAACCTGGAACTGCACATTGTGTTATCATCCCATAGACAGCATTGTGTTTTTGATTATCCAGCAGACATCCTAGAACTGCACATTGTGTTATCATCCCATGGACAACACTGTGTTTTTGATTATCCCACAGACAACCTAGAACTGCACACGTTCAGCACCGGGGAGCAGACGCCCAATGTGCGCAATGTGCAGGTGTTTGAGTACTGCGAGGGCATCCCTGGGGGCCACAAGCCCATCACCTGGTTCAGCATCAACAAGCCCCCCGCAGGCCTCAACAAGATGTCCAACTACCAGCTGGTCGTCCAGTGCGACGTGCAGCTTCTCTCAGAGGACTTCAAGATGATCTTCCGGGCCAGGGTGGGCTCCAAAAAGTGAGGCGGGTTCTTTGAGTGTGTGTGTGTGTGTGTGTCCGTTTGTTGAAGTTTTATGCACATGTAAAAGAACCCATGGCAGCAAAAGTGTTGTTCCTGGTGAAATTTTGTAGAAATATCCTTTTTAAAGAAAAAAAGGAGTACATTTGCAGACAAAAGAAAAGGGAGGAAAAAAAAACTGTTGCTCTGCACTGTGGTGATGTACTCTCCTTGGGGGAGAGCAGCCCGAATTCCATGCAGAGAAATCTCTGTTGTGACAAACAGTAGAACAATGTTACAGTGCAAATTACAATACAGCAATACAACAATATGTATTATTGTAGTGGTATGTATCAAGTTGATATATCGAGAGCCAGGTTACGCTTGAAAAATGAGTTGTTTTTTCTTCTTTGTGCAGGGACTGCCATATCCATATTTACTACATCGATAATTTACGAGTGGGTTTTCATGTGTATGACCATTTGTAACTCCCCACCATTAAGGCAGCCATACCTTGTTTTCGGGTGGTGTACATGTTGGAATATGTGTGTTTCCACGACCCACTGAATGCTGACATTGGGTAATGTGGGCATTTGATAACAGGAAGGGCATAAAGGCAGTGGCAGGTCTGCACATTTGTTGACTTGGGAGATAGGAAAAATCTCCACTTTGAACCCAAGAGACACTTCTGGGATTTGAACCAAGGACATTCAGATTGAGTTGTTTCATTGCTGTGTATTGGGTACAAAAGAAGGTTTGACTGCCTGGGTTCGTTCAAAACAGGATACAAAAAACAAGAGGAAAAAATTGTGAACCCACTTGGGAGAGGAGAAGTTGTGTACTTCGACTCGTAGAGTCTTCACAGCAACTGAGGTGTATAGCTTTGTTGATTTTGTACGTATTGTTGAGTGCCTGATCATTGCATGAATAGAATATGCTGATCAGGCCTTGAGTAGTCACAGAGGATGGGCATATAAAATCATACTGTAATTAAACACACACACACACACACACACACACACACACACACACACATATATATATATATATATATATATATATATATATATATATGTAATGTATGTATAATCATTCTGTAATTAATCATATTTACATAAGATTATTGTTATAATGTTTCAGGGTGAACATTGGGTTTGACATGGCGGTGGAGGAACTGCAGGTGTCCGGGACCATGCAGGCCATTCTGCACCTCTCTATGGACGTGCCCTTCCCACACATCACCAAGGCAACCATGTCCTTCTGCGAGACGTAAGGGTGTTTTTTTTTTTTTTTTTTTTTCCCCGTTACATGACCAACATTGGTTTGCCAAAGATTCTGTTGTGGTTGATGCATGTTGGTTATTTTTGTGTCTCCATAACCCACCGAACACTGACACGGATTATAGGATTATTAACGTGGGTATTTGATCTTCTGCGTGCGTATACACATGAAGGGGGTTCAGGAACTAGCAGGTATGCATATATGTTGACCTTGGAGAGGGGGGAATTCTCCACCCTTTACCCACCAGGCACTGTTACCAAGATTTGAATATGAGACCCTATGATTGAAAGTCCAATGCTTTAACTACTTTGCTATTGCACTGGGTTTCATTGGAGATTAGAAAAGAGAGATAAACCACTCGCGGCAGGCCCCTTCTTACTGTCTATAACAGTGCTGAAGCCGTTTTGGGGCACACACGCAGTGCGGAAGGGTGGGGGTAAATCACCCTCTCCTTCCCCACCTGAAGGAAACTAGTCGGTTCTGACGGTTCAGCTGCAGTAAAGCGAAAGTTAAGTTATGCCTGGAATTTCCCACGTGTAGTAAGATTCGCTGTATACAATGAAAACCGATTCATTTTTGCTTGGTTTTTAGCACGTTTGCATCTGCTTGAATGTAGATAATATAAAAAGAAAATAAAGCAGCTCCCCCCACCACCAACTCCCCCCCACCCCCCCCCGCCCCCCCAGCGCAATGTTGCACATGAGAGAGACAGTTGTAAATTATTGAACTGCGTTTTCGTAACGCTACTTTTTCTTCACACTTTCTGGTTTACACCACCATTTCTTCAACAACAAATATATATATATATATATCAAAACATAAAACACATATTCAGCTCTGTCTCTCTTCTAACATCTGTCTATACATACGTACATACATACATGAATACATACATACATAATTTCATATAGATCTATCAGTATGTAAATCTAAATCTATCTATATGTACATAATCATATATATAATTTATATATATACGAACGCTTCATGTTGCCCGAGCAGACTGTTGTATTGTGCTCTTTCTCTCTCTGTAAGTCTCTGTCTCTGTCTCTCTCTCTCGGGAGTTTTACATGGCTGTTATAAGCATCTACGATTCTGTACTTGTATGTGTTCATGACAAAGGTATTTATTCAGACTTTTTTCAGTGTCCAAGCGGGGTTAAACAAGGTTGTATGCTAAGCTCACAGCTGTTTTCCTTTTTCATCGGTGAATTGGCAGTGGAGTTATCAAAGAAGGGGAGACATGGAATACAAATGATACCTGGCGCAACAGATTTGCTCTTAATGCTATTTGCTGATGATGTTGTTCTCTTGTCTGACACACCCATAGGGTTACAAAATCAATTAAGTGCCCTTAAGCAAGAAACAGACAGACTACAACAAACAGTGAATCTCGATAAGACCAATATTATAGTTTTCCGCAATGGAGGTCATCTTTCGACTCGTGAAAAATAGTGCTGTGGTGATAGGGAAATAAAAGTAACCAATACATATAAATATTTAGGAATGTTATTCACAGCAAAATTGAGTTTGACATCTGCGTGGGATGAAGCAAACAGAAAAGGGAAAAAAGGTGTAATCCAAATTATAAAATCACTCAGGAGACTGCGTTCGACTGACGCTTTCCCTTAGTTTGGGCGGGGCAAAGGCAGCTCATGAATAATGAATGCGTCTCGCGGCGCAGGCTGCCTGGCTTCAGCAATTTCTGCAAGTGGTTTATCTCTCTTTTCTAATCTCCAGTTTCATGTACATAGAACTGATTTTGGTTGGATGTTTTTAAAAAAAATCTTCTTCATTCCTTGATGTATGTTTGTATTGTGTTCTCTGGTGTTGCATAGTGTTGTGTTGTATTGCCTTGTGTTGTCTTGCTTTGCATTGTATTGTACTGTACAGTGTTGCTTTCTTATCACAAGAGGTTTCTTTTTGTTTATTATTGTTTATGCTTTATTTACCAAACTGCTGCTCCACCTGGTGATTGAGTGTTTGTTGTGAATTGAACATGTTGTGTTAACAGTCTGGATGTCGCCTTCAACCAGCAGATGATGTTTATGGAGATTTGTGTTGTTTTTTCAGGCCGGATGTGACATTCAACCTACGGATGATGAAGACATTGCAGATGATGGAGGTGCCTCTGCTGAAGAGCTGGATCCACACCAATGTGATGGAAGGACTCACAAAGGGTTTGTACACCCAGTTTGATTAACAGGACATACACGTAACCACAAGGTGTTGGTTTTGCTGGTGTCAAAGAGCAAAATTAGTCTAGTGTAGATAATACCAGTGTGGACACGATATCATAGCCAAGTGGTCAGAGCACTAGCCTTTCAGCATGAGTACCCTGAGTTGAAATTCTGGCTTTGCCTGGTGAGATAAGGGTGGAGGTTTTTTCCAGTCTCCCAGGACAGCGTACGTGCAGACCTGCTTGTGCCTGAATGCCCTGCGTGTGAACACACACAGAACATGAGGCTTGCTTTGCTATGAGTTTATTGTGGGTGATTTTTGATATATATACATAAATATACATATACATATATATATATATATATATATATATATATATTGTATGTCAAAATTTACTGTTCTGTTTGTAAGCTGTATGTATGTACCACAGACTTCACACTTAATTTCTCATGCTGAGGTGATGAATTTATTCATATTCTGATACTGATAAAATCCTGTGATCCATGTCAGTGTTTCATGGATTATGGAAACATGGACATACTCAACAGCACACACCTTTGAAGACTGAGTATGGATGTGGAAGTGGTGGAGTAAAAATGGAGAAACACTCAAAAGGCCCACTTATATATACTGATTTATATGTGAATTGCAGCCAACAACAACAACAAAAAGCCAGTGTCAAGCCTGACATTCATCTGTTCAGTTTATTATTTTGGCTGTATTGCCCTGCATCATGATAAAGCTCTTGAAAATCAATATATATTTTTTCCCTGCTGATCAATTGGATATAATAAACATTTTAATATCTTTTTTTTCTGCACACATGTATATACATATTATTGGCATTTATACATCATAAGCATTAAATGTAGTAAGTTGTGTGGAGATGTATATATTCTGTGTGAAGTTGTATCATATTTTATGTGAAGATGTATATTCTGGTTTTCTTTTCTTTTTTTTGTTGTTGTTTGTTTACAGCTATGGTGAATCCTGCATCTGTTGACCTTACCCTTGCCAAAGCAGGGCCTGTGGAGATAACTCGGAAAGGACGCAAACAGCCTATGGGTGAGATTTATTTTGTTGTTGTTGTTGTTTATGTTTGTGGGTGTGTTGGTTGTATGTTTAATGTGCATTGAATATCAAGGTGAGTTGTTGTGGTCTAGTCCTTGCATGTATTTATGTGAGGGGGCAGAGGGGCTAAGGAAATCACTTTCACACACATGCGCACACACATGCATAACTTCCCACATCCCAGCTGCTGACCCACACCCAAAGACAGGCAAACAGAGAGGGTGAGTGAGACACAGAGAGAGACACAGAGAGAGAGAGATTCAAGATTTAAATGGTTTAATGACTTAAGCAACATGAGAGAGAGAGAGAGAGCTCAGAACTCAGAAAGTTTAATGTACATTAGGATTTGGCCACAGTACATATGGCGCATGAAAAGGGCTTGGGGGTGATATAAATGAATATAAACATACATATATTTGATTTGATTCATGAGTATAAACATACATATATTTGATTTGATTTATGAGAACAAAAATGCATCAACACTTTATGTATGTAAGATGACTTGAAATTAATATCTGGAAATTATGTGGAACGTAAACAATGAAACAAAGAGAGAGAGAGAACAAGACCAAGAACAAAACTTTAATCTCCAGGCCTCCGGCCCCTAGAAAGAGGTCAAAAGTACACAATATGGTGATCACTCAGCCACAACAAAATGTAAAATATGTACTAACTTAAACCTGTAGAACAAAAATGCTTCTTGTGCATAGTAAATTAATTCTAACTTTCATCATTGTCACAGAATTCCTGTCGTATCTTCAGGGCATTAAATATATAAATGCAGAGTTTAAAAATACTGTAAACAGAACCATTCTTCAGCAAGTGAACATACGATTGACCTTCAGAGTTCAGATGTTTTTGCCGCAGGTTATTGTAAAGGACACAATTGTTTATAAAATGGTTTTCATCTTCGATCACATTACAACATTTACATGCATAATTTGAATTACATTTGAATGTTCTTCTAAAAAATGATCCATTTACTGGGAGCAAACCAAGCCGTAATTTTACCAAACAGTCCCTAAAACACTTTTTATCCACAAAGTCAAAATATTGCTCACACTGAAAACCAGTTTTAAACAGTCTGTAGTTATAAAGAGAGAGAGAGAGAGAGAGAGAGAGATTGGGGGCGTGGGGGTGGGGGGAATAGGTACTGACACTGACACTGATACTGACACAGACACTGGCATTTTTAGTGTCAGTAATTTTTGACAAGTGAGGTGGGTGGGGGGGGGATGGGGTAAGTACAATAGCATAACATACAATGCTATCAAGAGGTTTGTGAGCTTGTTCACTATTATGTTTTTTTGTTTGTTTTTTTAAGTTTGCTAGATGTTAAGTTTACCTACTGAAGATTTGTTGGACTTGTGATTTGTAAAGCCTTTGCAATGTATTTTGCTATTTCAAACAGTTTTGTGTCATTGTGTGGTGCAAAGATAGTGATGATCTTACTTATGTCCATTTGATTGGAAATATCAGAAGTATGTCCATTTGATTGGAAATATCATCAGAAGTATTTGTGATCTCTAGTAAATGTGAATAAATTGGACATTTGACAAGACAGAGAGAGAGAGAGAGAGAGAGAGAGGGTGTGGGGGAGAGGGGTGTGTGTGGAGGAGGAGAGATTTCAGCTAAAAAGAACAAAAAATCATCTACAACCACACCACTTGAACAGATGTTAACACACACACACACATGCACGCACGCACGCACGCACGCACGCAGAGAAAACCTGTGAAGTGAATAATTGTCTGTATCACAGGTACACCTGTCATACAGTCAGAATAAAATTGATATCTTTGTGCTTTTTCAGCCCAGGGAGTGCTCACAATTCATGTCAAAGGAACCCCACCAAAGGATCCTGGTAAGTGTCTGTTTATTAATAATCCATTATGCATGCCAGTGAGCAAGCGAGCGAGCAAAAGAGAGAGATAGACATATATGGATGGAGATGATCCACTTGATGTACATTGATATACTGGCGTAATAGTTGAATGCTTTGTTTTTGGATTCTTATGTATATTTTTTTTTATTAAAAAAGGTAAATGATGTTTTACATAATAACGCAGATCTGGTAGGTGTCTGTTTGATAATTCATTATGCTTGCAAGTGAGCAAGCTAGTGAGCAAGAGAGGGAGATATATGGATGGAGATGTACCTATTGATTTGCGTTGATAGACTGGCGTAATAGCTGAATAGTTTACTTTTTGGGTACATACATATGTAATTTTTTTAATTGAAAAGAGTGAATAACATCTTATGTAATTAGTGCAAATTAAATGTATTGCAAGACAACAGATTACATCCAGTTTACGTTATTTAAATAACTGTGGTAGTGATCAGTTTAATTTGCCAAAGAAAACAAACACCCTGTCCTGAAGTTTGCAGTGACAGGTTGACACAACACATAACACAAAGTCAGTGAATGTTTTAGAATGACTTACTATTGGTTAATCAAAGAGAATGCTGCATATGCACACAGAAGGGGGATGGTATACTGAAGGAGGTCACCAACTGCAGCTTCTTTCTATTCCTTCACCTGAACGGAGTCATATTTTGTGTAGGACAGGAATCGTACCCTTTCCAGAGTCTGGACTGGTGGGTCATGGTAATTTCAAACAAAAATTTTCTTTATTTGACTCACTGTGTGTCTTATATATATTTAGAAAGGTGCATTTATTGTTACTCAGTAAATACCATAATTCTAAGATGGTGAGAAACAGTGTTTTCCATTATTGCATTCATGAATCAGCCCCATTCTAGAGTTTGGACCGGTGGATCATGGTGATTATTTTAGACTGACCATAATTTCAGGGCAGAAATTTCCTTTATTTGACTCACTGTGTGTCTCGTACATTTAACTCACTCTGGACGGTGGAGTGCTATAGTGTTCCTGGAATAAGGTAGTGTTCTGGACAATGGAACACTATAGCGGTTTCCACAATTAAAATTTTTTCCACGCTTTCCTCATGGAGTAGCATAAAAATTGCAGCTACACTGGGCATTATGAACGTGTTAAGGGTCGAATGGAAAGTTTCTTTGTGAGGCTCTGTATCTATACACTCGCTGGCCAGCTGTTGACCTTGGTACCCCACACGACAAGCTAATCTGCATACGTATTGAAAATGGCATCACAGACGCTACAAGTGGAAATTTTTTAAGCAAACTAGATCACAACAGCGGCTTTTTACTGCTGCTGAAGTGATTGAAATGCTTCAAACTGAAGGCTTCGACATCGATGAGGATGATGAAGATGTTGAATAAAGTATCTGCAGTGAAGAAAGCTACCAGCAAGAAAGTACTGACAGTGACTCAGCTTCAGAGGGCTGTGAAGAGGGAGGGGGATGGGCGTTCACTTAACGTGAGGAGACGGGTCAGTGGGTCAAGTACAGTGAGTTTCATTCAGTTATTTTGTGTTTTGTATTTATTGTGATTTCTTTCCTAACCCTAACAAATGGGTCATCTGCAGGGGAAAGCAAGGGAGATAACTATTTGTCCAGAGTGAGTTAAAAACACCCATTCATTCTCACTCAGTAAACACCATAATTTTAAGATGGTGGAAAAAAAACCAAAAAACCCAGTGTTTTCCATTATTATATTCATTGTCAGTCATTAAAGTAATTCTAAGATGGGGAAAAAACAGTGTTTTCCATTATTGCATTCATTGTCACTCAATAAACGCCGTAATTTTAAGATGGCGAAAAACAGTGTTTTCCGTTGTTCGACCAACAGCCGCAGAGGATGTGCGTTACTCGGTGCTGCGCATCGGAGACCGGAAGCGTCAGACGCATGATGTGCCAGCAGCAGAGGAGTGGAACGATGTGTGCACCTTCTTCATCTACAGTCTGGCCAAAGAGGAGGTGAAGATGAATATGACGCTTTTGTTGTTGTTGACTACTGGTTCTGCATGGGTAAACTGGCACTATAGCTGTACATATTTAAGCATTGGGTTTTCAGTCTGAAAGTCCTGGGTTGAATCTTGATATCGTTGGTGCCTGGAGGGTTCAGATGTGGTTTGGGATTCATAATGTTCTGATATTTATTTGACCCTTTTTTTTTTTTTCCATTTTTGATTTTGTTTTAAATATTTGCCTTCTATGTATCTTTTAATGTTTATTCTACTTTGTTCAATTATTTGTTTATTTGGTTCATATATTTTATTTCATTTTATTTTAATGTGTAATGTGTAAGGTTAGGCATGTGTTCCTCAAATATATGTATATCTACTTATTAAAAACCAAATTTAAGAATGTAAAAATGTAAAATAGGGTGTGTGGATCAGTCTGCATGTGTTTGAGGCTTCCCTGAAACCAAAACAGATTTTTAGAGGTACCACAAAGTTTACCCCTTTTTCTCAGCTTTTGTCATATTAATTGTTGCAGTTAATGTGGGAAGTGCGTTACAAACATTAGCCCATTTCAACCCTGAAATGGCCCGTTTGTGATTAGCTGGGTTATAAGTAGCATGATTTAATTTGATTTGATTGGTACGTTTGATCTCTGGACCTGAAAAAAAATATAGAAAAGCAGCATTAGTGAAAAGGGTCAAAGATGAATGTTGTAGCCTGTCCTTTCCTTTCTTTTTGTCTTGTAACCAGTCAAACCTTGTGTGGTTTACCAGTGTGTGTGCTGTGTCCTTTGTCAAGTCTTCCTTATCCCCCTATAACATCAGGCTTGGTTTTTTTTTATATCAATATTAGTAAGTGTTTAAAAAAAATTAAAAAAAAGTATTATTTTCACTGATTTGCGTTCATGTGTTACTGTTACTTGTGACCCAGATTGTGATCAAGTTTGAGACTATCAGTATTATTAGCTGTCTGTTTTCCATCAATATTATTAAGTATTTACAAAAAAAAAAGAAGAAAAAAAGAATGTGCTGCTAACACATGGGGTGTAACTTGTGATGCGGATTGCGATTGAATTGGAGACTGTATTCTATCAGTATTATCATTCGTCTGTTTTCTGTCAATCAAGCAATCAAATCAATCAGCTCCTCGGTAGTATAGTGGTCAGTATCCCCGCCTGTCACGCGGGAGACCAGGGTTCATTTCCCCGCTGGGGAGAGCGATTTTCTGACGGGCGCAATAGCCGAGTTGTTAAAGCGTTGGACTGTCAATCTGAGGGTCCCGGGTTCGAATCACGGTGACGGCGCCTGGTGGGTAAAGGGTGGAGATTTTTACGATCTCCCAGGTCAACATATGTGCAGACCTGCTAGTGCCTGAACCCCCTTCGTGTGTATATGCAAGCAGAAGATCAAATACGCACGTTAAAGATCCTGTAATCCATGTCAGTGTTCGGTGGGTTATGGAAACAAGAACATACCCAGCAAGCACACCCCCGAAAACAGAGTATGGCTGCCTATATGGCGGGGTAAAAACGGTCATACACATAAAAGCCCACTCGTGTGCATACAAGTGAACGCAGAAGAAGAAGAAATCAATCAAAAACACTTTACTAATCCACATGGAAATTAGCTTGTGCAATCACAGGCTAGTTGTAAACACCAACATAGAATATTATTAAGTGTTTAAAAAAAAAAAAAAAAAAAGAAGAAGAAAGAAAAAAAAGTTTATGAATATGCTGGGTGGGTGCTTATACACATGGGTGTTGTTAACTTTGTGGCGACAGATTGTGATCAAGAGCAAGTGCAAGCGCCTGCTGACCAGCACCACGCTGGAACAGACCACAGTGCCCCTCTCCTCCTTCCCCTTCCAGGTCAAGAGCTTGTGAGTACCTGGCTTTTCATCCGCTCTCTCTCTCTCTTCACACACACGTCCTGTTTTCAGCCGTGTGGGTCTGCCTGTTGTTATCACGATGTGGGTCTATCTGTGTCATGATGTGGTTCTATCTGTGTCATGATATGGGTATATCTGTGTCATCATGATGTGGGTCTGTGTCATCATGTTGGTATATATATATATGTGTGTGTGTGTGTGTGTGTGTGTGTGTTGTCATGATGTGGGTATGTGTGTGTGTGTGAGTGTGAGTGTGTGTGTGTGTGTGTGTGTGTGTGTGTGTTGTTATGATGTGGGTCTGTGTCGTCATCATTTTGGTATATATATGTGTTGTCATGATGTGGGTCTATCTGTGTCATCATGATGTGGGTCCGTCTGTGTCATGATATGTGTCATCTTATGGTCGGTCTGTCTCATGATGATATCTTGAGTCATGTGTATCAGTGCCATCATGATGTGGGTCTGTCTGTGTCATCATGATGTGGGTCTATCTATCTGTGTCATAATGACATGATTCTATCTGTGTCATTATGGTGTGGATATGTGTCATGATGTGGGTCTGTCTGTGCCATCATGATGTGGGTCTATCTGTCTGTGTCATAATGACATGATTCTATCTGTGTCATCATGGTGTGGATATGTGTCATGATGTGGGTCTGTCTGTGCCATCATGGTGTGGGTCTATCTGTCTGTGTCATAATGACATGATTCTGTCTGTGTCATCATGATGTGGATATGTGTCATGATGTGGGTCTGTCTGTGCCATCATGGTGTGGGTCTATCTGTCTGTGTCATAATGACATGATTCTATCTGTGTCATTATGGTGTGGATATGTGTCATGATGTGGGTCTGTCTGTGCCATCATGATGTGGGTATACCTGTGTCAAAATGTGGGTCTATCATTGTCATAATGCGGGTCTGTCTATGTTGTTACAGTGTTGGGCTATGTATGTGAGTATCACTCTGCATTGCAGTGCAGAAAAGACAATCAGCAACAAAGATGGCTCTGAACTTCACATGAACATGCAGTACACAGCTCTGCCTGTCGTCAACCTGGAAGCGGCAGAGGTGGAAAAGCGTAGAAAAGTCACTGAAGGTACGTGTTGCTGTTTGTTTGGTATGGGTAAAAATTATGTGTTGCTGTGAGTGTGTGTGGGCACATGTGTGCATGTGTGCATGCTTGTGTGCGTGTGTGCGCTTGCAGGGCATCATGTGCGAATGAGCAGTCACCTGTGTGTCTTATGGTTAGTTATGGAAAACTGAGATGGTTGGAAATCTTAAATCAACCAGAATGTACATGGAAATTTATTGCTGAAGTGCTCTTGCTTATTTTTATTGCTGCCAAAGAAGAGTTGAATCATGCCTTTTCAGGCTTAAGGACAAATAGATTCATAATAAGTAAACATGAACTAACTTTCTTTGGTAAATCTGATTGAGTAAATGTATACGAACATGTCTGTTGCACTTGTTTGTATTTTAGTATTTTATTTTTTGTCAGTAAGACTTGAATGTAATTTTAGTGATCATCTTTACAAAAACTCTTATCTTGATATTACAGACATAGTTTATTGTGTGTAATAATTTAAACTATTTATTATCTTAATATGTTATTTTGAGTTTGACTTGATTTGAGTGAACAGAATGAGCTCTAATATGATTTGGATAAAAAGAAATAATGTGTAAAAATGAGGCTATGCTGATCATGCTGGAACCAAGGCAGAATCTTTGTCTGGTCCTTTATGATGTATTGCATGTTTTGTATGCTTCTGAGTGTATGCATGTGCGGGGAATAGACATTCCACTTATGACTTTTTCTTTGTTTGTTGAACTCAGTGGCCGGGGTGATGTACGTGTGTATCCATGGAGCCAGCAATGTGAAGGCTGCTGACAAGACTGGAGCCTCAGACCCGTACTGTGTTCTGTTCTGCAACAGGAGGAGGGTGAGCTGAACTGTGCTGGTGTGTATGTACTTGTGTACATGGGTTTGGTCAACTGGCAGATGTGTATTTGGGTTAGAATGCATGCAGAGATGGTTTTTTTTCCTTTTAAAATTACCACCAAGAGAAAATGCAGTATCCCTACTAGTAAAAGTGTGAATAAATCAGCATGTTGGTTGTGGCCACTCAGCTTGAAGAAGAAGAAAATTGAAAAACTATAAAAGCATTGCACACATATTTTACTTGTACTTGTTGAGAAGTTTACACCAAGCACTATACAGACATCTGGATGCCATTAAAGTTTCTGTCCATCATAAATCTCATCTGAAAGTTCTTTTTTCTGCCTATCCATTTTGTTTTTGGTTTGTTTCTATTAACTGCAAGTCCAGACAATTTAGAAAAAAAAAATCTGAGGTAAATATTGACTTAATGAATGATTCTCCTGAACGGCCTTCTTGCAATCACTGGGCTTGCCCCTTGACCTCACTGACACACTGTCCATTACTTATATTCTGAAGTTGCTGCATCTCTTCACCTTAACTTAGTCTGTTTCATGGAAATTTCTTTCCAACACTTCTTTTTTCTATTTTTTTCCAAGTACTGACATTTCATGTACCAGCTTTTCTTCACTTTCTATATCTTTTCATTGCGTGCTATATGTTGGCCACAATTGGTACAAACATGATTGTACTGCTGAGATGATATCATATGGGTTTGAACAGTAATTTTCCTACTGGCAAGAAGTTGTGCTTTTAATCTGCACTATGCAGCAGGAAGAAAATTCTTGTACACAGTCAGAACGTTTAGAAAAATGACAGAAAATATGGAGAACCAACCTAAATGAATGCAGCTGCTGTGTGTGCTTGAGCTGTAGTCTGAGTTTTGGTTATGTATTTTTGTCTTTTGGTTTGTTTCAGCTGCTTACCACCCCCTATGTGCCAGTAACACGTAACCCTCGCTGGGAGTCATGGGTGGAGTTTTTCGTTGGCGACTTCACCCAGGTGAACACTGAATTGGTGGTCTCTGACTGCATGTACTTTAGAATTACTGCCTTTGTAATGCCATAAAGGCACTCTTTAAACACTCATAAAAAAAAGTTCACTTTTAAATGTACCAGTTCAGGCCAGGTTGAGAAACTACAGTTCATTTTTAGACTAAATATTTGTGAAAATTTCAGATTACCAGACTGTTCTGTATGTCTTGTCTCTTTGTCTAGGTACCTGTTGACCAAACAACCATCATATGATCTGCAAGCTGATTTACTGCTTAATTAGCGAAGGCTCATTTGAAGAAAAAAAAACAAGAAGAGAAAATTGTGATACCTGAGTATGTGTGATACAATGCAATACAGTACAGTTCAGTATGATACAATACATTAAGCACAAGTTAATTAAAAGACAAAAAGAAAAGAAAAATATTGTGTGTAAGTTGTAATACAATGCAATACAAAATGATGTGATACGAAACTTAGCCTCCGGCAGGGGTCTGACATTCCTGTCCTGTGCAAACTACTATCCGCCTATGCGGAGCAGACGAAACTACGGCCGATAACCTCCAGGAATGTCAGACCCCTGCCGGAGTCTGCACTAGTTGGGTCACGGTAAGTATGTTATTTAAACGTAATTTTAGATAGAAAATTTCCTATTTATTCATTATGGAATGTATGCACATAAAGTCCATTTCATACAATCCACTCCCTCTCAGACATATGAAATTGCATCAGTACAAACACACCATTAGACCATATCCTGTGGACTTTGTAGTTGATTGGTGATCAGTGAAAATGAATCAGCTCTTTTGGTTTTCCTTTTCAGAGCACTTATTCCTTCTTTGTGTTTGACTGGGATGGGAGCAGTACGATCAATGACGACTTTCTTGGGGTGGCCCATCTGTCCCTGCTGAAGGTACAGTTTGGTTGATGTTCTCCCTCCGCACCCCCGCCCACTGTTTTCTGCTGGTCATTATTTACTGCTGCACAGTTTTATCGCTCTCTCTCTCTCTGTCTCTGTCTGTCTCTCAAAAGCGTTTTCTGAAGCGTAAATCTTAGAAGGATCAAATATATAAGCATACAAAATGATATCAGCAAAAAATGTTGTCTTCTGCCAAACATTAGTCTTTTCCAGGACAAGCGAATTCCATTTTTCAATTTCAGTCTGATACAATATAAAAGTCTCCTTTGCAGTGTTTTGAGTCCCTCCACACGTTTGAGAAGAAACTTCTAACCTTTGTCACCCCTCAAGATTCAGTTCTTTTTTGATGCATTTGTTGTTTATCATAAAATGTATTGATTATTATTATGGTCATGATGATGGTGGCGGTTTCTTTCATTCTTTCTTTCTTTATTAACCAGTTTATTTATTCATTTATTTATTATCATTTTTTATTTTTATTATTGTCATCATTGCAACTGGTCCCTCCTCACTGCATTGAGCTATCTTCTTTTGACATGGGTACATTAGAACAAAATCCAACACGAAATACAAAAAAAAAGAAAAAAAAAAAAAATCAAATTAGATGATTGAGGCAAGTTCCTATCATTATTGCCATTATAATTACTAGTAGTAGCAGTAGTAGTAGAAGTAGTAGTCGCAGTAGTATTCATGATTATATTATTCATCCTTTATCATTGAACCCTCGACTGACAGGAGGAGACATCAGTGGTGAAGCGGTCGCTGACTCTGGGCTACAACCGCCCGGAGGAGGGTTTCACCCCGGACAAGACCTGTGGCAACATCACCGTCTCCATCCTCTTCAGGCCTGTGGCCTCCGTGGCCAAGTCTGGTGAGAGTCTGCTGGCTTGCTTCTGTTGTGTGCGCGTGTGCGTGTGAACGTGAGGGCGTATGAGCAGAGATGCTAACTGTTATGATTTTGCCATATTTTGTTATGCTTGATGGCAGTTTGTTTCAGTGTTATATCAATGTCAAAACTGTACCGACAAAGTTTATTTTCAAGTACATAGCATGGTCACATGCTTTCCTGTCATAACATTACCCAGAAGCTCTCGACATATTGATCAGGAGGCCAAGGCAGTCACTACTAACCTTGGTCTCACGTGGTGATGCTCAGCTTATTGTGAGCATGTTCACTTTGAAACAGCATTGAGTGGACCGATCAGCTTGATCGTTTGCTCGAACAAGAGAGAGCGTGGCTGAATCAAGTTGCTTCTCGGTCAAACAGTGTGTGTGCCTGGTGGATTAAGCTATGGAGTGCAAAGAAGGAACAAGTGACTCGAAATAGAGAAGTCAGCCATGGGTTCTTCTTCTTCTTCTTCTGCGTTCACTCGTATGCACATGAGTGGGCTTTTACGTGTATGACCGTTTTTACCCTGCCATGTAGGCAGCCATACTCCGTTTTCGGGGGTGTGCATGCTGGGTATGTTCTTGTTTCCATAACCCACCGAACGCTGACATGGATTACAGGATCTTTAACGTGCATATTTGATCTTCTGCTTGCACACGAAGGGGGTTCAGGCACTAGCAGGTCTGCACATATGTTGACCTGGGAGATCGTAAAAATCTCCACCCTTTACCCACCAGGCGCTGTCACCGTGGTTCGAACCCGGGACCCTCAGATTGACAGTCCGACGCTTTAACCACTCGGCTATTGCGCCTGTCTAGCCATGGGTTCAAAACCTGACTAGCGCATGGGGTTGTGCTGCAGATCAGGCACCAGCTTAGAAGATATATAGTTTATATGGATTTATCTGAACGCAGTGACGCCTCCTTGAGAAACTGAATCTCTCAGTTTTGAAAAGCTGTTATTGTTCTTTGTGTTTTACCCAGAGAGGTTTCGGGGAGCTGAATACAGTTTCAAGGGCGATGAGTACCTGTATCGTGAGGACCTTGTGTCCCCTTCTTCTGTGGTAAGTATCGGGTGGTGGTTGTTTTTTAACCTGTTTTGGTGATGGATGGGTGGGACTGATTTGAAATCAAGCAATGACTGCTTTTTGGGTGTGTGCATCTGTGTGTATTAATCCAACAGTTGCCCATTTGCACACACAAGCATGTGTGTATTTGTGAATGAATGTGTGAATGTGTGTGCTTTGTCTTTTTTTTTTTTTTTTTGCGTGTGTGCATTTTATGTTTTGACATGTCAGTTTGATTTGTTTTGTTGATGAAATTTATAGTAGATGATTAAAGCACCTTTGAGGGTCTTGAAAAAAAAATCATTTTCAATACAGAATCAAAATTCTTTACAAATTAAAGCATAGAATATGAATACTTGGTGACAGTGTTAATTCATGTAAATTTAGGCCTTTTTTTTTTTTTCTAATCGTAGTTGAATTTCCTGAGTACAGTTTGATCAGTTTTATGGGCAGTGGAGAATGTATCAGCTTTGTTTCACTCTTCTGTTTTGTGCACATTTAGTTGGCGAGTTAGTAAACTTGTCCAGTTGCCTGTTTAGAGCATAATTGTGTTAGACATCTGACTTATTTGGCAGATGAGCTGTGCAATTGTCACCACATGCTTGGAATGATTATTGACTGACATGTGAAGATAATTTTTTTGTACATAAATTACAGATAATCTTGTTGTACCATGATGTGTAAATTATCGGCTGAATGTTTTGTTTATCAGTTATTGATTTTACATCAGTATCGGTGAATATATCTTTAATGGTTTAATTGTGCAAATAACCTTTTTATAGTATGTACCTGTGTACATCATTATTAACGTTTTAACTGTCCTGAAAGTATCAAATAATTGTATGTTTTGTACAATATCATTGATTGTTTCAAATTATATACATTTGTACATCTCCATTAACTATTTAACTGAGCTTAAAGTATCAGTTAATTGTATCATAGTATACACATGTGTACATCATCAGTTGAATGATTTTGTTTGTGAATGTTATGTATTATACCTTGTTACTGTTGTGGCAGTGATTTTAAGCGCTGTGTCTTTTTGCTCAAATCAATCAATCAAATGTCTTTTTGTTGTATCATGCATGAAATATTCAATGCCATGCTTCCATCTCATGCCATACCTTTTTATTTTCCTTTTCCATCTTTTTAGATGAAGGTGAGTATTCATTCATTATTATTCTTCCTCATTGTTGCACTGACTTCGGCTTGTAGTCATGAGTGGTCCATACATTTTTGTGTGCATTTTTCATTCACTGATTCTTGTCTGTAAATGTATTGTGTGATCATCAGAGAACACACTTGCATGTGACTCCATTGAACTGCAGCTTAATGTTTTCATTCTGTGTAGAAGTTTTGAGGAAAAAAACAAAGTAAAATAGCACAGATGTATGTGATATACATTGTGAGGCTCATAACTTTATTCTTTGTGTAAGTAGAGAGGGATAGATAGAGGGGGGTGGGGTGGGAACTGCTCAATCACTGAGATACATTTCTTCCTTTGATCTGATTTTTTCAGTTGCTTTTTTTTAACATTGAGGAAACACAATCAACATCACGAATAGTTTACACCAAACAAAACTAATATGATTTACTGTTAAGCATAATGAAAGGCTGGTATTACATTTTTGTTGTTGTTGTTTTCATTAAATGGCTGAATCTTGGTGCACATCACAAATACGGGTCAGGGTACATGCATTTGTTATCACACATTGTGTGACAAGTTTCTTCATTTTGTATAGCAAAAGAAACGGATGGGCGCAATAGCCGAGTGGTTAAAGCATTGGACTTTCAGTCTGAGGGTTCCGGGTTTGAATCATGGTGACAGCACCTGGTGGGTAAAGGGTGGTGATTTTTATGATCTCTCAGGTCACAGGTCAACATATGTGCATATCTGCTTGTGCCTGAACCCCCTTTGTGTGTATATGCAAGCAGAAGATCAAATACGCACGCTAAAGATCCTTTAATCCATGCGTTCAGTGGGTTATGGAAACAAGAACATACCCAGCATGCACACCCCTGAAAGCGGAGTGTGGCTGCCTACATGGCGGGGTAAAAATGGTCATACACGTAAAAGTCCACTCGTGTACATATGAGTGAACGTGGGAGTTGCAGCCCACAAACACAGAAGAAGAAGAAATGGACATTCCCATCTGTTCTCTGTCCCTGATGATCAACCCTTGTCTGCTGTTGACAAGTGTGCTGCTCAGTGAAGGCTGTCATTGACTGTGATGAAACTGAGATACACTATTCAGGACAGCAGTCACAATTTTTCATTTGGACTCCTTCCTCATGGAGCTGCATTACTTTTGTTCAGTAAAATCAGTTACACCACCTGCAGGTACACAGAAAGTAGGCACTGCATTTTGATTTATGCCTCACTAACTCCAGAAAAGTTCAGTAGTTAAGGGGTTAACAGATTCCTTTTGATCAAGTGCATGTACGGCTGCTGTGCAAAGTGGAACTTATTAGTAGATCCCTCAATAGAAATATTACTTATTAGTCAATCAGTCAATCAACCGGTCACTTTATTCTCTGAAACAGAGTACAGAAATTCGCCTTCGCCTCCAGCCTGAATCTTATTTTTAGAAAATGTATAAAACTGTCCAGTATAGGAGTTAATCTTTGAATGGTAATTTACACTTATAAATGCACACCTGCACTCTTTAATCATGATACTGAAAACGTCAGCGTTGGTAGGAGGTAGATATGATGTGTGGACAAGATATTGAGTACGCAGCTTCAACATTGAAAGTGTGAAGTACTTTAGAAATGCTCATTCCATTGTTTTAAATTTGTTTTCATTTAAAACTTCCACATTTAGCTGAACCATTCATCCCCCACTCTTTTATGCTTGTGTTTTAATCCAGTTGTTAACTGGAAATTTAACTTCCCAGGTTTAATTATTTGTCCATCTTTGTCAAGCGCTTCTTTGAATAACTGAACTGAACTGTTGAACTGTATTTTTAATCACACATACTTAACTGTGACCCAACTAGTGCAGACTCCAGCAGGGGTCTGATATTCCTGTCCTGTACAAACTACTATCCGCCTATGCGGAGAAAATGAAAGTAACTATGGCCGATAATCTCCCGGAAGTAGGTAACCTCCCCTTTGTCCCGCTGGTTAGCGCCCTCTTTTTCCAGCAGCCATCATGACTCCTGCTCCTGTGATCTTCATACGGCTAAGTTTTTTTTTCTTTGGTATTTTCTGTCTTTTTTAGAATTTAATTGCCCAAATGTTCATCTGTATTTCCCAGCTGAATATTTATATATATACATTATTACCAAATACATATGAAAAATAAGTATCTAAAATCAGGTGGTACATTTGTTGTCAAATTAATCTGTATTAAAGTGGCTGTTGTATCTTTGGCTGAACAAGCATGTTGATTGTGAACCTCAGAAAGATGTGTTTATTGCCATGGTCATCCCAATCAGAAAGTGCCTTTAACATTATAGTGAATCAAATGGCATCACCAAAATTTTTCTGTCCTCACCAAGATGGATGCAGTCTTTTACTGTTTGTATCTTCACATTTCTACCATTTCTGAGTCAGCACATTTTGGTGTGGTATTTTCATATGTTTCAAAACAAAATTGTTTTATAACTTGGAAAAAAAAAATCTTCTTCCCATATTTTACTTTTGTCACTGTAATCATTTTGATTCTAAATATTTCAGTTGTTGTACCCAGATCTGTCTAATGTATTCAATGTTTGATAATTGCCTCTGTCCTGTGACTTTTTAAATTATTTTATTTTGTTGGATACATTGCTTTCATTCTCATTATACCATCATGAGCATCATGACTGTTCTGATCAATGACATCTTTTTAAGCAGTCATCGTGATCTATATGCCAGGACATGGGTGTGTGAAAGGTACCAGAAGATGTATGGGCAACACTTATCTTCATTGTTATTGTGAACATCAGAATTTTCCTTTAATTGTTCGGAGTGAATTAACTCAGTGACGTTGGTTGTTGTTTTCTTTTCTTGGGGGTGGGGGGGCAGGGGGGTGGGGGGGGATAGATATTCAGTATATCATAAAGGCAGCAAATATGGCAAAACTTGCAAACAATACATTTGATAACTGATAAATGAGACAATCTGAATTGGAAAAGAAAGAAGTTATTTTGTGCAGTGCAAAAATGAAAAATGAGAATACTAGTAATATTCACACACACACACGCGCGCGCGCATGCACACCACACACACCCCCCGACCCCCCAACACACACACACACACACACTCAGGGACTCTCATTGTCACTCTTCTCCCTCTCTGTGTCTCTGTCTCTGTCTCTCTCTCCCACACACAAGCACGCATGTACATACACACGTGCGCGCGCACACACACACACACACCTTTTGCTGATTCCACTCCACTTTTGCCCCTCAGCTGGATCATAATGTGCTTCAACAGAAGTAGACAGGTTGCACCACTAATCTCTGTCGTGCCTGAGGTATAACCACATGTTTTCGGTCACTTCTAACACGTCCCTGGTTTTGTCTCTTCTGCTTGTACAGAGCAGCTCTTCTAGAGCTCACCCTCCGAAGGACAGTGAAATTCCAGATGACCAAGAATTGGTACACCAGTTTCTGTGTCTAGCTTTTGGGTTTTGGGGTGGAAAAAAAAGAAAGGAATGCTGTTGTGTATGCTGCTCTTTTTGTTTTGTGTTCCACAGTGCCCCCTCTCCCTTTCCCCACCCCAGTTCCACAACACCCCACCCCTCCTCTTCTTCCCCCCCCCCTCCCCGCCCCCTCATCCGTTATTCTTCCCCCTTGTCCACTTCCCCCCTGTCAGCCTGGAATGTTCTTCTTTGGGCCATGGAACAGTTGTTTTTGTGGTGATGTGTTTCTTTGGCATGTGCGGAAAGGTCTATGTGATGGGGGGGGGACCTGTTTTTGGCCTTTAACGCTGATGTGCTGTTAATGGTTAGAGGTTGTTGGTGGTGAGTGTTTGTTCTGTTGGCGTGTGTTCGGTTTTTTGTTGTTGGCAAAGAGGTTTTACTGCGTTTTGAAAAGGGATAATGTTATTTCTAATGCTGAAATTAACATGTGTCTGTTACTAAAATCAACATTGTGGATTATCGTTTGTGGATGTTTTCTGGGAGAATATTGTGGGAGATTATTTTTGTGCTTTTTGCGTATACTTAAATGCTAACTGTAACTTTATTCAGCTTTGTCAAGGGAGGAGATACATCTGTATCTCTGTATTTCTTTATATATTTTTTGTTTGAATTGTATCTTTTCAATGGGAAAGAAGGTTTCTGAGTGTAGACATGATTAAGTTCCATACACAGACCAGGAATTTTACTCTCCTTCAGCTAGACCTTATGGTGGTCTGGGTGCTAGTCATTGAGTTGAGACAATAAACCGATGTCTCAACTCAACCGATGTCCCATATGCAGCTTGCACCTAGCACACGTAGAAGAACCCACAGCAACAAAATGGTTGTCCCTGGCACAATTCTGCAGAAAAAAAATCATCTTTGATAATGAAGCAAACACGCTTGTAGACAGATAAAAAAAAAAAGAAGAAAAATAAGGGTGGCGCTGTACAGTGGTGACGCTTTCCTCCTTTGGAAAGCAGCCGGAATTTCACGTTGATATATCTGTTGTAACCAAAAAAATATTGAAATACAATACAGTATGATACAATACAATGCAATGCAAAGCAACGCAACACGATGATAGAGGATTTGAATTTGGTGAATATGATCCCGTGTAAACCAGACACAAGTTTACTGACACTCAGTATCAGAGAAAAGAAGCACAATTTAATGCACAGTTGGGTTTTTTGCTTGTTTGTTTTTTTGTTTTTTTTTTTTACCTCAGCTTACTTAAAATGTTACTGAGATTGAGCGATGGAAAAGCTTATAAGAGAGAGAAAAAGAGATAAGAAAATATGGCATACAGAGAAAATCATCAGTTTATGTCCTTTTTTTCGTTTTTCTTTTTGTTTTACTTTTTTAATTAATTATTTATTTATTTATTTAACTGTGCTGCAGATTGCAATGAGTATGATACTGACATCAAATCCAGCCATTAAAAGCTTATTTTTCTGCTGTGTTATATATAATTTATATTTCATTACACCAGGTTTGCTGTCATCACAAAGCATTCTTGTTTTCAGTATTTTTGTTTTATTGTTGCTGATTTTTAATTTGATGCTTTTTGAAAAAAAAAATAGAAACAGTTACTTTATGTTGTTTTGTTTACTCTTTCAACTTCATTGATGTATGTTATGTTACTTTTATTTTTATGCTTCTGTTGAATCTTGTATGATTATTTAGACAGTTTTGCGTTGGTACTTTCATCTCTATTTGTAACTTATGTTTCATTTTTCTCTCTCACATATTTCATTGCGTCATGTCACTTATTTCATTGCGTCATGTTTCAAAATGAAACCTAAAAAAAAAGTCCCTTTTGACTGGTAATGAACTGACCTGATGATGGCAACCTTTCATCTCTTCCTCACCCGCACCCCCACACCCCACCTCCACCTTTTTCCACAATGATATCGCTTCTTTCCTGAAGGTGAAAGATAAGACAAAGATGATTTGAAAACCACTATGTTCGTGTGATTTTGTTTACATTTTATGTGGTGGTTTAGTATGTCAGTATCTCTCACTGTCTCTCTCTCTCTCTGTATGTGTATATATATATATATATATATATATATATATATATACATACACACACACATATAGATATATACACATATATACATATATATATATATATATATATATATATATATATATATGTATATATGATTTTTTTTTTACATTCAGTCTGCCTATGATCTTCAGAATGCAGTAGAAGCTTATGAAGGTAACAAAACCTATGTCAACGGAAACTGAACTGACATTGACCATTATTTGGAGTGCTTTGTCAGTCTAAATGGAATGAACACACACTATGCATGACTCTGATTTGGCATAGACTGCTATCGAGCTAACATAATTTGTAGTACACTGCTTTTTGCAGTGGATTTTTGTTGTTTGGAACATTTTTGCTGTATTGTAATTTAGAGGTGATGCTGAATGGATTTGGGAGATGAGAATGCAGACTGCAGAACGCAATATACTTTTATTATGTTCAAGGAGAAATTTATTTGTGGTGTAAGACACATGAACGGTACACATGAACCACAGTCTTTCAGAATTTGTATATATATATATATGTATATATATATGTATATATCATTATATATATATATATATATATATATATATATATATATATATATATATAGGGGGGGTGTGTGTGTGTGTTTGTATGTGCATATATATATATATATATATATATATATATATATATATATATATATATATATATATATATATATATAGGTGTGTGTGTGTGTGTGTGTGTGTGTAATGTAATATAATATATATGTGTGTGTGTGTGTGTGTGTGTGTAATCACAATCATACACATGCAGAAATCACAGTTAAAGGCGTATACTTTCATACCATAATCAAACAGAGACATACAATGAAAATGTACTATTCAACAGTGTTTTGAAATTTAGATGAAGTATCATGGGCATGTATACTCTGGCATACTTTTTATGGAGTCAAATGATAAATTATTGATTATTTTTGTATGGCTGGAGTTATTATTTCTATGACCTAGTTTCTCATGGAATGGTTCCATTTTAACTCCTGGCTGAAAAATTAGATTGTGTCTTAAGCATCATTTGAAACAGTGTTGTTTTAAAGAATACAGAAGCACACTAAACTTTGTTGTTATGTGGAAAGCTCTTGCTTGAGTGCAGAAAAACAACAACAACAACAACAAACAAACAAACACCACACATGGATTTGAAGGCACAGGGCATGCTCTTGATTGCAAAGAAATTGAAACACACTAAACGGTGGCTTCAGCATGGCATGCAGTTGTTTTATGATGTGTTTTGTTTTGTCAACAGAGGAGTTGTGTTTTGTTTTAACAAAAGAGTCTGAAAGATAGTGTAACTATTTGTTAACTCTTTTTTTTGTTTTTTGTTTTGTTTAAAGAGTGGTTATGGGGAAAGAAGAGGCATCATCAGAAGAGGTGATAGCAGGAGCACTGAACTTGGTAAATTGTTAACGGAAGAATTTAAACGAAACTTGCTAAACTGTTATCCACTGATAGCAAGAGCGCTGAGCTTGCTAAATTGTTAACGGAAGAATTTAAACTGAACTTGCTAAACTGTTATCCAGTGATAGCAAGAGCGCTGAGCTTGCTAAATTGTTCAACAGAAGAATTTAAACTGAACTTGCTAAACTGTTATCCACTGATAGCAAGAGCGCTGAGCTTGCTAAATTGTTAACGGAAGAATTTAAACTGAACTTGCTAAACTGTTATCCAGTGATAGCAAGAGCGCTGAACTTTCTAAATTGTCAACGGAAGAATTTAAACTGAACTTGCTAAACTGTTATCCAGTGATAGCAAGAGCGCTGAACTTGCTAAATTGTTAACGGAAGAATTTAAACTGAACTTGCTAAACTGTTATCCAGTGATAGCAAGAGCGCTGAACTTGCTAAATTGTTAACGGAAGAATTTAAACTGAACTTGCTAAACTGTTATCCAGTGATAGCAAGAGCGCTGAACTTGCTAAATTGTTAACGGAAGAATTTAAACTGAACTTGCTAAACTGTTATCCAGTGAATGCAAGAGCGCTGAACTTGCTAAATTGTTAACGGAAGAATTTAAACTGAACTTGCTAAACTGTTATCCAGTGATAGCAAGAGTGCTGAACTTTCTAAATTGTCAACGGAAGAATTTAAACTGAGCTTGCTAAACTGTTATCCAGTGATAGCAAGAGCGCTGAACTTGCTAAATTGTTAACGGAAGAATTTAAACTGAACTTGCTAAACTGTTAGTGTTATCCAGTGATAGCAAGAGCGCTGAACTTGCTAAATTGTTAATGGAAGAATTTAAACTGAACTTGCTAAACTGTTATCCAGTGATAGCAAGAGCGCTGAACTTGCTAAATTGTTAATGGAAGAATTTAAACTGAACTTGCTAAACTGTTATCCAGTGATAGCAAGAGCGCTGAACTTGCTAAATTGTTAACGGAAGAATTTAAACTGAACTTGCTAAACTGTTATCTGAAGACTGGAAACTGAACTTGCTAGACTGTTAACTGAAGAATGGAAACTGAACCTGGCTGACAACAGAAGTGTTTCACACTCTGCTTTTGTCCAAACTGAGCGGTTGAGTTGTGCGTACTAGTAACTGTAACATTTGATTTAGTGCTGTTCCGATTGAAAGGGTTGGTATGATGACTTTACAAATAATTCAAAATGCCTGTCTGTGGACAGGCACTGAGAGAAAAACGCATTATGTATAATTTTATCATTGCTTGGAATATTGGAATATTTAGATTTTATTTTAAGTCATCTCTGCCTTCCAAGAAACAATCTGCTGTCATTAATCTTCTGTTGCTGGAAGTGTTCTGGTCAAAAAGAGAGTGTGTATTCTTCATCTTCATCTTCATCTTTTCACTATTACATTATTTCACTACAGGTTATGTTTGGCAAGGGGAGACGGGGGGGGGGGGGGGGGCACCGGGGAAGAAAAATTAACTGTGTGCATGTATGAGTGAGAGAGAGAGAGAGAGAGAGCACAGTGGGTTCAGAATTTCTGTTGTTCTTAATCTTTCTTTCTGTTTATGAATCTTCCCTATGTTTCCTTCTAAAGTGCTTCTCAGTCCGTGTATGAATATCAGGTTCTGAAAGTAACCATCAACAAAACAGTTACTTCAGTCATTTTGTAACTCGGATATAAACAGCCCTTCATATATACAACCATCATCTCATTATTAGTTTGTTTTGTTCTGACTCATGCTAGCTTGTGGATAGCTTCGTCGACACTTACCCAGTGGATGGTTTATTTATGTCTCTGTAACCATCACCATGTTTTTGTATCTTTAAATTCTATATTGTTTTTGTTGTTGTTGTTGTTGTTTTGTGGCCCTGCATGGTCGCTTTGCTTTTTTGTTGTTGTTGGGATTGGGGTGGGAGGTGTTGTGCGTACAAGTGTACTCCATACTGGATTTAACTAACGTGACTGCTAATGCAGGAAAACAGCTTGCATTGTGCATGCGTATTGAATTCATGGCTATTGTACATGTTGCACTTGGATTGTTCCAGTACATTGTTTGTATCCTCTCGGCATGTCTGGTGAAAGAGAACATTGTATTTGATTGTGTCTTTATTATATATTATGAGATTCAGTGGTTTTTTGATGTTATTTGGTGATTTTGGTTTTTAAATGAAATTGTTGAAATTGAAAATATGGCAGCTGTTGCATAATTTCTAATCAAAAGAGAACAGTTTAGGAATTATTATTAAAAAAAAAAAAAAAAAAAAAAATTATGGTTGGTTACTCAGTCTGAATGCCTTCATTAGTTGTATTTTGTGACATATATGTTTTTAGACATTATTTTATTGTTTTTGGAAGACACAGTACAGTATTTCATTGTTTTTTTCCCCCTCCATTTCTTGAGGAATTGTAGTAACTTCACTGATATCCTTCTTTGAAACGTTTTTTTTTTTTTTTTTTTTTTTTTTTGTATAAATTTATGTTTTCTCTCGCTCTCTCTGAATTTTGTTGTTGTTGATGTAGTAGTATTTATGTTCCCTCTCTCTTACTCTGTGTGTGTGTGTGTGTGTGTGTGTGTGTGTGTGTGTGTGAGAGCGCACACATGCATGCATGGGCACATATCTGCACATGTGCATGGCATGCATTGCATTACGTGCAGTTCTGTAGGTTTTTGTAGTTTTATTCACATATGTTTTCATGATATTTTCTTCATTTTTGCTGATTAGATAATTTTAATGTCATGCAATCATCAAACCTGAACACATAAAGATCCATCAAAAGATAAACAAAAAAAACCCAACAGTTCTCATTATTTTCTCAGTGCTTCAAAAGATGTATTGTAGATTAAGATCAGTACATTTAAGGCCTTGCAATTTAAATTACATTCAGTACACTTCAACATAGATGATTAATTTTTATGTTTAAACAATTGCACAGCATGTGTTGTGTCTGTACTCTTAGAACATTTCAGTACATTTGTACTGTTCTTACATTTGGACATTCTTATTACCTATAAATTTTTAGAACCTCTGCACTTTTATACTGCACACATAACTTCTCACAGGACAACTGTCTGTTCAGTGAACATTACTTGAGTTCACTATGATATGTGTAGTTCAGTACATCTGTCCTCATGTGCACTGAATATTTCAGCACGTGTGTACTTAATCTGTACTCTTCAGATGTCATGGGAATCCAGAACTAATGAAGTTGATATTACTGCTTGAAAGGATACATACATAGTATTTACTGTTGAAATACATGTGAAAAAAAACCTCATTACAAATCAGTTACTTTTCAAACTCTTCTTGTTCTCTGCTTCTACGTCTTTATCAGTATGTATTTCCATTTTGACAATTCCTCTTCCAGTCAATCTCCCGTACCCAAACTAGACACACACAAACACACCCACACCAGACACATAGTGATGATGAGGTGCTCTGTTTTCTCTCTCTCTCTCTCTCTCTCTCTCTCTCTCTCTCTCTCTCTCTTCTTTAGATATCATCCAACTTATTTCGTTCAAAAGAAGAAGTTAGAAAAGCTGTCATTTATAGAACTTCGTCAACAACACTAATAATGATGATAATAAAGATAATAATAGTAATAATTATACTACTACTACTACTGATTGTGATGGTGATGATGCACAACATAAAGATTGGCCTTCTGGTCACATCTGAATGTGCTGTCATTTTGATGGTGCCAGAGAAGATGTAGATTTTTTTTTTTTTATTTCCCAACTTCATGAAACACTACATGTTAATATCATAGCTGTCAGAGGTTGATCTCAAAAGCAAACACACACTCATGTACATATATGCACATGTGCATGCACGCACACACACACACACACACACACACACACACACACACACACACACACACACACACACACACACACTCTCTCTCTCTCTTTCTCTAGGGATGTGTTGGGAAACAAGAGGTCATACTGCACTTCAAGCTTTTTAGCCTCTCATAATTTTTTTTTTCTTCTGGACATTTATTATTTTCACTTGCTTTTATTATTATCATTTTTCAATATTGAGGGTTTCTATTAGTGTTACACTGAGGGTTATTATGATGATAATTGTATGTATTGTATGAGCTCATTTCTATATATATGTACATATGTTAATTTTTTTTTTTTATATGTAATTTGATCATATATCCATTTATGTATTTATTTGTTAACTTTTTTTTAATGCAGGGAGACACCCGTCGCTCACTTTCTGCTGCACATTACATGGATGAAATTCTGGAAGGTATGTGATTGAGATGTATTTTTAACCCTTTAAGTTTCAGTGTTCACTTTCAGCACCATATATTTAAAGTCCAGTGCTTTAGTCACTCAGCAAAGGTGTCCATTGTTTATATCATTTTATGCCTTTGTTTCTATGTGTGCCTTTTTTCTGTGTGCATGTGTATTTTACTATGAAAGTGGAATTTTCTGGAGCAGTTTGCCAGGGAATGATTCTGGTGTTTTTTTTTGTTTTTTTTTTTTTTTGTCACATGTACTGAATCCATCCTGCACACAGGATCTTGGTTCATGTCTCAACAGAAGGACTAGCAGTGGGGGAAGTAAAAATTTTGGTCTGTGCTGGACTTGAACAAATTGACATTTACTTCCTTTCAGGGTGCATTATCATTAGGCCACTGCTTTACACCAGGCCACTATTCCATGTTTGGGTGCAACTTGGCTGGGACAGGGAACAGTTCTCACACATGGAATCGAGTTTGATGGCATTTATAAATGCATAAACAGATCTGCCTGTTTCTGTTTCTCCTCTGCATCCCATCTCACTCTCTTTGATCAGGCCCCGTCTTGTCAGTGCATTCTCAGATTCAAATACTCTACAGTCGCCACCACTCTGTCTCTGTCTCTGCACCTTACACTTGGGACAAGCTCCCTCTTTTGCTTTGTCAGATTTCTGCACTCAGCTCTTTCAAGTCTAGCCTTAACTCATTCCTCCCCATATAAGAGTATATTCATAATGTTGAGCCATCCATCTCTGACCTTTCACAAGTACACTTCTAACAGAGCACCTACCAAGAATGGAGCATTCTCACTAATGGCTGTTTCCAGTATTTATTCAGTTTGGCGACTTAAACCCATTCTTAAATGGTTTGCTTCCATGCCATGTTGGCACTATTTTTGTCTGCACCAGATTTTAGTGAATCGATCGACTTTCAGTCATCATGTATAAACACCCACAGTGTCTCTCAGCTGAACAAGCATCCCACAGGTTGGTGAGTGGTTCATGAACCATGACAGCAATGATAACTCTGTTGAGGCTGGTATCGGTGAGCAGAGTGACAGTGGAAGTGAAGACGAAGCTGTTGCATCAACATCAACAGGCAGATCAAACACAAACTGCGTGCGTTGTTCATTTACAAATTATATTATTTATGGCGAGCTGCAACAAGGGAAGAGATCACACGGAGGTCAGAAGAAGCGCTTCAGAGATACTCTGAAAGTCTCTCTTACAGCGTTTGATATCAACCCTGACTCCTGGGAGGAATCTGCAGTGGACCGTGACAAATGGCGCACTGCTGTGCACAAAGGTGCCAAGTTGTGCGAGGCCAACAGGACTGCTGCAGCTGTTCAGAAGAGGCAGGCCAGAAAGTCACGGGCAAACAAGCTCCCTGACAGTGATATGCCTGTCTTTGTCTGCCCCAACTGTCGGCGAACATTTCGTGCGCAGATTGGACTATCCAGCCATCTGCGCATTCACAGATAGATTCATGAGCATCCTCCCCCCCACCCCACCACCACCCTCCCCCCATCCCCCAGCTGGATGACAACGATGGTCATCATCGATCTCTCGATGGACACACCACCATATTATTTATATCACAAAAACAAACAGGTATTTTTGTCTCAATAATCACAAAAAATAGCAGACAAGCAGACTGTTTGTGTTCACATGCTTATATTTGCATGCACACCTGGCTGCACAGCTGGGCCGGGGGTGGAAACTCTAGGTGCACGCATGGGGTAGAATAAGTTAACGCCTGCCGCTTTCCAAAACAGCCCCTCACCCCTCTCCCTCTACCTGGTCTAGTTTCTCTTGCTTTCTGCTTACATGTTTATTAGATTTATCTGTCATCCCTCTGAATGAGTACTGTGCATATGTGTGTGAATGACTGGTGTGTAGGGGCTTTAGTTTGTGTCTGCACAAGATTAAGCTCTTATACTTTGTTATCATGTATTGCTTTTATTTTTGTTTATGTTACAGACAAGCTGATTGCAGAGCTCACTATCCTGCAAGGCAAAGATCTGGTTGCCATGGACAGAAATGGTTGGTTTGTCATTGTTTGTTTGTCTGGTTTGCTTATGTCTGTTCTTTTTTTTTTCTCCTTGATTTGTACACTTTTGTTTACACTGTCCTCTTTGTAAATGTTTCGTCAGTGTATTTTAAATGGAGAATGGTTTTGATCACATAGAAAAGAGTGGCTAGAAGTTTAGTTAAAAAGCAAGGTAATAATTTATGTGAGATTAATGATGTTGTGTTAAAAGCATGCTAATGATAATAATAATTGGAGATAAGTAATGTTCTGAGATGTATATAAGAAATGTTAAAAAAAAAGAGTATTATTTTTGTATATTTTCTGTGTTTAGCTGCATGTTTTGAGGCTCTCATTTTTGTTAGTTTGTTTTTGTTTTTCTGTTTCTGCGTTCTGTAGAAGTGTGAAAACAGTGTTAAAACAGTGTTCGAGCAATTCACTTTCCTAACAAAAAAGCCCAGTCAGGTTCAAGCTACACTGACTGCTTTTGAATTTGCTTGTGGTGCCTGCAGTCACCATGTAAGGAACCATGATGTTGAACACGACCACAACATATGATGGGACTTTGTACTGATCTGCTCGTCACTGTTTACCAGTGATCTGTGTGACAGAAAAATGAATGTGTGTATTTTTTGTTAACCTGTTCACTGCCAGGAAAATTTAACTCCTGATGCAGGGCCTGGTCTTTGCCATGAAGTTTTCAGTGAAAATGATATAAATTAACATACACACAAATGGTGCAGACTATTGCTTTTTGTCAAAAGTGTGCAAGCTGTGTGGGTTTTGTTATGCTTTTCTGAAAGGAAATAAATCGAACTTTTGTTGAAAACATCTCTGTAAATGCTTTAACAGATTTCAGCGACTCAGTTTGCATTAGCAAGAAGGTGGCTAGTTAATCTTTTCAACAGGTTTCAATGACCCATTCAGCATTGTTTCAATGACCAGCAAGAAGGTATTGATAGACTGTAAATCTTTTCAGCAGGTTTCAGTGACCTGTTCTGCATCACTTCAGTGAATGTCAAAAAGGTGTGAGCTGCTTGTAAATCTTTTTAACAGGTTTCAGTGGCCTGTTCTGCATCATTTAAGATCTTCAGATTTGCGTGTTAAAGGTCCTGTAATCTGTATCAGCGTTTGGTGAGTTATGGAAACAAGAAAATACCCAGCATGCAACAACCACCACAGAAAGTCAATGTTGGTCATGTAACAAAAAGAAGTTTCAGTCAACAGTAAAAAGGTGTTAATTGCTTGTAAATCTTTTTAACAGGTTTCATTGACCCATTATGCATCGTTTCATCGAATGTCAAGAAGGTCTTAATATCTTGTAAATGTTTTCAACAGGTTTCAGCGACCCATTCTGCATTGTTTCAATGAACGGGAAGAAGGTGTTCACGACCTCCGTGAAGAAGAAGACACTGTTTCCCAAGTGGAACGAACTGGTCACGCTGGAGATGAAGGAGGAGGGATCCGTCATGACTATTGTCAGTAACTGTTGTGTTCACACATGTATAGACTAACACTGTATGAAACAGTAGCAAGGGTAAGATAGCACTTATACAGATATATGTATATAATCGTTAAAAGTTGGAAAGGATGTAACAGCTCTGTAGTTATTTCATTCTTCTAACAGTCTTCCTCTTTGTACACATGGTCCAGAAGCTAAGTTTATTGGGAAGGGAATAATTAATATGGACTTACCGTTGTACTTCCAGAATTATCGTTTAAAAATTGTCACAACAATAACTAGTCAAAACAAAAAAAACAACAACCAAAAAACAATTTTATGTTGTGCTTTCAAACCTTTCAGAGCATTTTACAGTAACACATTAGTCAGACACAAAGCACTCAGTAACACAAGCACACACATTTGCACACAAACTTGCACATATGCACACATGCATACACACATGCACAAAACATAATTAAAATGAAACGATGATATTGTTGATATGGCTTGGCTTGGCTTAGAAAAATATTAAAACCAACCTCCACTCATGTGTTGATTTTCGGTGCAGATTTCTGTCATTGTTTTACCTGGAATTTAAACAAAAGAAAATCAAAAACAAGGAAAAAAAGCTTTCATTTATATTTCTGACTAAACTGATTTGTCTGGCATGAAGATGAGATTTCAAGGTACGATTTCATCTCCAAATCAGCTGCTACTCAGCACATTCTGTGCTTTTGAAATGGTTTTGATTAGACAAAAAAAGAGCAAAGACTTTCTGCTGTTAAGGATGTTGCTAAGAAATGTGTATGCCCGCTGGAAATTGATGGCAGTTGCTGAAAAAAAATCTCTTACAAGCACGTCTGATTATTATCAAAGAAGAAGTATTGGGGGAATATTGAATGAAAGAAAGAAGTCAAATCACATCGGTTCCAATGCATGTAAGAAAATATAATTGAATCATAGAAAACAGAGGAGATCTTCTGCAGTATCGCTCACAGATTCACATGCTTTTTCAAGTTTTGTTTTTCACCATTCTGAATCAGATTAATGCATGTGTGTGAACGACTGGTGTGAAAGTGCTGTATAAATACCTTTATCATTTTCACTAGTTTGTAGTAGTATTAACCCCTAGGCTGCCTGCATGACGAGATAACTCGTCATGGCAAGCATGTATGCTTCGCTGCCTGCATGACGAGATAACTCGTCATCGAAATATTCTGACTTTTCCCTGCTTTGCATTCAGTTCGTTGACAAAAATGCTGGTAGCTTTAGCTTGGGGAATCTTTCTGGATTCTATTCATAGCTAGAAACACCATCTGCGTCATAAGGCAGTCCTTTATTTGAACGTTTTGGTTGGGTTACTGGCCGCAGTCTTTGCCTGGCTCCTCTCCTCGCTCGCTCAACAAAATGTCGGACTGACACCGTGCTCAAGACATGCGCTCGTGGCGAACTAAATCAACCAAGATTACTTTCTTTAGCTAATGCTCAGAAAGAATTGGAGCATAAATTCGAAGGAGAAGACAGTGGTGAACATTTATAGGACGATTTGATAGAAAATAAAGGGAGCAATCAAGAGAGTGGCCAAGATACAACTATCAGTGAGTGATGCAGGCTGTTCAACTCTAGCAGACGAATTTTTAGCAGGGCACCGTATGAGCTATTTTCTTGGCACTCAGCCAACGCGGTCTGATGAAGTGACGGTGTGAGAGGGGTGAAGAGGAGGGGGGTGGAGACTGAGGGGGCGTGGCCTCACATCCATATTATCACTTGCAGAAGTCACAATGCATCTATTTCTTTTTCAGTTTTTTTATATTGTGGTTGTTCTAGTATGATTTTGTGTGTGCAGATATCCATTTGTCCAGAAAGTGATATTTTTGTGCAAATTACCAGACTAATGTTTGTAATGAACAAGTTGAAAATGTGACAAAAAACAAAACACAGATTTCAAAACAACAGCATGTCACTTAAAATGCATAAAATGGGAAAACATCATGTGTTTTGTATTCTTTATTCATTTCCCTTTCAGAAAATATATACTTTTATGGGTCTTTCTCCAATAACAAAGAGCACAGAATTTTTTGAAAATTTATACCCGTTTTTTGTGAAAAAACCCTGGCAAATAGATTTCACTTAAATTTTATTTTCCTGGCAGCGAAAGGGTTAATATTATTTTTGGTTGGCAGGATGTCTATGACAAAGACATGATCTCCAAGGACTTCATGGGCAAAGTCACCTTAACGCCAGAGAAGCTCAAAGAACTCTCCATCAAGGTATTGGCGTTAATACTATTTTGATACAGATGTGTTCCTTTCTTTCTTTGTTTGTTAAGTATTTGTTTATTTCTGTTCATTCTTATTTTTTTCCCGAGAATAGATCACTGGAGAATAAGATGCTTGCAGAATATGTATATTATATTATGTTATGTTAAATTATATGTTACGTTATGTTATGTCACATCATGTCATGTCATGTCATTTCATGTCATTATATTTTAACACACACACACACACACACACACACACACACACACACTCATACTCACATTCAAACGCACATGCACATACACTCTCTCTCTCTCTCTCTCTGTCTCTCTCTCATTTTCTGTCACACCCCTCCCATTCATCTTTCAAAAATGTATGTTCTGTCTTTCTCTTTCTCATCTCTCTTCCACATCCCGTACATTGTTTTCCTCCTCTCTTAATATCCTCTTTTGTTGTTGTCTTTTTTTTCCACTTCATTATAGATATCTTATGAATTTACTTATTTGTGCAAACCTAAGGAAGGCTCTCAAGGCCTGAATAGCGTACTGGATTTATGCAAAGGTCAGGTTTATGCTTCCTATATCTATCTATCTATCTGTCTGTCTGTCTATATAGCATAAACCTGACCTTTGCATGAATCCTACATATATATATATATGTGTGTGTGTGTGTGTGTGTGTGTGTGTGTGTAGCTATATTTATATATGGTGTAGCATACATTGATCTGTCCGCACGCTTTGACACCTCATTGAAACTGAAACTGAAACTTGTTATTGCTGTTGTTCTTCCACAGGGAGCTGCAGAGTGGTTTCCCTTGGAAAGAACCAAAACTGGCAAGTTGCAGCTAAAGTGTACTGTCATCTCCAAGGACACACTGGTGCGTCGTGAGTGTGTGTTGTGTCTTGAGCGTATGTGTGAGCGTGTGAGAACATATTCTATTCGTCATCTATATATATATATGATAATCAGTCGTGTCCGACTATGACCATCAGAACAACATCGTCATCACCTACATAATATTGACGTTGTGTCCGTTGACTATAAACACAGAAAAATCACTACATTGATGTATCATGCATGTTGGAGCTTGCACAAAAGAATTTTCAGTAAAAATGCTCTTTTTCTGATGTCTGATTTGTTGTGAAGAGTTTCTGTGTAAGTGTGTGTGTGTGTGTGTGTGTGTGTGTGTGTGTTGTGTGATGGGGACTCGGTTGAATTATGATGTTGCTGTTTTTTTGTGCTGCAGAAGAACAGTGCTGGAACATTAGGGGACAATGACGTGTTTGAGCCCTCCAGAAAGGTTTGATTTTCACATTCACTTTCATTTGACATGGAATTGATTTAGATTTTGTCTCCAATACAATGTTCATAGTATCCCCATGCTCAAATTTATTCACGATGTTAACCCTTTGACTTCCGCAACTATTGTAATTTTTAGAAAAAAAAAGAGAAAAAATTTAACCAAAATTAAAATAATGCTTTAAAGTATGTAAAAGCATGTGTTTTGTTGAAGAAACATGAATGGAGAATATAATTATCATATGTTCAGTGTTGACAGGATGAGATAACTCCCAAACAGGGGAAGACAACTAAGATTTTTAGAAAAGAAAAGAAAAAAAGGTGGGTGGAAATGGTGCTGAAATATTTGCATATGTATTAGACGCAATAACCAAGCGCAGTTATGTTGTTTTCCTCCACTGTCATGCTGTTTTGAACATAAATGCTATACATAAACAAACAGTCACACACATCCACACACACATGCTCCCACCTACACACTCACAAACACTATCACACAGTATTACAACACAAAAGCATCTTTCGACTTGACGCTTTCATTTGAGGGTTTTGTCATAAATGGAAATCCCAAAATGAAGGTTTCATGCCAAAGTATTGGGGACTTTCTACACCCAATTCCAACATGACCCCACTCTCTAGCTGTTGTACATTTGTAGTGTAATCATCACCAGGATACTTCAGTTGATCAACAACAACATTACTTTCGTTTTCTATCACGTTTTCATACTTGCTGTTTTTGATATTATGCGGAAAATCAAACAAAATTCTAGCCACCTCTTCTGTACTGTATGAACTGGCAGCCAGTTCTTTTCTGTTCAACAACTTTTTGCTTTACAAAATGCAAAGATACACATAAAAAAGTCAGAACATGCTGAGATATTGCTTCAAACAGGCATTAAGGCAGTCACCATTTGCAAGGAAGTAAGCGTACTTGCATGACCGGCTGGACTATTGATAATGCATTTACCCTTAAAGCATGATATATCTGTGCTCGGAATTGAAAGGCTTAATATATGCAAGTTGTATCCTCAAGATTTAGATTTGGCACAATTATGGAGTTCAGAAAAAAAAGGTTCATACTGTATTTTTTGCTTCATCAAGCTGAGACTTAAAAAAATTTTTTTTTTAAACTCCTACAATAGTTTACAGAATCAAGTATAATTCATACTTTTGGATGTGAAAATAGAACACCACTCTGAACATTGGCTATTGAACATCAAAAGAACGTAGACAGCACAATAAATGTTCACCAACACATCAATTCCATATATTATAAAGCTTAGCCCTATACAGTGCATGTGTATGGTGCCCATTTCTGCTTAATTTTGTCATATACCATAGATATTTTTAAAGAAACATACTTGTCAACTCCATATGCCTGTTCAAGATATTTTGTGAACATTTGTTGAGTTCGCTTTACAGAGTTTGGCTATCAATGAATTATGTGAAAAAGCATCCATCAAGTTTTGTTTTCATTTGCAAAAAGCTCAATACATGATTGACAGTAATTCTGAATTCTGTCATGGTTAAGATTAAGAGTTGGTCTATCACAATTCAATCACTTTTATTTGAAATATCTTACAAAATCTGCCCAAAACTTTGAAGCATGATTACACTCTGATGGAAAATGCAGTATTGTCATAATCCCCTACGTTTTGTCAATATCACCATTTGTGAACTGACAGTTAATGAATAGATAAACTGAACTGGTACCTTTTGAAATTTTCTTACCGTAAAGATGCACATTTAGTTGTTTCTTTTTCCTGTGAAGACTCAGGAAAGGTTTTTTTTTCCGCACTCAATATTGGGAAACTGTAGAGAAAGATTAGTTGTTGTTTTTTTTAATTTAAAGACCATATCGAAAGTTTCTTTGTTCTGTATGGATCATTGAGGGAAAGTTTCTTTTTTTCTCTGAAGACCTTAGGGGAACATTGTTCTAATGTGGCCACCTACAGTCTGTGTCCTTCTCCTCACAGCAGTCCATCCCGGCCATGGTGATCGACAGCACCCATGCCGCTCCTGTCAACGCCAGCTTGCCGTCGCCTCCGAGGAATGGTTCCCACGCAGATGCGTTGTCGCCGATGGGCCCTGTCCAGTTGCGCCGCTCATCGTCTGACGTGAATGTGGACACGGCTGGATCCCCGGAGAGACAGGACGGAGACAGCAACACCAGCACTCTGCCCCGCCGCTCCCCCAACCGCAGGAAGACTCCTTCGTAAGAGTTCAAATTTTCTTCTTTAATTACACATACTTAACCGTGACCCAACTAGTGCAGACTCCGGCAGGGGTCTGACATTCCTGTCCTGTGCAAACTACTATCCGCCTATGCGGAGAAAACGAAACTACGACTGATAACCTCCCGGAAGTAGGTAACCTCCCCTTTGTCCCGCTGGCTAGCACCCTCTTTTTCCGGCAGCCATCATGACTGCTGTTCCTGTGCTCTTCATACGGCTAAGGTTTTTTTTTCGTATTTTCTGCCTGTCTGTCGATTCTCTGGCGTTCTTGTTTGTTGTCAAATTATGCCTCCAACCAGGTCACATGTAGCTCGATTGGGGAATCGTTCTAAAATTAAGACGCGATCGCAATCGATTCGCTGACACTCTGGGCCCTCTACTCCTGGCCCTCTCAACAATGCCAACCCGTTCAAATTTTCTTCTTTATCAAGGTTCATACAAAGTGGTGGAGGTCTGGAAAAGTCTTTGAAAAAAAAAGAAGAAGAAAAGAGAGAACCATTTCTAGTGCTCGAAGAGTCTTGGAAAATTATTTTTTGACTTGTCTGGAAAAGTCTTGGAATTTTCATACAAACCATTGACGGGTACCATTCAGCAGAATCATTTTGTTGATGATGATGTTTCTGTCCTTTTTATGTGTGACTTTTTTGATATTTTAAACATTTGTCAGATTCGTCTCGTTTTGTTCACCCTGATGTAAACTTTATAGTTGGCTGGGCTGTAGTCCCTGATCATGGCATTATGACTCCCTTATCAGTTGTACAGTATCTGGACTCTTTTATCAAAGAAGAAATTTTCTCCTTTCACTGCACTGAAATATGTTTTTTTATGCTTTTGTTTTGAGGTGCTGTGGCCGAATCGGTTAGGCTTTGCACTTCTGGTCCGGTGTTCACCAGTGATCAGGGTGTGAATGGATTACCTGACTGCTGGGGAAGATTAACTCACTCAGTACGGCCAGTCCTCTCTTCTCCTCTACACAGACCCCTCAGATGTCCAGTGGGTGTCTCAATGACCCAACCTTTAGCTTCCGTCGTCAGAATTGTGGTATTCTTTGTCAACATTCACGTCTTCAGTATAAGAACCTTCCGCTTGCAATATTTTGATGATGGTAATTGGGGTGAAACGCTGTTAACGTCATCTCTTTCGCCGTTCGTATGGAAAGAGTTAAAAACGGCGGAAGGAGAGTATTGGGCCCTCCCTTCCTGTGGCCTATGCTGAGTCCTAGACACAGTGGATTGGAATTCACTGCCCTGATGGCTGTAAAAGGCTGTGGAACCTTTAACCTTTCACTGTGATTCATTGTTTCAGGGTGAACTCTGTGAATCTCCCACCCAGAGATCATACTGACAATGTGTCCTTGGGTAAGTAAATTGGTGTTTTGTCTCTATTTTCAACATGCATTGTTTCATGACATGAATAGTTTTAGTGGGGTTGTCAGCATTCAGTTTTCCCGTTGCTTAGTCACTTTTGCACAGAAATGTTAAATAGTTTTTCACATATAATTTATACATGGTTTGGACCAATGTGGGGCTTGATTTATGCTTGGCATAACATTTTGAGAAACATATGCTTGACAAGTGCAAACCTTTCTTTTTGGTGGTTGTTGGTAAATAAGTGCTTCATTTTCATTCTAATAAGTGATTGATTGAATATTCATTAGGTTATGATTATGTTCTGCAGTGAAAAATATGTTATACCCCTCTCCTTTAAATTGAAAAAAAAAAAAAAATCTGCTAAGCTGAACATTTATTCGCAGGTAGATAGATGATCAGCCTTCAGAACCAACATATGCATGTCAGCAGTTCTGAAATCGTATTGGGGTACACCAATTTCCATGTTTTTAAAATGGTCTTAGAATTTGTTCCAGGAGAATAGATTTCTATTCCTGAGATAACCAGTGACAAAGTCGCTCATGTTTGGTTGCATGCAAAATGTTTTGAAACATGAACAGTTTGAGACTTTTTAGGTGATAACAAAGAAATTGGAAAACTGTATTTGTCTACAAAATTCTAGCTCTTTTTCTCTCAACCCCCTTTCTTTCTCTCTCGCTTTCTTTCTTTCCCCACAAAACTACACTGACAGATGTGGGCAGAATACAGATGTGGTAAAACAGAGAAACTGTGTCTCTTTAGAGTGTCAGATGGCAGGCCCAGTGGTTAAAGTGTTGAACTTTCAATCTGAGGGTCCTGAATTTGAATCCAGGTCACAGCTGCTGGTGGGTTAAGGGTTTCAGATCTCCCAGGTCTACAGATGAGCAGACCTGCTAGCGCTTGAATCCCCTTTGTGTACACACATGCAGAAGATCAAATACACATGTTAAAGATCCCGTAATCCATGTCAGCATTCCACCATTTGATAACTGAGGACTCCAGTTATCGCTCAGTCTTTTTGCCTTCTTTCATTTTCCTTGAACTGAAAAGTTCCAGTGATGGAGTATTGATTGTGGTAATTCATGAGAATCAGTACCTTAGGCATTTCAAAAGATATTCTCCCTCTGTTGTTTTGAATCGGCAGGATCAGCAAACTATCTCATGTTCTCCAGGCTATCATGTAGGTATTTGTGTTTTAACATTTTGGCTGCGGTTGTAGCATAGATCTATGATCTTTGACATGTTTTTGCCATGTTTTCTTTTTTTTTTCCCTCCAGCAGTTCTTGCTGTGTTCTCCCCCTCCTTAACCCTCAAAGTGCTGGATATAATAAAACATACTTACAGAAATCATGCTTAAAACAAAGGGATAGTTTGCCTCCGCTACCTGTGCTCTGATTTGGGGCATTTGTATGCTTATCAGTAAGAATAAATAGGTAAACCTATACATTTTTGGAAAGTAGAGTGAATGAAGAATCAGATAAAAGTAAGAAAAAGGCTGTACCTTGTAAGTAGTTGGAGATATTCCACAGGATATAAACAACAAATTTTGCAAACTTGTTTTCCAAAAACGTCAACCACAATGTTTATAGGTATTTTCACATCTTTTACAGAGTCAAAATCTCAAAATTGGCATTACACTGTGTAGAAAATGTTCTGGCTGCAGAATCATGAAATGAATATAACTGAAACAATGAAATTATAAGCACTGTATTATTTGTTTGAGACACACCCACCGACGCCACGCACGCGCACATCTACAATACGTTATGCAATCACAGGCAAAAACAGAAATAAATGTTTTCTTTTAGCTCATGTTGCTTTCAAAAGCAGCAAGAATGCTTTAAATCAAAATAATTTCCAGTTTTCTAGCTTGATTTGGTCAAGAAATCGCAATAGACCCATGCCTAACCCACTTTACCACCCCTCCCCACCCCCATCACCCACCCCCCAGTTTTTGTGGCTGGAGACACAAAACAGAATGAACAACAAGCAAGCCAGCATGCCCAAGTGTCAAAATAACAAAGCCGTTTTCACCAGAATCCCTGTCAGCAAATGAATCATCACTAGTGACAAGGTCACTCATTTCCTGAGCTTTGTCAACTTCAGTGTCACTCATTGTTTACAAAAAAATACGAAGATCTGGACTTATAAACTCGGTCAAAGTTTGTGCAAACACAAGCAGGGAGGCAGTAACACCAGAACGAGGCAGTTTTACGAAGGCTGCCGAGCATAGCCGTACGATGTCGGACCTTATGTAAACAGAGCCACGATCGTGGCCCATCGCACTTTACCGGGAAAGCCACGATCGTGGCTCATCGCGCTCTCCGGGTTAACCCCCTTGTCCTGTGTGTTCCCCACCACCTGTTCCTCCCTTCTCCTGTAGTTTCCATCCTGGTGCCCTTTCTCCAGCCAGCTGTTTTGTTACCATTTTTCTTTTTGTCTAATTGGTGCACACCCAGTGGAGGTTTGAAATACTTTCACTGATCTAGATAGAGCACACTGTTTACTAAGTAATAAACTAAACCCAGACCCAGCCTTCCCATGCCGAGCCCTGGAGCCAGTGGATATGAATTCACTGCCCCTGATGGTTGTAAAAAGGCTATGGGATCTTTATCCTCTAATTTTTTTAAAATATTTATTTTAAACTAAACCAAAATTATGTCTTCATAGCAGTATGAAACACTGTTCCTGGTGTTTCTTGATTCTGCCTTTGCAGTTTTAGTTGAAAGGAGTGAGGGGGTAGGGGAGGGGTTTTGGTTGGGTGGGGGGGGGGGGGAGGGGGTGGTGGGGGGTGTCGAATTAGCTTATTGGACAACACTTGTATTTTTATTCAGCTTCTCGAATGATACCAGTATACTCTATTTTTTATTTTTTATTAAGGAAGCATGTTCCTTATATTGGTTGTAGTACTTTTAAAATCAGATCATTTATAACCAATATTGTTTTTGTGCATGGAGATATTTCAAATAGAAATACAATGTAATAGTTTCCTATCCTAGCCAGGCCTATTGCATCAATACTTCCCATATTACATTAGCACACCAGACTGACTTCCCTTGTTATCACCGCTGTGCAGCAGTGAACATCAGTGAAGCCAACGCTCATAACGAAGTCCTAAACTTCTCCTCAGACCTACTGGTGACACAAAAAGTATACCATACCAGTTCTGTCGGCAAAGCTTAATTGAAACAAGAAAAGTGAAGTGCTTGCTCTGTGATATAATGTGGTACTAACTTAGCTTTAAGTAGCAAATGGAGTTGTTGCTTTGATTAATGTAGTCCAATGCAAATGTCCAAAGACCAGATTCAGGCTCCAGCATAGACAAGAATACGCATGGACATGATCATTAACCTTACATCGACAGAGGTTTTTCATTCTTTTTGCCATTTGAACCTGTGTTATACCCATGGCCCTCTCCTTCCTACTGTGTACCCTGAACACATAGGACACTGAAAAGTGTGTGTAGCAAAGACATTGTTGAACAAACAATGCTGCTGCAAACAGTGCAGGTGGTTTCTTAAATGAATAAGTCAATGAGCGTAGGATTTAATTTAGAGCCTTGGTAATTTTTTTGTTGCTGTTTTTATTTATTGACTTTATTGCTTGAGCAGCAGGTGATGGTATGTTTGGGTTTTTTTGGTTATTTTTGGTTGGTTGGTTTGTTTTTGATTTATTTTAACCTTCTCATCCCAGGTTGTATTGGTTAGCATCCAGATGTTGCTGTTGTTAAACGCACAGAAATGATATTAGGAGGTTGGTTTTTTTGGGTTTTTTTTTTTTTAGTCATGTTTGCACTAAATATAACTCACTCCAATTCTGTTCATATTTGTTGTTATTTTTTTTAAGCAAGCAGACCTTTCATTGCTTGTATGTAATTATGCCTGGATACATTTAACATAGGGTTGGTTTTTTTAAGGAGCTGGATTTGCTTTTCCATTCATCCATGGGCTGTATATGTCTCTGTGTTTTGGTCTCATTTGATTATGATAACTATCTCAGTTTTTCAGATCAGAAAAACGACCTAAGATTTTCCTAGCAAATGTAACAAAAATTGATAAGTAAATAAATAGATACAAGGTTTTTTTTCATGTATAGACAGTGGAGTTTAAAATTCTGTTTCAAAGGAATCGTAGAAGGGAGGGGATCAGGTTAGAAATGAGGAGGTAAAATATTTAAGAAAAGATAAAAGAAAAAGAGTGGGGTAGAGGAGGTGAAATATTGTCTTTGCTGTTATCTGTATGTGATGCCAGTCATTGTACCCTGGTGACCGGCTGTGTGGGAAGGCATATTCGTGTTTGTGCAAGACTGATTGGGTGTGTCTGCTTTGAATATTCAAAATTATGGATTTGATTTACAGTGAATCTTTGGCTGTGTACACACAAAGAAAATATGCGTGACATTGCTAAGGCTTTGTGATGATTATTCAAATCTATGAGGATGCCATATTAAGTTATGGTGATGGTCTAGTTATGAATACTAAAACAGATGTAGGTTTTGTCTAATGGTGAGGGTCTAGTCACAAATATTATAAGAGAGGCAGGGCCTTCAAGACTCACTTGTGACTGAGAGTAAAACACACAAGCTTTTTATGTATTGAGTATAATTTCAGAATGTAATGTTTAAGATGAGAAAGATCAGTTTAAAGCAAATTAAGTCCCCTAGCATTAATTACAGAGTAATTTCCCTTCTTTACTATCTGCACCAAAACGTTTGCAAAATAAATAAAACTTCCATGCTTAGCAAAAGAAGTTCCTGTTTGAACAAAAAATGATAATAATGACTGCTCTTGTTGTTGGGTCAGAATATGAGATCAAAGTGCCAAGTTTAGAGAATACAAAAAATATAAATATAACAGTAAATGCAGTTTGCATATAATTAGGCTTCATTATTTATTTTTTTGCGCCCATCCCAGAGGTGCAATATTGTTTTAAACAAGATGACTGGAAAGAACTGAATTTTTCCTATTTTTATGTCTAATTTGGTGTCAACTGACCAAGTATTTGCAGAGAAAATGTCAATGTCAAAGTTTACCACAGACACACACACACACACACACACAGACAACCGAACACCGGGTTAAAACATAGACTCACTTTGTTTACACAAGTGAGTCAAAAATGTATAGGTATTCAGTGGTGAAGTCCTAGTCATGAATATTAAAGAAATATAGCTGGGTCTCTTGTTGAAGGGTTATTCATCAATGTTCACATTTTTTTACGGGAGTGTATAATAGTGATGGTCCAGTAATGAGTTTTGAAAATTATGGGTTTACCTGATGGTGTTCATTGTCAGAATATTATGGGTGAAGGCTAATATTCAAAATTGCAAGGGTGTTTTATGGTGATGGCCTGCCCAGTTATGAATATTTGAATTCATGGGTGTGCTTAATGGGGAATTCCTTGTCATGAGTGTTCAACATTACGGGTGTGCCAAATGGTGAAGTCCTAGTCATGAATATTAAAAATTATGGATGTGGATTATGGCATTCCAGTTACTGATTATTTTTAGCTTTGCACCACTGGCATTCTTCATAATGACCAAAGAGTTATTGTATTATTGTTCCTTTCATTAAATAGATTGTAGAATGCCAACAGCATCCTTTGTGAATATAGATATATAGGTCCATTGATGCTTTTGGTTTCTTAGTCCGTTTTTGTGGGCTGCTTGTTTTGGGCTTATTCTATTGTGCACAGTCCCATTAGTGTAATGTTATCCATTATTCCAGCACATATCCATATATAGTTGTTCATATTCCTTTTTGGTGATAATCTTACTGCACATTAGTTTGGGTAAAATTAAGATAGATATGTTACACACTATATCCAGTCAAAATCAAAGCACCTCAAAATAATTGTATGTTTTGTGGACAGACTCAAGAGACCAAGTATTTAGATGTACAAGACTTTGGTAACAACATGTGTGTGTGTGTTTGTGCGTGGGATTGACTCTTGTATATGATGTATATAATCTGCGGTTACGCTTACGTAGCTGATCCAGTTGTAACTTGTAAAGTACCTTATCAGTACTTTGACTTGGTGGTGTACATTTGTTGGCCTTTCATTCTGCTGGTTTCAGCTCTTTTAAAAAAAAAAAGTTTTTTTTCTAACTGTTATCCCCAAGATAACATTTTGCTTACACAGATGCTCTTTGGTGGCTTGTCACCTTTTTTTTTTTTGTTTGTTTACAGAGCAAGTTGTTTATGTTTGGTTTTGGTTTACAGTGTCATGGCAGTTCAATGAGTTGCTAATCTGGTTTTGGTTTGTCACTTATTTCATGAAAGTTTAATCGAGTTATGTGGTTTTGACTTACCACTTCATTTTTTATTAATTGTTTGTCTTTTTATTTTTCACACCATGATAATAATTTTTGTTTGTTTTTTGTTTTTGTTTTTTTAATTCATTTGCTTTTGGCCTTCTCACAAGTTGTACATTTGGTTCTGGTTTTGTCACCTTGCTTTTGTTTTTACTAACCTCAGATGAAAAAGGTGACAGCGACTTGCTGAACACAACGACTGAAACAGTTGGTAAGCCTGTCTGCACAGAGTCCAGCATGATTTCAACTGTGGACAAAAGAAAAAAAAAGTGCTCTTTAATGTATTGTGTGTCATATTTTAGTGGACTTTTTGCCTGGTATGTTTGGTGCCTGATTTAACCAGAAACTTTTCTTTTATTTTATGCCTGTCCCCTTGATCTCCTTGAAGCAATTGCAAAGGGTATGTCAGGTATGTTCTGGGGGTGGGTTTTTTTGTTTTGTTTTGTTTTTTTGTTTGTTTGTTTCTTTTTTGTTATAAGGTTTGTATTTCTTAACTTGTTTTGCTTGTTTGTTTATTCACCCATCCATCCATCCATCCATTCATGATTTAGATTTCATTTATTTATACATTTATCCATTCATTCTACCATCATTGTTTGAATTGTCTGTGTATTCATTTGTACATCCATCCATCAGTTTTAAATTAAAAAAAAAATCATTTATTCATCCATCCACTCACCCACCCATCCATCCATCTATTGATCCAGTTTATTGAAATTCATGCATTTATACATCCATCATTTTTTAGATATTCATTTATTATGCATCCAGTGGTCCATCTATTCAACCATCCATCCATTTTTGTTTGTTTGTTGTTTTTGTAGAAATTATTTACTGGTTTCTTTCTTATTTCTTTGGAGTTTTGGGGGTAGCAGTGTCATTCTTGATTGCAGTACACTTTGGGGAAAGATCTTGTGTCAAAAATCTGTTTTTGTATATGCATGAGGTTGGTTTTTTTATTTTTATCATAGAAAATTTGGAGGAATTCATATACTGTGTGTGCTTGGCTCTGCACAGAATATTTCCTTTTTTTTTTTTAGTAATAATTTCAGGCAACCAGATGAGACTAGCAAACATGTGCTTACATGATATTTGTACATGCATGGAAACACTCTCACTCAGCAAGCACATGCTTTCCAAGCATGTTCATGGATTAAAAGTATGTTTCAAGTGGATGGAAAGTCCTTCATACTTCAGCTTATGCTTTTAATGTTGGTGGGTTTTTTTCCCTGTTTTGTTTGTTTGTTTATTTGATTTTAAACAGAAAGCAACATTCCTCTTCCTAAGAAAGTGACTTCTATCATTTACAGTTTTTGTTTGTTTGTTTGGGTTTTTTTTTGGTTTTTTTTTGGTAAACAGTTCTTTCAGGAACAAAATTACCTTCATCTTCCTGAACCAACAAATAAGGAAAACTTCCATCTTCTTCAAAAATAGAGATTGCCATCTGTTTCAGAAACCAGAAAGTGGCTTTCATCTTTGTGACTCCGATCCCATTAAGATACAGAAAATGTTTGCTCTCTTCTTTCAGACTCAGAAATTTGGAAATGTAGCTACCAACAAAATTTCTGCTTCATTTGTTCCTCTATTCACAAAAAAAAGAAGTCATCCCAGCCATCATCAGAAATGGAAAGTTATTTTCATATTGCTTACGAACAGAATTGAATTGATTTCTACCTTTCTCAGAAGTAAAAGAAAAAAATGCTTCTATCTTTTTCAGAAGCGGAAAGTTTTTTGTTTTTTTTCTAAATGACTTGCATTTTCCATGGAATGAGAAAATGACATGTAAAAAGAAAGTTACAACATTCTTTCTTTTAAACAGAATCTGACCGCATCTTTGTGTGAAGCAAAAAATGATTAAATTCTTTTTGTAGAAATAGAAAGTGACTTCTGCTGCCTCTCTTGGAATCAGGAAGTGAATTCTATTCTATCTTTTGCTAGAAACAGAGTTGGATAGAAAGAAAGTACCTTTTATCTGTCTCAGAAACATAAACTGACTTACATCTTGCTCAAAAACAGAAATGACTTTTTCTTTTCACAGAAAAAGAGCTTTTCCTCTCTTGTTTTTCTTGAGTAAAGTATAACGACTCTTGTTCAGAAGACCAAGTGACTTCCATACTCATCAGAAACAAGGCAGTTTCATCATTCTTTGAGACTGACTGTCATTTATTTTGGTAACAAAAGCAACTTCCAGTTTTCTCACAAACAGAAAGCTGTTTCCGATTTTTTTACAAATGAATAAACTCTGTCTTTCTTAAATACCATCACTATCAGAACTTGAAAATAATGTATATCTTTCTCATAAATGGAATGCCTTTTCTATCTTTTTGAGCAATGAAAAGTAACTTATTTTTTCTTTACATAGAAATGTGCTGAATCTTTCTCAGTTCAATTGCTTAGTTCAAAAATGTGAAAAGTATTTACAGCTTCCCCAGATAAGAAAAATAATTCATATATCTTTCTTGAAAAAAGCTTTCATAATTCCAGAAACGAGAAGTTGCATCATTCTTATGAAAAAGTTAATCCGTCAAAGTTACTACCATCTTTCTCCTGCATGGAAAGTAACTTGCACAATACATAAAAACAACAACAACATCAGTTACTTTTAAGTCTTCCGAAGAAGACAAAGAATGTTGCCTTTCTGCATTTATTTTGTTGCTGACATTCATTCATTCCTTTCCTCCTACCCCTCTTCTGATTTTTCCTCCCCTTCATCTCTGCACACACTGTTGTCTCGTTGTATTCTGTGTGTATTCAGAATTATCTTGCCTGACTAATATTCTCAGATTATTTCTCTAATTATGGTTATTCTTTTGCACATTGTACTTAAGATGTGGTTGGATAGATGTGCAGTTTGCAACTGCTGCAGCTTGAATGATTATGTTTGTGCTGTTGTGTTATGTCTCTTTGCCTGTGTTGGTGGCTTCAGTTTTCAACAGCTGAGCTGTTTCTTTTCAAATATGTTTTCCCTTTGTCATCCCCTATGTTTCATTTTCTCCTACGTTTATCTTCCTCCTTTCTGAATATACTGTTGCGAATGAGTTGTAATTGGGCTGATGTATTATTGCCATTGATAAATACGGTAAACTATTGGATTCATGAGAAGAAGCAAATTAATTTCAATTTTGGGATTTTAATTTACGTAATTCAGATTTTTTCTTTTAGTTAGTCAATGTATTTTTTAAAGACATGAGTCTGTATTATTTCTGTGTAAATCCCTACGCCAGAAATGGGGGAAAAGACATGATTGTTAATCATATAGATGTTTAGAAAGCATGGCAACTGATTTTTGTTGTTGAAAGATATGCTGCATACTGCTGAACACTCAGAGACTGTAAAGCTGAGGTCTTAGATAATAAATCAGTGCCAAACTTGCAGCTGCTATGGCAATCATTAACAGAGATGTAGATACAGATTTTCAGCATTGCAACATGCAGACTGGCACACAAATGGTCAGATACACAGGTGCAACGAGATACAGATTGAGATATACAGGTGTGAATGCATGCTCACACATGCACACGCACATGCACACGCACACACGCACGCGCACACGCACACACACGCAGTTACACATGCACACAGTGCACATGTACACACACCTACATTCAGGCTCACGCACACAGACATGCACTCACAGGTTCAAATAATTAGCAGGTTTGTATTAGAATATTTGCATGAGGATATATATATCTATTGGATTTTAAAAGTAAAGATAAATGCACATAAGTGCACAGTTCATTCAGAGATTCATGAATATGGATAAATAGATAAATCAATCAATAAATGCTAAATACATTGTGTGTGAATTTAGCAAGCTGGCTCCAAAAAAAAAATCTAAGACATTATGTTGGTGCATTTATTGAACATGTTGATTTATAATTTTAGATGTAGAGTATGATAGCTGATATTCTCTGTCTGCCAGTCTATTGTCTGTCTTTTTCTTTGTTTCTCATTATCTGACATGCACAGGTTTCTTTGGCTGACTTTGTGAGAGAATATTGCACGCAATCATGCAGAAAATTATTTCTTCCTTTCATAGTCTCTCTTTCTTCTTGTGTGTGTGTGTGTGTGTGTGTGTGTGTGTGTGTGTGTGTGTGTTGAAAAAAGTAGAATGCAAGCTTTATTTCAGAATTGCCTTTCATATTCATTGTGCACTGCAATGCAAGATGTTTTTGTGTAGATTTTAATCTGTTTTTCATTGTGGTCTGTTGTCATTGTTAATGTTTTAAGAAGTTGCATGGAACTTGCATGGTATACAGTGTAATAATACATGTTGTATTTTTATTTCCTTAATCATTTTGCCTCATTGCATTGTTCTAATTAATTATGTTACCGTTTTGACAGCAAACGTCAACAATTTTTCCTTGTGTCTTGTATTTCATATGCTTCCCTTAAATTAAAAAAGATTATGACTAGAGGATGATATGATAGTGTCATTATGTCATATAGAGAGCAAACAGTGATGACAAGACAGTCTAATCTGTATTCTTTCACATCATGTGATAAAATGCAGTCTGTCATTTTCAACAGGTATGTAAAAGTATGTGCCCATTGGTGTAAGCTGCATGGAAAGTCATCTTGTGATTTGCAGGAAATTAGTTAGCAGACATCCATCAATTCCAACGTTTATTTTTTCAGAAAACATAAATCAATCATATGTTACGCTTTATAAAATGTGGATATGTAACTTGATACATAAGAAGTTGCTTTGCTGTATAGCTTTGCTCTGCATTGCTTCCATATACAGTTTAATGCAGGACATCGTTTATCTATGCTTGTTAACAGCCGCACAATTGGACAGTGGTTGCACAATTATTTTTTAAAAAAGAAGGATTTTTATAATAATGTTAGATGTGAAGTTGTGGCACTTTCAAAAGAACATCCCTGAAGTGGATTGCATTCACCTGTGTGGTCCCTCTTACCATTTTAGTCTGTGGCACAGTTAACCAGTTTAGACTACTGTTGGAACTGAACTCACAACAGCTGAGTGGTTAAAGAATTGGACTTTCAGTTTAAGTGTAGTGGTGCAAATTACGGTCATAGCACCTGGTGGGTTAGGGGTGAAAATTTGAAGATTTTTTTTCTAATCTCCCACATAATCAGACCTGCTATAGTGCCTGAACCTCCTTCATGTGTGTATGCATGCAGAAAGTGAAATGCACATGTTAACAATCCCCTTAACCACTTTCAGTTGGAAACGGAAAGAAGAACGTACCCAGCATGCTCATCCCTGAAAATGGAGCATAGCTGCCATAAAAAAGGTGGTCATGCACTTGAAACCTACAGAGTGAATGTGGGAGCTTCAGCCGACAAACACTGAGGAAGATCTCACAACTTCCTGATTGTCATTCTCTGATTCCTACCATTCTGCACTGGCAGTTGTCAGTGGAGGCATTCAGACTCAGTTTCAGCTCAGCAGCAAAGCAGTTACTGTCACCAGATGGTATACTTAGTGGGTAGTCATGTCGCGTGTGTGTTAAATCAGAGCAGGCTCCTCTGAACACCAGCAGTGAAGGGACTTAACTTGTGGGTGGCCTTATGGTGACTTGACATGGTGATTCCCAGTGAACTGCTGGCAGTGTGACTCGGACAGAACTATAAAGCCTGGTGCAACTGTGCATCTTGGACTTGGAAGGAGTGGTTGTGAGAGTGGAGAAAGCAAACTGCCTACTCCCCATGAAAAAGGGACATAAATTATGTTCTTGCCATACAGTTTTCTTTGGTCATACATTTTGATTTGAAGACATTTTTACATTATTTATTGGAAATAAGGAAACAAGCCCACTCCCCTCGTGTGAAAAAAACCACTACAACCAAACAACATATATTTATGCCACATAGTTTTGTAATTAATTAAACACTTTTGATAAGAAAGCGTTTTGATGTAATAATCTCAAAAGAGAAAGGAAGAGAGCTAGCATTGTACAAAATCATATTGTTTGTGATTGCTGTATTTGTAGAAATAAAGTATGGTTATTCAAAAAGCGCAAGAAAGTGCAGTACATGCAGCATGATTGTGCAAGGAAGATAAGTTCCAACAGGATCAACATGAGCAATAACAATGAAACAGTGATAACGATGATTGTAATAACAATAATGATAATAATAATGATAATAAGAATAAGAATAATTTTTTCTGTATGTTTTTGTCCAATGAAGAAAGATAAAGTGATAAAAAATATATATATATAAAAAGAGTGAAAGTGTGTGGTCTGTGATTTTGCACGCAACTGAGACCACAAAAAAGATGAAGATACTGATAATGATAATAATAACATCACAGTTATAAGCTATGTACTGTTTTATACTCTTGGTTTGTCTTTGGGCAGTTTGAATTTGTTTTGTTTTATTTTTCCGGGATGGAAGTGGTTGTGTAAATTCTGGATGTGTTTTTTGTTTTCAGACAGCACCATGTCGATGTCGGACAAGCTGTTCAGCGTGACCGGGACGGTGCATAAGGCTCGCGGTCTGGACGCAGGGGGAGAGGATGTGTACTGCAAAGTCAGGCTGGAACAGTGAGTAGTTTTGTTTATTTATTTATTTGTTTGTTTCTTCATCTGTTTATTTATTTTTGTATTTTTGTTGTTTCCTGGAACAGTGAAGATTTTTTATTTATTTATTTGTTTATTATTCTTTAATCAAAGAAACATTTAATGTCTTTCAATGTCTAGGAAACTGGAACTGGAGGAGGAGAACAAGGAACTTCTTTTTTTTTTTTTTTTTTTTTTTTTTTTAAAGTTTGGTCACACATACTGGTGATTGTCGACATTTAAGTATTCATTTTGACACTTAGATGTTATTATTTATGAATAAATAAAAGAAACCGTATGAGAGGTGGGGGGTGGTGGGGAGTTGTATGGTGAGTTTGGGGGAAACAGAATAGATGGAGGGTAGAATCAGAGATGAATATTTGAAATAAATAGAAGTACAATTAAAGAATATTATGTAATGGACTTTGTAAATGGGAAATTATTAATCTAACAAGAGAAACAACTAATAATGAATGTAAACAGTCAAAAACATCAACATTCTCAGTGACTGTAGATAACACTTTTGTGCACTGGCATTCAAAAATGGTATGCTTACATGTAGCATCACTTAAACAGTTGCACTTGCTATTACAGTATTAGGCCAGTGTTTAGACCATGAGAACTTAGGTAATGAATTAGATGAAAATTTAACAGGTCCACTAATCGGACCAAAGTGTGAGAATCCCACTGACTGGAACAGCAAAAAGATAAACATGTTTTGAACAGAAACAGTTAACGTTTTTCAGATTCTGGGAAACTGGGACAGTATAGATGTATATGTACTCCTCTCTGAACTTTTTGTTGATTCTGTGTGTCTGTTTGTGTGCAAGGGAGAGAGAGTTAGGTGGAGAGAAAGGCTGTGTGTAGATGAAGCTTTTGTGCACACTCACTGTTATTGTCCATGCACACTGATGTCACATGTTACACACTATCATTGTAACCCTTGTAAGGTTTGTGTTACATGTTGATGTGCATTGATATAAAAGGGTGTATGGGCATATAGGGACATGAAAGCATGATCTGTTTTCATTGTGGTATTTTGCATTGCGCTCCACTCTTCTCTTATTGTGTTTAATATGCTGTCCACCCTGTCTTGCTTTTGGCGTTGGCTTGGGTTTGAGGGGTGCCATGGCAAAATTGGCTCCTCACTTCACCCAGATTTGTGTTTGTATTTCTTTTTATCACAACAGATTTCTCTGTGTGAAATTCCGGCTGCTCTCCCCAGGGAGAGCGCGTCGCTACACTACAGCGCCACCTATTTTTTGTATTTTTTCCTGCGTGCAGTTTTTTATTTGTTTTTCCTATCAAAGTGGATTTTTCTGCAGAATTTTGCCAGGAACAACCCTTTTGTTGCCGTGGGTTCTTTTACGTACGCTAAGTGCATGCTGTACACAGGACCTTGATTTATCATCTTATCCGAATAACTAGCATCCAAGGTCTAGTGGAGGGGGAGAAAATATCAGCAGCTGAGCCATGATTCGAACCAGCGTGCTCAGATTCTCTTGCTTCCTAGGCGGACGCGTTACCTGTAGGCCATCACTCCACTGATGTGAAAGGGTGTCTCATTTTAGCTGGGGAAGGTTAAAAGGGCAGAAGGAGAGGATTGGGCCCTGTCTTCCTGTGCGGAGCCCTGGACACGGCGATTATAAATTCACTGCCTCTGTGGCTGTGAAAAGCTACAGGAAACTTTAACCTTTTTTCAACCTCAAGGATTTAAACAATGCACAAACTAGTTACAACTGAATTGAATTCTTGTTACAGTCCTGGCAGCAGAGTCAGTCTGTTCTCTGGGTCCCGGGTCATCGGCAAGTCCAAGCACGTGCCTCCTTCAGGGGCTTTGTTCGACATCAAGTTTGAGGTGAATTGTTGTGCTAGTCAGCGCAGAGAAAGTGAAGGTTTTGTTGTGTTGTTGTTGTTTTCTTTTCCTTCTTTATACGAGTATCATGCAGTTCTTCTTTCCATTTTACTCTTTACTCACTCCTCCCTCCCCCCCCTGATTTATTAATTGTTTTACTCTTTCTGTGGATTTTGTTTGTTTAATTTTTCCAGTTGTTTCTTTTTTCACAGTTTTCTCTCTTTTGTTCCTTCTTCCCTTTCTTTTGTCTTTCTCCATTGTTTTTCGTTTTCCCTCCTTCTCCTCTTTTTTCTTATCTCTTTCTGTCAGTCAGTTGCTCATTTAGCTATCATTAAAATGTTGTTTTACAAATTTTGTTTCTTCTCAGTGACTAAAACATCTGGACCTGAAGCCATGATGCTAAATGTGCGTTCACAGTTTACAGATCTATTTTTAGGCTAGCTCATCTGTTTTGGTGGTATTCTATCGAGAAGATTAACTGCCTGATAATCAGTAAATCTTTTTTAACTTATTGAAATGGTTTGAATGCCTGTCCTTAAGTTGTTCTGCTGTGAGTAGAATTGAACTACCTTGACATATACATTAGCAAACACAATTTAAGTGGAAGCATACGAGGAGAAGACTGCTTAACTAATTTGTAAATGAAAATCTATTAATTTGAATATGACACAGAGTGCTGTTAGGCTGTAGTGTGTGTCAGGGCTGGGTTTGCATGAGCGATCCATTGGCTTTGGAACATTCTTTACTCTAAGCAAATTTAGCTTTAAGTCACTTGTGCAACCCAGATAATAATAATAATAATACTAATGTACATTTATATATATAGCGCCCTTTCTCTCTAAGAGCTCAGGGCTCTTTACATGAAAGAAAAATATTACAAGTTACATAAAACATTCATGACCACTCTTTCTCAACCCCCCCACCCACCCCACCCCCCCACACACATACACTCTCCCTTTCCCACTCTACATACATCCAGAGTGAGCTGACATGGGTGGTGTTAGAGAACAAGGAAGCTGAGAGTGCTTATGGATAGGTTTTAAAAAGATGAGTTTTTAGTGATGAGCGAAAAGCAGAAATAGAATCAGATGCACGGATATGATGAGGAAGGTTGTTCCAGATGCGAGGAGCAGCAAAGAAGAAAGAACGATTTGGAATTCAAGAAACTTACCTTGTTAGCATTCCACAATTTGAAATAAGAAGACATTGGAACAAACACAAGCACTTGGCCATTACAGCTGTGTCAGTGGTATGTGCTGTTTGTCTAAATGGTAAGAAATAGTTTGTGAATGTTAATGTTTGGAAAACTTTTTATTGTAAATGCTACAAGCTCCCTGCCTGGGAGGTGAAAGCATCAGTCTACATTACTATCATTAACTCTTTCTACCCCGCCGCTACATCTTCTTCTTCTGCGTTCACTCGTATGCACACGAGTGGGCTTTTATGTGTATGACCGTTTTTACCCTGTTATGTAGGCAGCCATACTCCGTTTTCGGGGGTGTGCATGCTGGGTATGTTCTTGTTTCCATAACCCACCGAACACTGACATGGATTACAGGATCTTTAACGTACGTATTTGATCTTCTGCTTGCATATGCATACGAATGGGGTTCAGGCACTAGCAGGTCTGCACATATGTTGACCTGGGAGATCGTAAAAATCTCCACCCTTTACCCACCAGGCGCCGTCACTGTGATTCGAACCTGGGACCCTCAGATTGACAGTCCAACGCTTTAACCACTCGGCTATTGCGCCTGCGCTGCTACATGCCTGCTACAACTTCCTTGGGAACTACATGAGACTACTGCAGAAAAAACAGGATGATTCGCTGAAGCAGCGAAAACCGATAGAGACTTGTTGATTTAATTGGTCAAACAAAGTTTCGTTTTCATGTTTCCGGAATCCATTAACTCACTCAGTACGGCCAGTCCTATCTTCTCCTCTACACATACCCCTCGGATGTCCTGTGGGTGTCTCAATGACCCAACCTTTAACTTCCGTTGTCAGAATTGTGGTATTCTTTGTCAACATTCAACTCTTCAGTATAAGAGCGTTCCGCTTGCAATATTTTGATGATGGTAGTTGGGGTGAAACGCTGTTAACGTCGTCTCTTTCGTCGTTCGTATGGAGAGAGTTAAACAGTTCATTTTAGAATGCCAACTGTACCAAACAAGAATGAACAAATTAGAATAGTGTGTTGGTACGAGAATACTTGTACCTGGTCCACAGGGGATGTAATCATGGTACACGTTAACTCGTACCTGGAGTAGAATGAGTTATGAGATGGGTGACTGTTAACGTGTCGTTGTTGTTACGGCAATATTTGTTTTTCCAGGTGGACCGGGGTCACGGCATTTCTCCGGAGGCCACCCTGGTGTTTGACATCAAGCGGTCCAGCAGAGAACATTTGACGACAAAAAGCTTTTCTCTTCGGGAGATCTTGGCAGGTAACTCCGTCTTTATTGTTGTCTGTGTGGGTTTTTCTCTAATTATGTTTGTGACTTGTGACTGGAAAGTCTGTATAGCCTTGTTGTAGATTTCTTTTCTTCTTTTTTTTTCCAGTTTTGTTGGTGACTCATGGTAAATTGTGATTGAACAGTTGTAACTTTTTTTTCTTTAAGTGCTCAGCTCAGCACTAGGTAAGAATGTATATTTCTTTTCTTTTTTTTTTCTTCTTTTTTTAATGTTTCATTTTCTACTCCACATGAAGATTTTCATTTTATACTTCTCTGTGTAGCTTAAGACTTATGAGCATATTCTTTTGCTGCGACAGTTTTTCTTCAAGAAAGTTTTTGCTGAAAATAAAATATTTGTGGCTGAAATTCTTGGAATTGTTAATTTACTGTTAACTATTTGATTTTAATGCTGCATATCGTTGTTAAAGATAGTCTCAGCCATTTTCTCTCCTCTAGCACATATGATCTCCGAAGAACGTTTCAAGAAGTTAGAAATTAAAGAAAAAGAAAAAAAAAAGAGGAAAATGATAATCTTTCCAGTTGTAAAAAGAACTCTTTTTCTTTTCTTTTTTTTCTTTTTGTTTTAGTGATATATCCTTTTAGTTATAAAATTTACTTTTAGAAAATGATTTTTCTTTCCAGTTATAAAACAGTAACTTAAAAAAAAAATCTCTTTTCACTAATAAGAACTTATTTTTAAGGATATCTCATGACATTCCAGTTATAGATAATACCCCCCCCCCCCACCTCCACCCCTTTTTTTTCTTAAATGATAAATCTTTCCTCATCCCTTGCCATGACCAGAGGCACACAGCAACCGCCAGTGGCTGATGCTGGACAACGGCATAGAGCTGGAAGTGTCACTGACCACCGGTCAGCCCACCCCTCACATCCGCCGCCGCAGGGTCCTGAAAAACCTCTCATTCCGCAGAGACAAGTGAGGGGAAAGGAAGCCCTGCTTCTCCACTTGACACTCAAGGACTGGCCTGAGTGGGATCGGTGCTGTGAAGATCTTGTATGTCTCACCCTCCTGGAAAAGGGGGTGGAGAAATAATCCTTGGACCAACTGTTGATTGAACTGTTGTTTTCTGGCCTCGACAGCTGGCTGTTTGTTTGCATCAGACTTTGTGTTGATGTTTGGTTTTGAATGGAAACTGAAGACAAGAGTTGAAAGGGAGAATGGCTGGCAGCTCGCTTGGTTTGGTTGCTCACACTGTTCAAGTCTTTTCAGTAGTGGTACTTGAGATAGTTGCATTCAGTCCTGGCTTCATTAGTTGATGATATGGACTTTAACCTCTCATGCAGTTGCAGTGTAGAGTTTTCTGGTTCAGTAGACTGAGATCAACTTTTCAGAATGACTGTGACAGCGACAGAGAATGATCTGTGACAAGATCTGGCTTGAGGACTGCTCGGTACGCTTTTTAGGCTGAATGGGTACTGTGAAAAGAAACAGTTACTTTTTTTTTCAGATAAATAAATTTTGGTTATATGTGTGTCCCAGCATCATCACTCTGTGCTTGCCTGGTTTGTTTTGATTAAAACAATGTGCTGATTTAATATGTTGTTGTATTTGCAGAGTTGAAAATTGTCTGCACATTATGGTGTTTGTTTTTTGGGGGCCTGTAATGTATTGTATGTTTTCAAATGCTTGCTGATAGAAATCTTCATAGGGTGTTAACTGACATAGAAATCCTGTTTGCTGCTCTTTTTCTTTCTGTCTTCATGTGCCCTCTTCCCCCTCACTTTTTTTTTCTAATAGAGTAGTCAGGTATTTGAAATAGTATTGGTTGAAATGAAATCCAAGCCTTTCAATAATTTCTCTTTGCAAATACAGAGAAATCCCTGAGGAACAGTTATATTCTGATTTCCATTTTGAAATCATTTGTTAGGTTTTAAATGTTCCCTTTGACAGAAAGTAGTTGCCCAGAGAACTACAGGATAGAAATGAATAAACAAGTACGATGGAAAAAAGCCCAGCGTAACATATGAACCAGGGGAAATGTTACAAAATATTTATTCATGGCATGTCAATGTGTTCACGGTGATGTATTATTAACAGTGATATATCTGTTTCAGTTGCTTGCTTCATTTGATTTCTGTTTCAGCTTCTTTTATAGTTTGTTTGCTCTGTCTTGTTTTTTTCTTCTTCCAAGAATGTAGATTTTATGGCAAAGGACATAATTGGCGTGTGTGTGTGTGTAATAGCTGCTCTAAAACTAACTGCATGATTTGTGACAGTTTAGGATACAAAGATATGTGATTAATGTCTCTCCTTTTCTTTTCTTTTTTTTTCTTTTTCTTTTTGTATATGATCTCATATTATGTTTTACACAGCTTTACTTCATTATTTGATATTTTATTTTGGTTCATCAGGCTATTTAAGATTCAAATGGACTGAGATTAAAGTGCAACTTAAAACATGAAAAATGATGGCTTCTTCTGTTCTCCATGTTTTTCTATTGGATTTTGATTCAAAGTGTGTTGCAGTGCTTTGGCTGATTTTGATTATTGATGATAACATGTTGGAGGAACTGTTGAGGGAGGGAGACGGAGAGGAAGACAGAAAAACAGATGGACTGACAACATTTCAGAATGGACAGGCAGACAATTTGCAGAGACCCAGGCTTTGACACACACAAAACTGACAGACCTGGAGGAATCTGGTGAACAGTTCTGTGCGGTGCCCCAAAGACTCTTCACAGAATTAGGGGAGAAAAAGAGGAACACGTCTTTACATCACATGCTGCATTTTCCAAACTACAGAGTGCATGTTTAAGCTGCACCCCCGAAATTGTTAAAAAATCGAGCAAAATCCATGAATGAGCCACATGTGAAACCTTACTGAATCAAAAAGAAAGGTTAATTGAAACCAACAACATTTGAAAACTGCAACACCTGACGTACTCATACACAAACTACACAGTACAGCTAATCTGAACCATAACCAACACAAACATTTTTTAAGTTTTACAAAAGAAGAATACTGTCAGTTCACTCTTGTTCCTTTTCCTCATCTTCCATGGCACTGAACCCACTGAATTCTTCAACTTTAGATTTGAAGAGTTTAAGCAGAATCTCTAAAGGTCTGGCTCGGCAGCACGCAGAATATTGACCCAGTCTACCAGTTCTGTTTCGAGTTCCATCATATTTTCTTTCCTCTGAAGGTTTTCTGTGATTTTTTACATTGGTAAGTTAGTCTCATTGCATATAGCAGTGCCGAACCATTGATTCATTAGTCCTAAGTTCTGAACCAGCTGTATGATTTCCCTTCCTTTAAACATGTTTATTCAAATTTTGACCAGAAACTGGACAGTGAAGCAGAGAGTGCATAAACCTGGTGAAATTCATTGTGTGTTCACTGAGTAAACTCCAAAATGTTGACCTGAGAACAGCTCATATTTCACTGAGATTGGCGATGTGAAAATGCGATGTTTGGGCTTGACTGCCAGCCAAAAATAAAATCGGGAAGATCCATGTATTACCTGTTGTCAATTTTTTTAACCATAGGGATCAAAGATGAAAGAAAAAAAGTAGCAGCTTATAGTCCGGAAATTACAGTACTCATGCAGACTGATGGTTGGTATGTGTGTTCCTTCCTGCAGACCTCCTATTCCTTGTCCATCACTTCAACTTGTCAAGCTTCAGAAATAAGAAAAATTAGCTGTACCTTTTTTTCTCTCTTAAAATGTTCTTGCAGCTTGCCTTCTTGGGAGAATACATTTTAGAATAAGAAAACATCAAATATGGAAACAGAACAAAAATAACACACACACACACACACACACACACACACACACACACACACACACACACTTGAACAATTGTATTCTGAGATGTGAAAAAAAAGAAGAGTGAGAAAATCCAGTTCTTAGCACAATATCTTCAGAAATTGAAAGGAAAATTGATAATGAATAAAGAGTGTAACTGTTGTTTTGTGACATGCATTTATCATCTTTGTGAGTTTTATATAAAATGATACTTTGTGGAAATGTGCTGTTGTTGTTTTTTAGTTTTTAGTTTGTTGATATATGTATTGGTTGGAATCATCATACCACACTTTGTATTTATGCATATATATATATATATATGTTATGGTGCATGCGAAAATCATGGATAATGGTCAGAATTCACAAAATGATATTATTCTTTTATCTGAAAGTAGAGAGAATTCTGAATAACACACAGAAATCAGAATTCAAGTATCTTTATTAGTTTCTGAGATACATGTATTTGAGTCTCGTGATGATCACAAACGTACTTCTGAGAAAATTGGGGCAAACGAGTTTGCTGTTTCCCACTCTTGATCACCAATTCCCAACGGGAAAACATAAAATAAAGCACTAATACTTTATATTTCTATATAATACTTGGAAATTTAATAGAAAAAGAATCATAGAATCTGAATAACCAAAAAACTCAAATTTGATATTTTCACCCCTTGTCACTTTCACAGCGTGTTACGTGAAATTTACACCAGCGACTTATCCATGATTTTGGCGTGCGGGGTCATATGTATCTGTATATTTCCATTGAAATGGATATGGCCATGACTAGTGGCTTTCAATACTCAGAACAAAAATTAAAAAAGGCACAAAAAAAGCAATTCGCAAGAACAAAAAAACAAAAACAAAAAAAAAGAGGGAAAGTTATCAATATTTTTCTCACCACTTTTTAATTTGAATCTAGTTTAAACTGCATGTGTAAGAAGGCACCATGGCAGAATGAGGCGTTAGACCATGTCCGTAGTTCACCAGTGATTAGGGTTTAAGGCCCAGTTTTGGCATGATAATGTGTCTTGGGTAAGGCCTTTCACTCCAGTTTCCCTCCCTCCACTCAGGTATGGATAGATACCTGATTAGTTGGGGAAGGTTGAAATGGTGAAGGAGAGGATTAGGTCCGGCCTTCCTGTGCAAAGCCCTAGACACAGTGTATATGAATTCACTGCCACGATGGCTATGAAAGGAGATAGAACCTTAATGTTTTAACTTCATCTACTTCAGATTTGTATTCCAACACAGGATGCTATCATGCAGTTCAAACCTGTGCAGAGTATTCATCGTCAAAGAGAAATGGAGATTTTTTGCAGGATTTGAATTGATCTATCCAAATTTCAGTCTCTTATCACTGTATTGGTTGAATTAATCCGTGACATTCTCTGGTAGTGTGTGTATTCAGATAAGCTGTGGATCTTCAGTCTGGAGAAAAATACAATGCACTTTTTATAGTCATTTGATATTGTGCCATTCTGTTTGCATTTTGGTTTTGTTGTTTGTGTAATCATTACAAGTTCGTGTGCAGTTAGTTCAGTTTTACAGAGTGCATGACAGCAAATCCCATTATTAGTGCTTTACATCATTTTGTTTTTATTCACAAGGCCACAAGCTTTTTAGCAGATCGCTAGCTGTACCATTCTGAAACAATGAAAGGTCTAATAGCTGCACTTTAACGTTTCTTTGAAGCAAATAACATATCAGCTAACATAATATGACCAATGTTTTTTGTGTTGTACAGTTTTACTTAAATTGATATATCAGCAGATATGGTTACTCATTTGCATTGACCAACTTTCTGAAACAATCTGTTCCTAATCCGTCTTCCTTTTATTCATGCTTATGTTGTGTTTGAATATTGTGCATTGTGATGGTTTGAAAGTGTTGCAGAATTTCAAAACAAGGACATTTTATACCCCAGTTGTGATGTTTTGGGAGAGATCACAGAATCTGATAGCAAGTGCATTTTTTTCTGTTGGTTGATTGAAGCACAGTTATTATTTGGTAGGTAATTTATCTTTTCTTTCGTTCAGGTACTGGACCTGGTTGTGACAGTGTATGTTTGTTGCCCATTTGGTCTTGTTAATCTGATATTACAGCAGTGCAGCTGTTTCTTGAAATGTGAATTACACTTTGTGATATTTAAACTTCCAGCATTTTCCATTCAAACCACGGTGGACTTTTCCTCTGAACAAGCAGCTGTTGTGTGTCTTAACTGATAAAACATGGTTATTTTGGTGATCTGATTATCTGTTGTTTTTTCCCAGGTGCGTGGCAACAGGAGATAACGAATGTTGTTTGAGGGCAAGGATGAAAGATATTGTAAATTTTGATGTTGTTTGAGGAAAAAAGGCAGTGAAAGGCCATCATAAATTTTGGCATTGTTTGAGGGAAATAGGCAGAGGCCAGACTTGCTGTGTTCTCAATTATTACCAGTGACATGCGGATGTGACTGGATGCTGCCTTATTCATCTAATAAATCACATGAATGTGGTCATTTCTCTTCTCTTTTACAACTTGCCCACCCTTTTCTTTCTCTTTGTCATGCTACTTTTGTTGAATAATAATTGTCACTACACGCCACGTACGATGATTTTGCTGCAGCTTAATTGTTTCACAAGTATTGCTTGTCTTAAATTCATGAATGTCAGAATGTGTGGACAATTTCCTTGCTTTCATATAGCTTTGATTCCATTGAGGCTGCTTGTCTGTGTTTATTTATTGTGAAAGTTATTGTTCACTTCCTATCCTATTAGAAAATACACATTGTTGTACTGCGGAACTCAGTCTGGTTTTTACGATAACAAGATGCAAGTTTGCTTTCATGTACTGCAGTTTATGGTCACTGGCAGAAATAGCCAACCCGTTTGCTTTTAAAACCCATTATCTAGGCATTGTGGACCTTGGAGATGATGGCTCATTATGTTAACAGGTATCTTTGTTCTGCTTTCTTCGCCAGTAATGCTTTATCTTTGTTACTTCCTGTTGGGATGGAAAGGGGTGTGCATTGTAGAAAAACAATGTCAACCAAAAATTCCCTCTTTTCTTGTGTTTGCTTGCTCTTTTTTTGTTGTTGTTGTTGTCCAGTTTTCATTGTGATCGTCTACGCTTGTGTACTTTGATATATGGATTAGGATTTATCTCCATTCATATATATATATATATTATACACACACACAACTTCTTAAAATCCAGTCTTTTCTGGGCTTATTTTCACTAGTCTTCCAGTGATTCAGGTGCTGCATAGAGACATTAAATAATGCAGCAGGGTGATTTGAAGTGAAAACTAGAGTGTCACACAGCAACTTTAATATAAATATGAGGTTCAAAAGCTTGCTAAATTCTTCTCTGCATGAAATCACAATCCTGCCAACCACATGCCATCGGAATCACCTTGACTCACTGATTGAACATTTCCTTGGTCAATCAAAACTTCTAAAAACATGTTTCTTCATTTTGAGCTATGGGATTTTGTACCAGATATTTTGATCAGCAGTTTTGTTTTATTGTGAAACTATTGAAGTCCTTCTGTACCATTTAAAAGTCCCTTCCCCCTCTACTGCTCTCTTCTGCATTGATTCTTGGCAGCAGCATCGTATGCACTTTGCACTTGTGGTTTGTATTTTTCTATTGCAGGAACAAATTGTTGTTGGTCATGTTTGTTGACATATCCCATTGCTGTTTTCAGGGTTACAGTTTTTGCATCATTTTGACACTCTTGAGAGATGATCAACCTGAATTAATATTTGTCTCAGTTCATGGTCAATAACTTCATTTCAACTTTTCATTGTCTTTTGAGAAAGTATACAGGCAATATTTTTAAAAATTTGCATGGATACATTGTATAATTATAGGCAACATCTAAAGCCTATTACATGTAACACCTTTAACAACTTATCATAAACTTATAATAACCCGTTTTATTTTCAGTTACAAATATTAAACTGACAACAAGAATATGATTTCTAGCTCTGTTTTGTTTTTCTTTTTGGATGTCAATCTGTAGAGGTGGAAATAGACTTTTTAAGAGGTTTTTTGGGTGGAGGAGGGGTGGGGTCCACTTTGAAATGCTTTAATAGTTCTCAGCATTAAAGTAATTGGAATATAAGCCTGAATTCAAAATTCTCATTTATTTTGCTTTTTTAAATTTTTTTTTTTTTTCTATCCTCATATAGTTTCCATGTTTGATTAAAAAAAAAAAAATTTTTATTACCTCAGTCCTTAAAATCATTGGCAAGGTGAGAGCACATATTTACGGCGTTTTCTGGCATAGAACGGATTGATGATCCTGCGTGTGTGTGCACATGTATTTTGAGGAGAGGGAAGACTGCGTACAGTATCGTCCATGGGTAAAGCAGGACTCTTTAAATTAAAAACTGTTTTTCATATATACATTATAATTCAATGTGATAACATACAGCCTATCAATTACATCATCATAATACAACAGTACAAGGGAGACTACCCCCTCACACACAGTGGCACACACTTTGACTTTCTCTTCACCACTGAAAGACTAAAGTTAACTGACTTAGACTTCATCTACTATTCTACCAAAAGCTTAGTAATAATTTAACTGACAAGTGTGGAAAACAAATCTTTAAACTGTTAATTCACATTTCAGGACAGGGATATTGTTTTCTATTTCATGCAAGGTCACACAGGTGCTTTTACTGTTATGTAGGTGGTAAAATTTTATTAATAGGCAGCACCACACCACATTCAGCTTTATGAATTTTGTTTATTATTTTTTAATGTTTCCCAATTCTGCTTTATCATTTTCAAAGACAGCAGGGTGAGGGAGGTCTAGCTATATTGTGTTCCCCCTGCCACCCACCCAGCTGAAAATAAAAAGAAAATGGAAATAGATGACTGGAAAAAAAATGAAAGGAGAGCTCATTATTTAATTTTTAGGTAAAATGTTACACTCCGCCCTCCACACTCTCCATGTTATCTCCATGGTTGTGGGACCAAACTAAGGGGCAGCAGCTGGAATCAAGAAGTCATCCTTTTTTCGTTTTTCAAATTTGACTCTTGGAGTGTGGAAAGTAATTGTTCGTACGTTGTGCTGACTATGATTTAAAATTCCTGGAGGGGTGGGGGAGGGGGTTGGGGGGGAGTCTGGGACTTAGTGTGTGAAGATCATCTGATTTTCTCCAGTTTGTCCAAAACATACTTCTTTTACTTTCATGTTGTTGCTTCTGTAAGTGTAATCCCAAAACATACTTCTTTTAGTTTCATGTTGTTGCTTCCGTAAGTGTAATCCTTAAAGTGATTCAGAGATCTGCATATTATACCAGTTGGACTTCAGTGCATGCAAGTGTGAAATACTTGATCTCCAGTGTTGTTTTTTAATTAAGAATAATATATCCATGACCCTTTGTATGTTGCTGATATTGCTCCCTATGAACCTCGAACAGATCAGAGATACCTATTATCATAAATGGGCAAATACTGACCCATGTGAACTGCATTCATTATTTCATGTGTTGTAGTAGGCCATGGCCGAATGCCAATAAAGAACTTTTGCTTCAAAATGTGTTTATGAGTTATTTGTGTGTGTGTGTGTGTGTGTGTGTGTGTGTGTGTGTACAGGGGAGAGAAAAAAGGAGGCACATTCATTATGGAGAAAGTGGAGTGATACAAGTAACAACCCCATCCACTCTTTTGCCTCTAGATGATCTGCCAGAGCATTTCTAATCAAGAAGTACAATTTCATACCTTTAAAACTATCACTTTACTGTGGCAGGTGTTTATACTTTATTTGTATATCTTCTCAGTCTGATCAAAATACTTTAAAAAAAGAAAAAAAAAAAAAAAGAAAAGCAACCGCAGATCAGAAGACACTAAAACGATCAGACATCTTGAAGGTAATGTCTGGATATGATAAGATGGGCAGATTGGTAAGACTGTTTTGCCTTTATTTGATCTTGATAAATTCTCTTGGTCTGCTTTAGCTTTTTACCAAACCCTATACAGTGTTTTAACTGTGATTTTGTCTGGCACTGTTGTGACTATGGCACTAATGGAGGGCTAACATTGGAGCAATACATATACTTTTTCAACAAAGGATTCTTCCAGTTTTTCAAGGCATTTGATGTTGGAACATATACCACATCAGAGTCCAGTTTGTTCCACATTTCCACAACACAATTTTTTTTAAAGTGTTTGTTTTACATGGTCTAGTTTAACAGCATTGTATGTTCCATTTTTAATCATCTCCTCTTGTTAGAGTGTTTGTATTGACTTTAAAAGGAGTTTAGCAGAACTATAGAAACTGTGTAAATTTTTATACCCCAGTTAGATCACTACAAGCTCTTCAATAATGAATACAAGGCAGTTTCAGGAATTTTCAGTCTTTCTTCACAATTACTCCTTATTTTGTATGAGTTGTAGTCCTGGAACACATTTTGTAGCTTTTCCTAAGACACCTTCTGTTCGTTTTTTATCTTTCTCTACTTGTGGGCTCTGAATACAGTTTGCATTTTCTAGATGAGGCCTTACTAAGGCAGTAATCAAGTCTCATGGTATTAACACACACACACACACACAAACCCAGTGAACATTGTGCATAGTGTTAGTGAACAGTGAATATTGTACAAGGTGTGTTAACAATAACATGGTGCATTGTGTGCAATGGAACAGTGAACATTGTGCATGGTGTCTAATGGAAAAAAAAAGTCTCATGGTATCAACATCAAGGTACTCATATGATCTAATGAGACCCAAGATATTACTTGCTTTGTTCACTTTGATTTCTGAACTTCAGTTCACTATCATTCTACGTTAACTCCCAGGTCTTTTTCTACACTTCTCTTTTCTTACCAGACATTTTCACCACATTTTCTCATAAAATAATCATAATTCTTGTTTCTCTTGCTAAGCCTTACTGCTTAGCATCATACATTTGTATGCTTTGAATTATAATTGCCACAGATCTGCCCAGTCCACAAGAGAATCTAGATCTTTCGGAATGGACTCAAAAGTCTTCATCAGTAGAGACAGGACTGAAGATTCTATCATAATAATAATGGATACTTATATAGCACACTATCCAGAAATCTGCTCTAGGTGCTTTACAAAAATGCTTTTGTTAACATAATACATCATATCTATGTTACATACACACACCAAAATGTGACTACACACACACACGCGCGCGCGCTGCATACATACATTTTAACATACATGTGTATCTAACAGCTACCCTAACACATACGCACACATAGGCAGGCACAAACTTACATAAACACACGCACACACAATACACATCTGTATATTTACACGACACAGATTTTCTACCACATCAGGAAGGCCTACTTCTAAAACACTTCCCTGAGGCACTACGCTAGTAAGGTCTTTCCACAAATTCCAGCCTGACACTGCAGCACTTACTTTTGCCTTCCTATCAAGAACTGGCAAATGCGGTCCTTAACATTGCTTCTGAGACCACACGTTGCTATTTTCTTCTGCAGATGGGCGTGTGGGACTGAACTGAAAGCGTTGGTGAAATCCAAATATATAGCAACTAATATCTACTGGTTTTCTTTCAAATTTTCCACAATCGTAAGTAGTTTCTATGACACATGATCACTTTGACACAAAGCCATATTGGCAAGGAGATAGATCATTCTCCTCCAAGTGTACAAACATAGCGTTTCTAACCACTCTCTCCATGGTATACTTGTAAGGCTAATAGGCCAATAGTTATCTGGGCTCCATTTATCTATCTTTTTGAGTGTTAACATTCACTACCTTCCACTGCGATGGTAATGTACCTTCACACTGTGATTTCTTCAAAACCTCAGTCAAAGGGTTTGCCATAACATCTAACATACATTTTCGGGTACATGGCATAAGGACCCGCAAACTTCGAAATGTCCAGCGATTTTAAGAGTTTCAGCGCTGTTTCGGTTTCAGTCTTTATATTTAATTCTGACAGGAAATTTTTATATTCACTCAGATGAGGACATGTATTCTTTAGTAAGCACACTACAGAAGAATCTATTACTAAGCACCTCCACTTTTTCGAGATCTGCTGTTGCACTTTTCCTTTTAAGCCTTTCACTGCAGACCGCAGATAAATCCCTAGGGTAATGTAACTGCATAATCATGTGTCCAGCCACTCATTTGCATAGCTTACCTCCCTTGCAAATGGTGATGAATGTTCGACGAAGCAATTTCTCAGCAAGTTTTTTCTCGATTTTGATGCGTTTAAAAAAAACATTTTTTTTTAATAAAGCAAAAAACTGTTGAGTGTGTCAAAATGGCTGCCAGAGATTACAGTACAGAGAAAGTGACAGAATTTTGTTGATTTTCCACACAACTTCGACAACAGCAATTCGAAAATGTGATAGAAAACTAAAGTATATGTTGTTGATTTGTTATCCTGATGATGATTACATATGGAAACAACATAATTTCATTTCTTGATTGTTGTGTCTCATACCTGTGATAATATTTTAGCACTATTTACACCCATAAATTAAACCTGAATTTTCTTCTTTTTTTCTCTCTCCAAATATTTGTTGTTGTTTTTTGTTTTTTGTTTTTTTAAAATCTGAGTGATCTTCCCCTGATGGGAGTTGACTCATTCTGTCAACATTGAAGTTATTATAATTATATTCTCCATTCATTTTTCTTCAAGAAATACACGCTTTTACAAACTTTGAGCATAATTTCAATGTTTGTGATCCCCCCCACCCCTTCCTTGAGGTTGGTGATTATTTTGCAAAAATTACAAATAGTTCTGGGAGTGAACAGGTTAATGTCTGTCAGGTCTGCAATATTCTTACTCTTGGAATATGTGAAGAACCCTTCACAATTTTTTTTTTACCATGATCATTTGAATTTATAATTTTAACATACATAGTCTATGTACCTGAGCAAGTTTACAGTCTGATTGCAAAAATCCAAGGCTTCGTACTTTGTACTACATTAAATTATACTTAAAGTTTAATAAGTGTGATCAAACTGTCTATGAGAAAGAAAAAAACCCAAACAACAACAAACAAGAAAACAAAACACCACAACTGGTAACTATAGTAAAAGGTATATCAGTATATATGACGTTTTTGGCTACAGTAACTGAGGAAGTATGCAATTTAGTACAAAATCTTTTAAAAGCAAAATTTGTTTAATTCAATATCCCAGGGTAAGTTTTTACTACAGCTTACCTAACTGACAAATTTGGATGGAAATGGTGGCTTTCAATTCTGGAATTGTGCAAATAAAATTAAGTTTAAGAAGCAGACTGGTAGTGGTACTACTTCATGTACTGTCTGTGTTCACCAATTCTGCACAACAACAAAAAGCATCCACGAAAGGAGGAAAGATGGTAACTTTACTGTATCCTTAAACATCATGAAGTCCACATTTTTATAATACAATACAAAAGAAAAGACAACAAACCAGTTGATCCTTGAGAATCACATTATAACAATGTGCCAACAAAGCCTCGTTAGTTTTAACTTAGTAACACCAATAAATGATTCAAATTGAAAATCAAATGATGGCCATTTTCCTGAACAATGATCATATGTTCTGGAATTTTGTGACCGCTGCAAACTATCATTGACGACGAAGATTAACTCAAAGTTTACCGAATTCATACTCAACTGCTGTTTTTAGCCCTGATATGGTCCTGAGTGGTTGACTGGGCTAGAGGCTACAATACAAACTGCTAACATTCTCTTCACTAATGTATTTCTGTTTCAACTGACATGCCACTTGACCCTGTTCAGATCTAAACCTGAAAAGGAGAAGTGCACACCTACATAGCTTTGTGAAGAAATTACTTGCTTGTGGAATGAACAAATCAAAATGTGTTCACAAAACAAAAGGCCTACTGGATGATGTCAAATAACACTACACTGATGAACTCCATCTAGTCCATTCATTCAGTTCTGCCACGCAGTTCACACAAGGTCATTGTCTAACGTCAGGTGCTTGGTCACTCAAGCCTTCCCCCCACGGTAGCTGTCCAGGTTAGCCATGATGTAGGCGGCTGGGGCACATACTGCTGCCACCATCAGGAAGCCCAGACCAGCTTTCTCCTGCAACAGGAAATTGAGCCAGTCATGCAAATGCAATATTACTATTAGTATTACAAGCACCAACTGATCAAAATTAACATCCATCAGTTTGCAAAAGCGGTGGTTACTCACAGGAAATGTGGTCAATAATGCAAGTGCACTATTACAATTAATAGTGCCAAACAAAATGTAGATCACGAGTCTGCAATGAATGCTAAGGCAGTGATTGCTCTTTCACCACTAAGTTTCAGAATAAACTTATAACTATCACAACTCCCTAATTGCCCCATTTCATGAAATGGCTGCCCAAATAAATATAAAAACAAAATGTTAACAAACTATTACTATAACCCATTTCAGTAATAGTAAAACAAACATTAATGCTAAAAAAAACCCCAAGAACAAGCCATACAAATAACAAAACAAGAACAAGCCATACAAATAAACTTCAAATGCGTTTCTTCCAAATTAATCATTATCTCAGAAATGAATCCAGATCAAATATTATATTGATAACAATTCAACTGTCCTATGATCCATATCATCACAGATCAATGGGTTGTGGAAACACTGATATATCCACCAGGCTTCAACCCTGACACGGTTCAAAAGCAATTTGATGTTGCCAGACTGAAACCTCTACAAAGCCTCTGATCCAGATCATATCAGCGCTGGAGTTCTCCAAGAACTGGTGGTCAAAGCAGTCCCTGACCTTGACCATCATTTACCAGTCAGAGAGAGACACTGATAAATATGGGCACCGATCCATCAGAGCTGCGAGATGCTATTATTGCGCCCATCTTCAGAAAGGGAAAACCCCTCAACCAAGTCAACTATCGGCCAGTCTCCCTCACAAGTGTGCCATGCATGTGATTATCAGACACTAATGCAACATCTGGGGTGCACTTATACATGAGCAACATGGTTTCCACAAATCAAGATCCTGCAAAACTCAATGATCAGATCTCACAGAGGAGCTGAATGAGAATATGGAGAACTGCCTGCATGCAGACATCGTCATTATTGACTTTGCTGAAGCATCTGATGACAGAGTCAACCAAGGTCTCCTTTCCTTTGAGCCACACCACCATGGAATGCAAGGCAAAATCAACCAGTGGCTCATGGCTTTTCTCAGTGAACGGCTGCAGTCAGAAGTAATGGAGCAGTCAGAATTTGTGGGCGTGCTCTCAGCCTCAAAAGTTTCCCAGAGATCCTTTGTAGGCCCAGCTCTTTTTCTGGCGTATATCAATGATCTCCAAAAACAACTCACCTTGCTGTCATGCCTGTTTACCAATGACATTGATGTCTGCTGCATGATGGGCCTATCACAAGACGGAACCAACTGCAGATGATCCTAAAGTCTAAAACTTGTGAAAACTGTCTTGAAGATTAGGAGCAGAGCTGGACATGGCCTTCCAGCCTGGGAACTGAATAGTCCACCCTGTCACCCGCAAAAAGATCGTAGCTGAGCCCCACAAGGAACTTCACAGCCACATCTAGGCAACATTCACCTCTGCCAAATTCCTCGAAGTTACAATCATCTGAGACCTCAACTGGGACAAGCACATCAACACCATTTAAGCAAAAACCAATAAGACATTCAAAATTTCATGATCTGCACACCCCACTTGAAAGAGACCACCTACAAATCCTTGGTCCAACCCATACAGTAATACACTTGCACAGTATGGGACCTCTACAACCAAAGTATAAGATCGAGGCTGCTTGCTTTGTTGTTAAGTGAAATCACACCACCTTCAGTCAAATCATTGTCAAGGCCATGGTCAAAGAACTTGGATGCCCCTCCCTCCAACACCACAGAAGACTGAAGAGTGGCAAGGTTGGCTATACTGTGTAACTTCTGTAAGATTCTTAACAACCAGGTATTAATCAACTGGTCCAAGATTGTCCCTGTCCTTAAAAAGAGATCAGATCATCTCCAACAACTGTGCCTGATTCAGTGCAGAAGCCAGTATAGGAAATTGTAATTCCTTCCAAATAGGAATTGGAATGAGCTGACAGAAACAGCTGTGGCAGATGGTACCCTTGACATATTCGAAGTCAAGGGTGTCAAACTGTTAGATTAGGTAGGAGTAAGTCCCCATCCAAATCTCTTCCCTTGTGGAACATTTTTTTTTTTTTTGGGGGGGGGGGGGGGGTTGTTTTGTTTTTAGGGCCTGGCTCATCCTTTGGACGGCTGGGATTTGCTAGTCCCTCAGTGGACGAAAAGCGAATAGTAGTACTAGAAGTCCATGCGGCAGAGTAATCATTATGTTGATTGTGGCCGTTACGAGGATAGTGATGATGATAATGTCACTGTTGGTAACGAAGAAAGAACTGGCTGTTGATTCCTGAAGTTCTTTTGATAAGAACAGTCATCAGCCATGTTATTTGTGAGTGTAAGTATCTCTTGAAAAGCCATCTGAAAAGAAGCTCGACAATGTCCAATCTTTCCGCACGAAGAAAGAAAGCAAACGTAAGAAATCAGAGCCATGTGCACTAGCATATTATTTTTCTAGTTAAAGAAATAACACGAGATCGTCCTTTCAGAAGCTGGTATGTGCCGTTGAAGATCTGACCTTGAGATGGTCATCCTATCGATGATGTTAAAGTAAATGTACCACAGAGAAATGGAAGTAAAATCGTATCTTACCCCCATCGAAATTTTGTACTTAGGAGGCCCAGATATGACGGTAGCTCTTTGATGAACTACAACTTTCTGCACCGCTTCCAGGGTCCTGAAGGCTCCTCTGAGTGGGGCTGACATTGTCGGTTTCCTTGTTAAAGTTTGATCACGTTCGCACAAGAGAATGGTTGTACTTCCGGTTGAGAGGGTTCCGGTGTTACTGGCAATCAAGGAGCGGTATGATTATTATAAAGTTTATAATGTAATTAATTTTTCTCTCTCACATTTGGCTATTGCATCTAATTATATTTTGTGTTACATGCATTTCACGCAATCAATTAGTTTACTTAAAATAGTTTGAAATACCATGAACTTTATGACCTCCCAATAAAACTTGGATTGGCAGGAAGTATACATTTTAATATTGTTATAATTATTTCAAAAGTATGCGTAATGTTTTGTCTCTTATAAATGCAATGAAATTACATTTAGAGAAGAGTGTGTAGTTTTGATTTGGTTACTGTCAACATAAAAATTGGATATGACTTTACGGATCAGGAATCGAATCCAACAAATGTTTGAGCGTTTTAACATCAAAATGGAGATCGACAAGTTGTGAGCTCAATTTCTGTTTAATTTTCATTCTGACATCCGTAAGTTTGGAAAGAGCCATTTAAAACTGACGTTAAAAGTTTGTAGAGTATCAATACGTAATTTAGATAAGTTAGAAGAAGTTGTGGTTGGATTTCTAGGAATCAGAATTTTATGAAAATTGTTGATCATTTTTTTAGTCTGCTAAGTAGGCCCTGTGCAAGCAGCTTTTCTGAAAAAAATTGCTCGCTGAGTGTCAGAACTGGAGATTGAGACAGTTCTTGTGTATTTCAGTTTGTGAAAATATTGTCAGTTTTGTTTATTGATATAGCTTGATATTCAAGCAGAAGGAACATGTGAAAGATGTTAACAAACATGTATGTGTCAAGCCTTCAGTGGATTCTTAAAGTGGAAGAGAGATTGAGTGTGAGCCAGCTTGCTACACGAACATAATTTGTCAGTTTATACGACCGGCATCAGTTTGTTGATGATAGTTCGTAGTTTCTGGTGCATACGGTGTGTTATCATGCCTTCATAATCAGCAAAACTTCGACATGGACAACTGGCAGTTCAGTCTGGATTAACATCACTTATTGCACTGTAAATTACTCATATATGACACATACTGACATAGTGACATACTGTCACATGACTGTTCTTTTCCAAAAGCAGTAAGTATACACTTCTGTTAGTCTGTATCAATAGATGTTACTTATTGCCAGTTATGCCCTCTGGCATGTAGGGCAGCAACGAAGATCCACCACTTGTCTGTTTTGGGCCAGTGTCTGAAGTGAATGGTGCCCAATGTGTGCTTCAGGGTTGTGAGTTCTCCTTTTACTGTTCAACTCCAGGTAATCTTTGGCCTTCCTCTATTGCCTCTTCCTTCTGGAGTCCAGTGAAGGGCTGTCTGTGTGATGTTACCTTGCTTTCTTCACATGACATGTCCAATCCATTTCCACCACCTTCTCATGTTGATGGTCTTCATGTTCTTCTTCAGTTGTTGTTTATATAACAAGTGTTTTTTATGGGACTAGGTTGTCATCCCCATGCCCAGCCCCCAATCAGGAGGGCAAGTGGGTCATGCTTTGTCCGGCCTCTACCCTTTGACCTGTCCAGCTTGGGTGGCCCTACCAGGAGCATACGTTAATGCTGGCATAGCTCTAGGGGTTTCTGAGGTAGACAAGCCCCCACACCCACCCACCTGCATCTCCTTCCCCCCTCAGTTACAACTGCTTGCCATGGGACGTTTTTGTCACAAAGGGTAATGATTAAGATTTTTTTTTTTTAATCCAGCATTCAAACTGCCTGTCAAAAGAAAGTATATAACCTGTGAATGTAATTATGTATGATTATCTGAAATGAAAATGAACATACCATGTGGTGAAATTGATGCTCATTTATTTAAGCAATCACTTACTTTTTTGGTTCCAGTTTGGATGGTCCTTGGCTTGGGGAGGACCTAATGAGTAACTGAGCACCTTGGGTTTTAGGATTGATTGGTTCCATTGTCTGTACAATTTGTTTTCAGCCAGATCAGTTTTGTCTCACACTCACACTGTCTTTCCACCTTGGAGTTTCATTATGACATTAGCTTAATCTGAGCTGAGGGAATAGATTGAAACTGACAGCTGGTGAAAATTAATATCACAGAGTCAGACTCAGACTGTCAGACTGGAGTGACTTATAGTTATACTATAGTTAGCCAGAATGATCAAAACTGAAATAGAACAAATACTTGTTTTGATTCACTGAATACCCATGTCAGCTTACGAGTTAACATTAGATACGCTCTTGTGTGCAAAACAAGTATTACAACAATTATTGCCACTGATACCATAATACAGAAAGCTCTACATCTTATAAACTCGGAAGAAACAAGAATATGAATTATTGATTTTATGTAATTTTTGCATGTACCAAAGCCCTCCCTGTGAAAAACGACCTTGACAAAATGGAAAATTACTATGACCATAAAAAAAACCTTGTGGTTTTATATCAGTCATAACATTAAATCTATTATATATATTTGCCATCTGTATTCTTTGAATTTAGACTAATAATACTTTTCTAAGAATTAATGAAGTTAATCCAGTTGATGCTGCTGCACTAGTGATAATCATATGACTATGAGTAACAGTTACTTTTCTTTGAAAGACCTCTGATGATTTTTTTTTTAATGTAGATTGTAAGGCTTGTGCTGTGGCGGGTACCTGGCTTATGATACTTCACTTGATATTGATAGTGTACGTGTACTGAATAATCTGAATAACCAGGACAAATTTATTTCCTTTCCAGGTAGGATACAGACATGATGAAGTGACAGGTGAATTTTAAGTCCAGCAGAACAACACAGCATGGGCGCCAATACTTCCCTTCCTGACCGGTCACAGTCAGGTTCCCGTTCGGCTCTGGGTCGTCTTTACCAGGGCTATGGAACAGCTGACACAGAAGTGGCCATGCGAGAGAAAAAGAAGAAGGCGTCCAAGTTTGCCACGCTGCGTAAAAAGCTGATCCGAATGCGTAGGCACAGCCGGTCACAAGACTATGCCAAAGCTATGCGGGAAATGATCTCATCATGGTCTGTGAGAGATGTCAGTGGTCTGGTCCAAGAGTACGAAGCATCGTCTGCTCTCAAGGAACTCTATGTTGCAGCTAACTTTGCCCGTCCCACAGCGCACACTTTACGACAAGACTTATCAGCACTATATGACTATAAATTCTGTACTGATGTGGACCTCATTTACAGAGGAACCTGTTTCCCGGCTCACCGTGCAATTCTCGCATCTCGTAGTCCCTATTTTAGAAATCTGCTGTCTCGATATGTTGACTTTGGGGCACAGGTGCCCATCAAACTGAAGACACCCGGCGTTGACTTACCGTTGTTTTCTGCACTATTGCGCTACCTCTACACTGATGAGCTCAATACAAAAGATTTGCATTTAGAGAACAGTGAGATTTTGGCTCGCCTGGCCAGTGAGTTTGGTGTGCCCAATGCTCTGGAGCATGATTTGAAGACTTTGCTGGACAGTGGTGACTATAGTGATGCTTTGTTGGTGTTTGCTAATGAAGATCACTCAGATGGTTTATCCGCTAGCCAGGGGGAAGGCACCGCACAAGCATCCAGAACTTCAAAGTATGAGTTCCCATGTCACAAAGCCATCCTTGCAGCCCGCTCCCCCTTCTTTAGGAATCTCATTAACAGACGTGCTAAGTCTGGGGAAGAAGCGACAGAGAGGGCGTTGCGAGCTCCTTCCCGCATTGTACTTGATGAGAGCGTGATCCCGCGTCGTTACGCACGGGTACTGTTAGGTGCATTGTATCACGATGTGGTAGACATGTCAAGTGTGATGCGCGGATCCACCAGCATGTGCAGCCTGAGTGAGATCCAGGCCATGGTGTCCACTGGCAAGTGTCACATGACCATGGTGGACGAGGCTATGGAAGTCTACCAGATCGGGCAGTTCCTTGACTTCCCGGTTCTTTCACAAGGTGAGTTATTCTCATAAGAATGAGCAAATATCAACATATATATATATATATATATATATATATATATATATATGTGTGTGTGTGTGTGTGTGTGTGTGTGTGTGTGTGTGTGTGTTAATAATATATATATATATTAGATATAATGAAGTTTTTGTTGTTGAACAAGATATATTTGTTTTGTGACACAGACAGTCTAGTGCTAGTTGTTTAAGTTATTTAGCAGACAGTTATCTGTGACTTAAATTAGTTAAAAGTAAAGCCTACAGGGAATTATTGTGGTCATCCTTATCTAGTGGATACCTAAATAGGAATTGAAAATTGAATGAATTTGAACCTTTCATATGTATTTACTTTGTTAAAATGTTAGGTCAGATTTGATTTATTTTTTCTTTACATTTAAAAAAAAAGTTATTATTATAAATATAATAATTAATGAATTTGATAATGTCTATTGACATATACAACCAGACTTTTTTAAGAAGAGTCCAGTTCCACTGATGGTGTTGACTGGCATACTGACAGGCTGTGAGGATGTGATGGTGGACAACCTGTGTGTGGACAACGTGGTCAGTGTGCTGACCTGGGGCAGGGAAGCCCATGGGTCCCAGTGGGTGTCTCGGCAGGCCCAGCACTACCTTACCGAGGAGTTCCTGCAGGTGACGCACTCCAGCGTCCTGCACGACCTCTCCAAAGACTACCTCAAGGAGATCCTGTCTTCTGACTTCTTGCAGGTGAGCCAGTCTGCTGTGACTGTTAGTGCTGGTTGCTGGTTGATTCCAGTGCTGTTAGTTATCTGCCCCAGGGCTTGACATTAATGGTTGCCTGACTGCCCGGGGCAAGTAGATCATCATGTCGGGCAAGTATTGCCCTTTCCGAACTTGCCCAACTGGACAAGTTATATTTTCCAAGACAAGCATGTTTTGTTTTCAAAAATATCCATCACACTCCCGACACCGATCGTCTGACACACTTCCTCTAGCAGACGATGTTTTGTGTCTGAATGTGACAAGTGGTCACCGGAAAAAGAGAGCTATCATGCAGCCCTAAAAGGTGATTTGCCATTGGTTGCTATTTTTGGAGAGCCAATGGTAATTTTTCTTATAGCATAGTTCATCTTCCGCCCATCACATCACAACTAAAAAAATCACTTAAACAAAAAAAAAACCCTAACAGAGTTTGTTTCTATGACAGACCTGTTTACCAGTACTGTTTTGGGGTAATTTGTACATCATTTTGACTTAGAATACACCAGTACATGAAAATAGATTTCAGTGCAACTTATGAGGAAAGAAAAAAATGTTTTGGCCAACCAGAATTCTGTCCGCAACAACAAAGTGAGGAGTTTTGACGCTGCTCCCGTGGCGACTGGTTCTTTGGAGGAAAGTGAAAAGTTCACTGCTGGCACATGCCCGTCAGTGTTACATGACTGCCAGCCAGACCTGTCTATAGTCAGTCCAAGAGGGCAACCTTCATGGTTGGCTGTCCCATCTTCCTCCCCCCCACCCACCCTCACTCTTCCTCCACCCCTCCACTGATAACGTTGTCAAAATCACTGCCACGCTGTCCCTTCACCACCCTCCCATCCAATTCTGACTGTGATCTGTCTGTCTTTATGCCTCATTCAGTCTGTCTCTCTCCCTCGCATCTCAGTGTTAAGGTCAAGTTGGTTAATCAAAAAGGAAACAGCCATTCTGTAGAATCATAACTTAGACCAAGTTAACAGACATGACCTCCACAATCCTCCCCCCTTCTCATTCCTTCACCCCCCCCCCCAACCCCCCCTGCCCCCACTCCCCTAACTTTCTCTTTGACCCCTTCTCCAGACACCACCTCCCATATCGCAGACTTGCTTATTCTTACCCCCTCCCCACCTTTTTTTTTTTTACATGGTCAGACTGGGAATAGCAGAAAGGATGGAGGCACGGTAGGGGTCAAAGTCCAGTTTGCTGAGGGGTTGACACACATCAAAGGACATTGTGGAAAGCTCCGTTGCTGAGCAGCCGCCATGTACCACCTTCCCTCTCTGGGACTGTGACCCTTCACCATCCCCTTTCACTCACTCACACACACACTCTCTCTCTCTCTTTCTCTCTCTCTCTCTCTGATGCTGGGTGAGAACAACTGAAACCCATCCTGGTGTGGCCATCCTGGCAAGTGAATTTTCAAGAGTTGCGGTACCAGGCAAGTGAAAAACAGTAACTGTTGACCCCATCTAACAGAATCACTTGGATCTGTCAAATCCTGACATTGATTGTCTCACAGTACAAATGCTGGCTTTTCTTTTTAACACTGCACGTTGCTGTTTGCAGTGGAGCTTAAAAAAAAAAAAAATTCTGTGGCTGACAGTCAACTGCAAAAACATGCCAAAGGCAGTTTTTGTCAAGTGAGACTGAGAAAAAACTTGTTTTGGCTGTTCAAAAACAACAGTTATCTTTGGTGAAACCCAACGAAACAAATTTCAGTTAAAGAAAAGGGTTTGACTACTTCTTTGTATGTGTGTGTGTGTGCGTGTGTGTGCATGCACGCGATCACATGCGAGCATTTGGTGATGCATGTAAGTTTCTGAAAGTTGGGCAAGTGCAAATTCTGCCCGGGCAAGTGAATTTTCCAGTGACTTGCCCAACTGGGCAAGTGGGAAAAAAAGTTAATGTCAAGCCCAGTGCCCCTTCTCACTTTACACATTTTCTGTACAGAGTAAAGTAATCATTAACTGTATTAAATGGGTTTGTTCTTTTAACAGTCTTCTGTATAGATTTCAACTAGATCCCCCATTGGATAAATGAACAGTAACTTGGATTCAGTTCATTTACTGAAAATGACTCAGTTGCACATTTAAAAAAAAAGTTTTTTATCATTTTATTACTGGTTGTGTGCATTGATTAATGTTAGAATAGAAATTGATACTCCAAGTATTTAAGTGGTAGACGTAGAGGAATTTTGTGCATTGATTAATGTTAGAATAGAAATTGATACTCCAAGTATTTAAGTGGTAGACGTAGAGGAATTTGTAACGTAGAATTCTCAGACTTAACCAAGAATTCTCAGACTTAACCAAAAAGAAATCATTACTCTTGCATGGAAATTATGTTTATTCTGTGTGCTTTTGTATCTGGCAATTATTTGGTGTGTCCACTGCAGGCCTTAGTTACTGTTTATCCTGTTGTGGTTTGAAAAACTGAATGAAGTAAAAATAGTTTCTGATGCAGAATGAATAACCGGTTTTGAATTTTATTATGGATGATGAACAAAACAAACTGATGACAGGCAGGGGAACTGGAAGTTTTGACAGCTGTGATAAAATGGGGAGAACATCAGCTGGTGAAACGCATAGAAGAAAGAGGTAAGTGTGACATATCTGTCTGTGGTGCATTTTAGTCTTCTCTTGTTTGTCATTTCATTGTTTTTAAAAAGGAAATTTCATGTGATCTGATTTCATCTGTACCTTTTTCCCTTTCCTTTCTTTAGATCCATATCTATCGAATAGTCTGAGCATTGCTTTTCAAACCTGTCAGTATGTGTGCACGTGAATGTGAATATCCTGTTTTGATGCCTGTTGCTTTATATAATGTAAAACACTTAACAAGCAATCTTGCCTATTTTTTAAGATAGGTATGGTAGTAACTAAGTAAATGAATTGGATCCTGTCAAGATAAGACACATTTGATGATTTGTCCTGATATTTATCAGGTTATTATTTTTCAGTGGAGATTAATTCTAGCATGTATGAAAAATTAAAAAGATAAAAGGGAGCAGTACTTACATAACTTTAGTGTGTTAAGATTGAGACACTGGTCACAAAAAGGGAAAAAAAATGAGAATGGCTTCATTGATTGGTTAAGAATGGAAGGAACTCCACAGACAACAGGGCTTAAGCTGATTTTAAAACAATGGCAAGAGGGACACTGATCGGAAGGGCAAATTTTCAAACTTCATATTTAACTTGAAGTGCAGATATGATATATATTCTAGCCCTTTTACTATTCAACATTTATTACATCTTTTCAATATGAATTACATTTTTAGATTATGACAATACTATAACTTTCTGAATTTGATTTTTTTGAGAAAGTTCAGATTTTCTGCCTTGTTGTGTGTCCCCATACCTCTCATTTTGTTTTTGATATCACATCTTTTGAAGGTTATATGTGTAAAAAAAAAAAAAAGAAGAAAAAGAAGAAGAAGAAGAGTGAGTGTTCAACTTCAAACTGAACCAGGTGTGCCACCATGTGACTTTTGTCCTCCCTGCAGAGCCCAACTTGCTGACACACACGGCGCACAGTGTGGCCAAGAAAGGGGTGAAGAAGCGTGACCTGAATGATGTGGAGCTGAGGGAGATCATCTTTGACTTGCTAGCCTTGGTGCGTCTGGACCACATCATCCCAGCCAACAGTGACATCCTGTCCTCCGCCATCAAGCGTGGCCTCATCAGCACCCCCCCTTCCCACATGCTGGGCGACGACACACCCGGCCAACGCATTGGGGCCTGGACACGCATGAGGAAGTGTGGGGTGTTTCAGAAGCCCCGTCTATTCATGCCCTATTATGAGGAAGCGAAGGTGGGTGGGTGTTCTGCACTGTAGTGTACATATTTTGGTCAGTGTTCTGCACTGCAGCGTACCTGTTTTGTTTTGTTTCTGTGATCATCTGTATTACTGTTAAAACTTTTACTTTTTAGACTAAATTATACTAAAAACATTATCAACAAATTTCTGGATGATGGATGCAACGTCTGAATTCAAACAAGGATTGTACTCTGCATTTGTGTGATGCCCCCTTTCAGGCCGTGCTGGAGGACATGGTGGTGTGTGCCCAGGAGCAGGATACAAGCCGGGTTCGCATGCTCCACATGTCCACCATACCGGACACCCTCTACATGGTGGATGAACAGCACTGCTCTTCCGCCCCCTACGCTGTCTCTCCTGTCTCCACTGTGGACATCATTGCTGGCACTATACCAGGTGTGGATGTGGGCTTACTGCTTACTTTGTTTCTCCCTGTCTTCTAGAATGTATGAAGATTGTTTACATCCCTTGGACTTGTATGGTTTGTTCTGTATGACTCAAAGGCAGTGGGGAAATTCAGAAGTCACTTGCAGACACGGTTGGTCAAAATTGTGTTGTCTAGCAAAGATCAGTCTCAGCTCATTTTTTGAAGGCGTACAGCCTTTCTTCTTCTTCTTCGTTCATGGGCTGCAACTCCTGTGTTCACTTGTATGTACACGAGTGGGCTTTTACGTGTATGACCATTTTTGCCCCACCATGTAGGCAGCCATACACCGTTTTCAGGGGTGTGCATGCTGGGCATGTTCTTGTTTCCATAACCCATTGAACGCTGACATGGATTACAGGATCTTTAACGTGCGCATTTGATCTTCTGCTTGCGCATACACACTAAGGGGTTTCAGGCACTAGCAGGTCTGCACATATGTTGACCTGGGAGATTGGAAAAATCTCCACCTTTTACCCACCTTTACACCACCCTTACAGCCTTTAAAGTGGCTCAGCAAATCCTGAAAGATGTGGACAGTGTGCAAGAAAATCTGTGAAGTGGTGAGGGTGGTGAATCGGGTACAGATTTGGCGAATGATGATAACAGTCACAACCCACTTCGTGGCACAAGAGTGAAAGTAACAGTGATGTAAGTTTTGTGCCCAACACTGGTCAATCTGCGTCTGTATCATGCCAGGAGTAAAGTAACTGAACATGAACCAGTTGCCAGTACAAGCACTGTCATTCTACATTTGTAGCTTGAAAGGGAAGGGGGGATGAGGAGAGGAGTGGTCAGTCAAGCTCGCCACCAGTGGGGCAGGGAGAGGGGAGGGCTGTATCTGTTGGCTGGGTGCCAACATGCAGCTGGATGGCCCATTTTCTTTTCGGTCAAGCTCTAGTGTAATACTGGGACACTTGCACCCAAAGAAAACAAATCTGACTGGACATCTTGGAATTAATTGTGATGCAGAGAATTTTTTAACCACTTGATTTCATGGAATCATCATGCTAAATCTCCAAGGATATATCTTTGTATTTGAAGAAGCGGTGCACTTTTTTCTTCTTTTTTTCACGTATGTGGAAACCCTGAGTCTTTTTTGGCTCACAGTAATGACAAAATTCTTAAAATGTTTTGCAGGCAAGGATTTAATGTGCTCTCATTTGGCTTGAAAAATTAATCTTCTGGAAAAAGTATGTTGTGACTGCTGACTGTTTCATCTAGATTTGTTCTAATGTTCCAGTACCTTGAATTGTGAGGTAGCCTTTTGTCTTCTTTTTTTAATTTTAAAATTGGGCACCAGATGCAGTTTGTACATTTTGGAAGAAGAAATAGTTTTTGTTGTTCATTAGAATTATTTTACATTATACATGTATACATGTTACAGTTTTCATGTTCAAAATGCTTTTTTTATGAAATAGTCTTAAGAAGAAAAAAAAAAGTGTTTTCAGCCAACCCGTGTATGATTTAAGATGTCAAGAGTTCGTATGAACAATAAGTTCCCCCCCTTTTTTTTAACGGAAGTGGTGATTTTGGCTCACATGTGTTTACAGAAATGCATGAAGGTTTTCCCTCTTGTTAATATGTGCTTTTTGTCCTAGTTCCTGATCGTGAGACCTTCTCCATGATGGTGCAAAGAGAACAAGAGTTGGAGCAGTCTTCAGTCGCCCAACGTGCCTTCGCTCTGACCTGCATGGACCGTCGCTCTGCCCGACATCAACTCCAGCTGAGGGTGGTGCGTGAAGTGGGTCTGCCGGACACCGCCACTGAGGTGCTGCACAACGCTCACTACTACTACCCCACAGCTGACGTCACCCCTGCCCAGGCTGCCAACCCTCATCATCATCCTCAGTACCCTCTAGTTCATCCTCTCCTCCATCACCACCAGCAGCAGCAGCAGCACATGACCCGGTCCCTCAGCTTACTATCTCAGGCATCCTCATCGCAGAACTCTCAGCGCTCTCGGAGCCGCCTGGGCTGTGGCAGTAGCAGCAGTGGGGCCAGCAATATAACTTATGGCAGCAGGAGCCGTGAGGAGTACCGGGGAGGGGCGACCTGTGTGAACTTCGGTGGTTGTGCGGTTCGGGACTCTGCCCCTCTGGCCACCATGCAGGTGGACCTGATGTACCACACGTCCCCGTCACATCGTGCCAAGCTCACTCCTACCTCTGTCTCACCCACCAGCTCCTACAGCCCTCTGGAGGTGAGTCATGGTATTCATTTTAAAACAATGGCAAGAGGGACACTGATCGGAAGGGCAAATTTTCAAACTTCATATTTAACTTGAAGTGCAGATATGATATACATTCTAGCCCTTTTACTATTCAACATTTATTACATAACAAAGTTAAGTATTATTTTGATTATTCAGGAAAAGCTTAACTTCTGGTTTCACTTGCATACCATTCATCTTTCACTTGCTGATTTGTACATGGTTCAAAGTACACAACAGAATTTTAGCAGGTTCAAATTCTGTTATCTAAGAATGAAATATTCTTTGAAGAAAAAAAAGATTAGAAAAATGTGTGTTGAAGGGAAGGAGGTACTATAAAAGGCCTTTTTTATTTTAGAAAAAGAAGATAAAAAAAATACAGCTCTGAAGTACTTTGATAGTAACATCAGCCTTTCCATTACTTGTTGCAGCCCTTTTGACATTACTTGTAATATTTTAAGTAATATTTTAATTTCCTTTTTTTTCTTCTTCTTCTTTCAGACGGAGACTGGCAGTGACAGTATTCTGAGTGACATGATGCCAGACATTGCTATGGCAACCTCATCAATAGGTCAGCTCAGTTTGCACGACGAAGTTCAGCTGGACATTGGTGATGGAGGCAGTCATGGAAGCCATGGCAGTCGCAGCAGCAGCAGACAGAATACTCTGTACATTTGAAAAGAGGTCACACAATTAGACGACATGAATAGCTGACATAGGAAGCAAGGGATAGACCCTTGCATTAGTTTATTGACCTGCGGATGGTTTAACCCTCTTGCTGCCAGTTATATTTATTACTTATCAGAATGCCTGAAAGAATATGTAACACTGAAATTCTTTTTACTGACGTGAATGATACACATTTCCAGAAAAAGGTAATTCTATTGTGGTGGTTTTTTTTCTTTGTGTACTGCACCCACACCTGCACTGGTTATGCTTTTTATTCCTCATTTTACCTGGCAAGCAATCGAGAGAGAAAATAAGAGAGCATTTCCCATTAAATATGGAGAGAAATTCCTTGATAAATGTCCAGTAACCAATTGAAATTGTAAATCTGATGCTTTAGAGAAAAGTGATATGATTTCAGGTGGTAACATTTCTATTTCATAATGGCAAGGATTGTCCGTGATGAAGCATGTGACAAGTTGCTGATGGAAAAGCGTCACTGGCACATGTACAGGAAAAATGTTGACAAGCTATTCCATCACTGGCAGCAAAACAGTTAAACGAATGATACACTTATGACTGCTCAGGACATTATTTGTCCCCCTCACTAATGGTTGAGAGTGTAGTGGGGGAGGATTTTAGATCAAAACTTGAGTTAGAAGGTTGTTTTCCTGAAGACCAATGTGAAACTACAAGTTGTGTTGAGGGTACAAAGGAACGGTGTGTGTGGTGAATTAAAAAAGTACAAAAGGGTGACTTGCATGAAATGAGTAAATGAAGAGGGTTTGTTTCATTTGGTCTTTTGTGTATTTGTTTTTTCATTATATATACTCTTTTTCAAATTCTCTCTCTCTGTCTCTCTGTCTCTCTCTCTCTCTTTGTTCTCCCATCTTTTGTTTTCTTCCATTTTTTGTTTGTGTCTCTATTTTTGTATATCTTTCTGCCTCTCTCTCTCTCTGCCTGCCATTTTTGACAGAGTCGAACACGAAAATCACACTGATCATCTTCAGTTGAACATGAACATAATTTAAGTGAATGAGTTTTGTATTCAAGCATGTGATGTTGATTTGGAGCCAGGTACAACTCAACAGTTGACTTGAGAAGTTGCAATGTGCTGTTGGATACGAACAGAACAGTGTGAATGTACGTTTTTGGCACAGTGACACCCATGCGCTGTGTGTAAGTTCATTGCTGCTCTGAGTCATATCGCTTCATTCAGTCTTTGTCAAGGTCAAACAGGCTGTCTCGCGGAACAGAATCAGGTCCTGTTGGTCACATTTGAGTTGGAATTTTTGATGAATTGTTTAAATGCCCTCTTCAGTGTTTGCTTGCCATTTCAAAATATTGTAAATGTCAAGCAGTGTTGGTATGTCAATGTAAATGTTGGACAGGCTGTCAGAAAGCTTCTTTAGAGGAAATGGGGGTGGGGTGTGTATGGAGAGTGAGTTGTGCACACATGCTCGTGGTTTTTTTGTGCTGGGGTAATGGTGTAAAAGAGTTGGCCTGTGTGAGTACTGAGTTGTACCATTGTACAAAACTGGAAGTTTGCTGGATTCAGTGTTAAGCATGCTTGTCAGAGAACATTTTGTTTGTCAGTATAACATTAGTAATAGTTAATCTGACAAAGAATGGCCACTGACAGTAGAATGGCCACTGTCAGTACAACATTGGTAATAGTTTAATCTGACATTAAATGGCTGCTGTCCTGCACTGCTTAAGAAAGGGAAGGAAGCAAGGGCTCAGTGGGGTGATCGGAAAACTGCAGGTTATTTTAGTAATTGATGCATAATGCATCCCAGTTCTCTCTTCAGTTATTGACATATGTGGCTGATTGATATGCTGTATGTGTTGTTATCATTTACTGTTTGCTTGAATCAAATTCTTGTCTCGATGCTTTGGGACTTTTGCCTCGGCAGAACTGTAAACCGATTTTTCAGGACCAGCGGCCAATATACAAGGACATCACTAGATGTTTTCTCCCCCCTTAAAAAACAAAGTTCTCCAGAAGAATGGCTTGTGGTATGTTTGATACTTTAATTGCCTTGCCAACTTACATCTTGTTTTAGAAGAAAAAGGAAAAATATTAGGAACTGGAAGCATTAGTCTTGTTTCACAAAAGCACAAATTATGACTCCACTGGTGTGTTTTTTTTATTTTTTTTGTTTTTTGGTCAACACCCCCTGGCTCTGTCTGAAGCAAAACTTAAATGTTTGTTTGCTCTGTTCCAATCCATGATATCTGTCCATCCCTGTCTACAACTTCCATATTAAGCCAGAGGTGGCATAATTTTTTATTTTTGCTCTTCTAAGTGGGTTTTAATCAGTGTATATCAATTCATTTGTTTATAAATAGTGACGGTGTATCATTGTAAGAAAAAGAAAGTGGCTTGGAATGGGGGATGAGTAAGGGGGTGGGGTAGAAAATATGTTTGTCCATAAATTGTTCTGAGTATATTACAAAGCAGTTTGTTAGTGCATGCTTCAGCTTGTGTTTTGGGGTGGATGTACATAACAGTTAAGTTTTTTTTGTGTGTTTTTTTTTTTTTTTTTGCATGCCATTGTCTAGTGGGGTGTGCATCATCTGTGCTACTGATTTAGTAAAAGATTGTGAAAGATTATCAGCATCACATTATTTTGTGGTTCATTTTTTAAGAAGTTAAAATGTTCTGGCTTAGGTATTGTGATTTTTTGGCTTTTATTTTTCTTCTTGAATTCATTAAAAGTTGGGATTTTGAAGGCACAGTTTTGGGTGTTGTGTTGCCAGTTTCAAGTTAAATTTCCTTTTATTTGTTATTCCTCAACCCAGTTACATGTTAGTATTTTCAGGTCATCTTGCTTCAACACTTGTAATGAGATGTATTACTAATGAATTTCAGATTTCTTTTAGGGACAACAAGAATCAAGAAAACCACGACACTGAAAATGACACCCTTGTCAGTCTGCATCAGGACACTTCCATTAAGTTCATAATTCTAAGAGCAGTGAAATGGTTACTTTATTTTTATTTTATCAAAAGATTTTTCATCATTTGTCAGTGTAAAATTTCTTGTCAGTTTTCTTTTTTCTAGATTTTAGAAACAAACGAAATTCATTCAAATGAAATAGCATTTCAGAAGTGTGTGTCTTGAACAATTCTGAACTTTTACTTTTATTTTACATTTGTAGGCTGCATCTGTTTCAGTGAGTGGATACACTGCGAAAATTTCAGTCCTCCCATTTAGGCAGCCTGTGTATTAGGGGTTGGTGGGTGTTGAATATATTGATCCCAAGGCTCCCCCTCCAAATGCTGACATAGATTACAGGATCTTTAACAGTTATGTTATGATACTGGCAGGTCTGATCCTTTGTTGTCCAGGGAAATTGGACAAATATGTGTACATCATCCAGCAAATTCTTTCAAGATTTGAACCATAAACTCTTGGCAGGCGAGTCTGATGCTTTAGTCAGTAAATTGTTGCACCCATCAGTACTTTTTAGTTAAATGCAGAATGTCAACACAGTAATTGAGTAAATGAATGGGACTTAAAACAGGTCAATCTTATTCTTGAAACAGCCCAGAGAAGACCAAAACAAATGTGGTTGGTAGGATTAAAAAAAAACAACTTTATGGGAATGCTTTAATTGGAATGCTTTAATTGTGGTGTGTGCCTTGTACTTGACGAGAACTGAAATCGATCACAAACTCGTTAAATTTGTGTGTGTGTTTCTGTATAGAGTGTACGCATGCATGTGTGTTTGTGTGTGTGTATAAGAGAGAGAGATTGAAAACTGTATAAAGGTATCCAAGTGATACCTTCTTTTATTTTGGCTTTTCCAGCTGAACGTACATGCAAGATAATGTTTTGCAAGTCCATTGGATATTCTATAAAAGCTTTTTTTATGTATGAGTATTGGTAGATATTTTGACAAGGAAAACAAGGGTCACAGTGACTGCGTAACTATGCTTGATGTGGCAGTGTTGTGTCTTTGTGTGCTGTACTATTTCATTGGCTTATGTCATGATAAGTGCAAGCTGAAATTAAATGAATATTTTGTAATGATATGTACGGATGCAAACTGTCAGTGTGCTCTTTGTTCAATATTTCTGCTTCCCACCATTGTGTTGACAATTCCTGTCTCCAGGATGTCCCTTGGCGTCTGTTGTGGTTACAACATTATTCACTGTCTGAACTTGGCTTAAAACACAAAATTTTGCTTGGTTATAATTCTTGGTGAAAATCTTTCACCAATTAATATACCAGGGGAATTTGACCGTGCTTCAGTGAGTGCCTGTATACTTTTGTAGGAGTCCATAATTCTGTAGGAATGAATTATTCACAGTGCGATAGGGGCAGTGAAACTTGTCTGGAACAATCAAATGTTCAGTTGTTCATAGGGCAGTGTGCATGTGGACCTGTTACTAAATTTACAATACAGATATTGACCAGAACTTTGGTTTGTCCAAGGTGGCAGCATATTCAGTTTATGCATATATGTCTTGCTGCCCTGCGTACATGACAGAGGGCATAACAGGCAGTAAGCAAGCAAGAATGTGTCTGGAGTATTTTGTATATGTGTGTGTGTGTGTATAATGTATGAGCAGGTGTCACTGTCACTGCTTTGGTTTATGTAAGGCGACAGCAAGAAATAACTTAACGGAGTGTGTGTTTTTACTGTTACTACTAATTTGAATGTAATCTGTATCCATTCACAGTTAGCAGAAATGATACATGTCTGAACTGTTTAAATAAAGCATAGACGGCAGAATATTGATATATGAGCAGGTCCTGGTTATATGTTATCTTTTTTGAATTACATCTACATTTCTGGAATAAACAAATGTCCAGTAATTGCTATTTACTTTTGAACAACATGTTGTGTTTTTAAGATAAACAAATTTGCAGTAATTGCTTCTCATTTGCTATTGAATGTTATGTTTCTGAGATAATTTGCAGTAATTTTTGTCATGTTCTGTGTGTGTGTGTGTGTGTGTGTGTGTGTGTGTGTGTGAGTATGTGTGTGTGTGTGTGTACCAAGATCTTGTCAACACTGAGTGTGTTTGTTGTGTGAAAGTGAACAAGTCTCTTCATTTTTGTGTTGTTTTTTTTTTAAACAAGAACTGAAGTTTTTCGGTACTTCTTATCAAGTGATCTGATCATTGAAACCCATAGACCAAGGAAAAAAAGGCTTAATCTTTATAAAACAAAACAAAACTGACTAAGAAAAAAAATAAGTGTGATCATGAGTGAATGTGCTGGATTTCTGCCAAAGCAACAAGTCATATTTAATTATACATACTTAACCGTGACCCACTAGTGCAGACTCCGGCAGGGGTGTGACATTTCTGTCCTGTGCAAGTTATATTGTCCAGTGTGAACAAAACAGGCTCTGTTGCTTTATTAAATGGCCTTATGGAATTTCATGGTCATCTTTTGCAGTGACTTTGTACCTGAAGGCTGTCTCCAAACAGTAATTTGAGATAGTGATAGTAGTGTTCGGCACTACAGACAGTTTCGATATATTTTTTGATGAGTCGTCCCAGAGAATTTTGCAGTGCATTGAAAAAAAAAAAAAAATTTTAAAGAAAAAAACAACAACACACACACACACACACACAAAAGCATGTAGTGCCACAAGAAACATTTGTAGCTGCAAAATTGTACACAACTTGCCTGGTTTTGAAATATCTGACTTGTAAAATCAGAATTAGTAAGCCAGTATACAAATACTGTACATTTGTGCGACATGTAAAAGTACAGACCTGTAACATATCACCCGAAGAGCAAACCAGTTTTGCTGTTTTACTTTTAGGCTAGAATGTAATAACTTTTCCTTGTCAGTTTTGTATGTTGAGAGTATCAACTGTAGTGTAAAAATGTGCGCAGTGCCTTTACACAGTTGATGCATTCTTGTATGCTTTGTTTTTGACTGTGTAACAAATTAGTCGTGATATCTGAAAATTAGCCACATTTTAAGTAAGCAATTTTTTGACTGCATCAGATATCAGTAGTTTTTTGTTGTTGTTTTTGTGATAGAATGAAATCATAATAGATAGGACATGTTGTGGGTGTTTTTACTTTATAGCATTTCATGAGCTGTTCCAGCTGTATTTCATTTCTGTCACTTGTAAACCTAGGATGCCAGGAAATTTTCTCTTTTCTGTCGCTTTCTTTGTTTTTGGCTTTGTCAATTTCTTTCTGTTGTCTCTTCTCTTTTTATTTGCTGCCTTGCTTGGCCATTCACCTTTTTTTTTCTAGAAAGCTTTGAATATTTTTTGTCTTTTTCTGAAATTGATAGTTGGTCACACATGTCATATTCCTTTTTTTTTGGGGGGGGGGGAGGGGAGGTGGGGGTGGGAGGGAGGGGGGGGGGGCAGGAAGTGTGATGGGCTCACTGGCAATTTTTGGTTTTGTACATATGGAACACAGTTTTGTTTATAATGTATAATTGTGCTCATGTTCAGGTTAGTTTATTAATCCTCTGATGAAAAACAATTGATGGGATGGTCATTGTCAGAGGCATGTCATAGGATTGTAAGTGCATGCATGTGACTGCTACTAAGACATTATTTTCTTTTCCAGGTAGTTATGTTTTGTTTTTGTGTTTTCAGGTTTTAAGGGACTGGTTAGATATTTAGAGTTTATCAGCCCTGATATGGCCCTATGTGGTCACGTGGGCTATAAGCAGCAGAAGATAAAAAAAAATGTTAAATCCAAAAATACAGTGCTCTCTTTGATGATTTTGACAGCATAAGCTTTTAACACCTTGTGAAATCCTTGTTTGTGTTTCGGTTTTGTTTCTGATTGTGATTGTGTGTGTTTGTTTGTTTTGTTGTTGTTGTTTTTTTAATTAAGAGCAGCACAGACAAAACTTTGTTATAAAAAGCTGCAGAGATGATGTTCACTTCTTTTTCATTGTGATAAAAAATTTTTTTTTAAAGGATTTTACTGAGGGTCAGTGATCAAGACTACATTCTCCCCTCTCATTGCCATCTTCGCACAATACGTGCACCAAGAAAAAGAAGAAAAGAATTTCAATTTTTTGTTTTTTTAATGGGTCTGTGATCATTTTGTTTTGGCTGATGGAGACTGTTGCAGAATGACATTTTATTTTCTATGACAGCTTTTTGTGTGTGTGTGTTGTTGTTTTTTTTTCAGTGTTTGCACCTTTCCCTTTATCCCCTCATAGCAACAAGACGTGTATAACACTTGTTACCACGTGCTGTTGATAGCTCAGTGTTTTGTTGTTACTGTTTGGGGGACATTTTTGATACTTGGGATAAAAGATGAGCAGAATTGTACATACAGTTCCTGAAAGTAACTGTGTGTAGGCCAGAAAATGTGGTGTAGTATGATGAATTGTAAGTACTTTCCCACTCCAGACATGTATCATCAGATAGTAATCAGCCAGTACAATTTTGATCCATTTTATTTGGAGGGAAATGTGCTACCCCTCCTGGAATTCATTTCAGTGAATGATCTTTACAAGTCATCTGACCAAAAAGCATCTGACAGGCAGAAAGCCAACCACAAAACAAGAAAAAGAAAGTACTGTTGAGACTTTACATTTGTTACAAAGTTAGATAAAAACCATAATTTTTAGTTAATTGTTAAAAAAAAAATCACTTCAGATTACATTGGAAAACATAATTGAATCAATTGATATATGAAGGCTTGCCTCCCTGTTGAATAGCACTGGTTTCATACAGAAATCTGTTTATAGAAAATGGAAATACTAAAACTCTTCAGTGTTTACTGATTTTTTGTTTCTTCCCATGTGCTTTGAGCATACTTTTTTTTTTTTTTTTTTTTTTTTTTAAACCCAGTTCTTTTAAATCACAGCTGTTGAACCTTTTTTTTCTTTTTTCCTTCTTCTTTGCATTATGTGATAGTTTGTTTGGCTGAAATGTGAAGAGTTCATGCTTGTGATTGTATTGTTACATAAAAGGCAGAAACCTTTTCTATGGTTGCATTTGAAACTATGTTGATCTCGAGGTCTGTATCTTTTTGTCACCTTGTTATCATGGGGTTAATTTTAATGTGGTGACAGCTGTAAAGGGTGTTTACAGATTTTGCCAGTGCATGCCTGATCTGTTCTGGATGTAAAGTTTGTACATACACTGTATGTGACATTTGCCAAGTCTCTGCAATGATTACATCATGACCTCTGAAAATGTAAAATTGAATGTCTCAGTGATTTTGTAACACTTGAATGTTGCATCGTTATTTACAACAAATATGTACCTTTGCAGTTTTGAATGTCACTTTTACAGTTACTTCATCAGTTTAATTATTGTTATTAAATTATTATTTTCTTTGTTGTTATTGAGGCTGTGTACTGAACATGAATATTGTGTTGCTCATATACCATCATTCATATAATTTTATGTCAGCCACAAAATCAGTGTAATCTGTTGTGCAGCAAGCATAATCTCCTTCCCACACTGATGTAATACCTTCATTGGAAGTGTTCTGTTGTTGCTGTAGTTCACAAGCTTACAGTATCAGGATGATTACTTTTTGAATATTTGCTACATGCTCTTATGTTCACAGTCTTTTTTTTTTTCTTTCTAGTTTGTTTTCACATTTATTTTAACCACTTGAAAAGGAACTGCTTACATCATTGCAATGAAATTGTCATTTTTAGATTTTCTTCCAACTGTTCAAGTCCGTCCTATCCTGTCATCCACTTCCCTCCCTTTTTCTTCTTGTATAGATAGATCTGTCAGTTGGAGTCTTATTTTATTATTTTGATAAAATCTGCAAAAACATAACACAGATACAACACATGCATGCATACACAGGCACACACACATACAGCCTTACAATAATTGAAGGACTGTTTACCAGAGAAAATTTTTTTTTTCCACTCAAATGATTTCAAAAAAGAATTTCTCATCAGTATAAACATGTCCCAAACATCTGTGGGTTTGTGTTTCTGACCAGTCTAGTTATGAACAGGGTACCATCATGTGTGTGTATGTCATAATTTTATGTCTATATAAGTTTTCTCATTTTGTACCACACCACATTGTCTGCAGCCATTTCATCCTCCCCATCTCTGTCACTTTGTTTTGCTTGACAAGTGCACTTGTGATAATTGGGTAGTACTTAAACAAGAAATACTATTGCAGATGATGACCTGTTGACTGATGTGTTATTTGTTCTTGATGCAGGTAAATGGAGTGAATGATGGAATTGTTTGAGAATGTCATACAATTGTGTCATCGGGGTTTCTGTCTGTGTCTCCATATCCACACAAACACACACACACTCCAAAATTCATGTATGCAGGCGGACATGCTTTAGACTTTCTCTCTCGCTTTCCTGTCTGTCACACACACATTCACACTGTCTCTCTCTCTCTCTCTCTCTGTCTCTCTCTCTCTTACACATACATGCACATGTAAAAACCAAAACAAATTAATGTGGGAAGGGAACCTTTTCTCAAGGGTGGACAAAATTGACAGTTGATGGGAAGTTGTAAATTTAACAGTTTGTGCATAAGTCTGTAACTGGTTACAGAAGAGTGGAAGCAAAGAGAAAGCGCTGTCACAAATGAATGTGTGAGACTGATCAAGAATGAAGCTGACATGCATATTTGCGTATCTACGCATCATATTAGTAACAGTCTAGTGTGTTCCTGAAAATTCGTGAGAACTTCAGTTTCTTCCTGAATTTTACATCATCTGCTCCTGATGATGATAGTAAAATTTTGGGACACACACACATACAAACACACACACATAAAAATACATGGGTGCTTGCATGCACACATGCTGCAGTATTTCTTACACACACACACACACACACACACACACACACAGAGTTTCAGTGACATTCTTAGGAATAGAATTCAGGTAATGATTTTTATTATACTGCAGTACAAGGTAATGCGGTGCAAGGAAATAAAATGTGAAGAGTATCAACGATTATAACACACCTTCAGAAATTCTTTCAGAAATGATTATGGCCAGTGCTTCTACTTCGAGAAAATGTTTTGTCTCCAAAGCACATAACCACGATCTGTCACCCAGTTTGTATCTAACACAAGCGCTTAAAATGGAAGGGAAAAAGAAGAGGAAAAGAGAAAGAGAGAGAAAAGCAATTTGTGAAGAGCATACACAAGAAAAGCAAAACAAAAAGATTGGGTGTGTTGAAAAAACAAAACAAAAAGCGTCAGCATGGTACGTAGCCTACTTTGTGTGTGCTACACGTGCATGGTACTCCATAAATCATTGTTCCCACAGACGCTCAATTCCCACAGCTCTTTTGATATATTCCCTCACCTACTCTGTATCAACATGTGTTTTACAGAAAAGGGTACCGACACTGTCGGGCTAGTTGTACTTGTAGTTGATCCCATACAGGCGAACTCTGTAAATGAAGAAATGCATTAGTCGCATGTCATTTGGCGTGATGTAGTGGAAGGTGATCGGATATTCGTTGATCGCTTGGGGACCCTGGAGAAAGAAAAAAAAAGTGCTTTTCCATTACTTCAAAAAATACAGATTGGAAGTTAAACTTATTTTTCCAGTTAACGTGACACAAAATGAATAGACAGCCTGAAATATAATGTTGTTTAATAATAATGATTGTGATAATAATGATGATGATGATGATGATGATGAATGCCTTTGTGATAGCACAATATCCAGTATGAATGGTGTTCAAAACGCCTTTAAAGAAACAAGATGCAAAGCCTTCAAGACTTACCTGTGCTTTGCGCTTTATCCAGTCAAGGAATCATGAGGGGGGAAAAAAGAGATTAAAAAAGTCGTTGAAAAGTGCTCTGTATTAAATATGATATATAAAGTTTGGGAGAAGAAAAAAAAAAGGTATGCAAGCGGGATCGAACCATGCATGCTTGGTTCTGAAGCCAGCATCCACACATGCGGCACATCTGATGTCATAAGACTAAATTTAATACTTAAAGCAATGTTGACCTTTTCTTCTTCATGCGTTAAATAGATGTGATTGTAGTGGGCGTAATAACGCCATTTAAATCATGTTTTTTGTGCGTTTCATCATCTCGATTATTCTTTTATTTCGGCGGTAAAGGAGACAGCTATCTCTTCAAGCACAAAGCAACATATAGTAGATCTCTAGATCTGCACGAACCAGTCGACGCCTACAACCAGCTGAAAGAAACAATCAATTCAATTTTTCTTTTATGTTCATTCCAGTTAATTCAGTGTCCACTTTAGAATATTTATATGCAGTGAACACGTCGATGGTGTTGTTAGTATTACTGTATGTGTTCTGTCCAAAATTTGTATTTCTTTTAATTGTGAACAAGAAAAACGAGGTCATGAATTCGAATACAACCTACATGCTAGTAGGCCAAACTCAGTGGGGGAAGTGGTTTGTAGAATTTTCGGTTTTCGGAACAAACCTCAACGAAAGAAACCGTTAATGATTCGGAAAAAAACGGCTTAATTCGGGGGACTTACAACCTGTTATTGGTTTGATTGTGAAGATTTTTTTCATACTATGTTTAAATCAAATTTGGTATTGGCAGACAAAGTATTTCCAGAGAAAATGGCAATGTTAAAATTTACCACACACACACACACACACACACACACAGACAACCAAACACCGAGTTAAATGATAGACTCACTTTGTTTACACAAATGAGTCAACAAACCAACTAAAACGTCTTCCAGAACACGGCGTTCACCTTGTTCGTAAAAACGTATCCAAATAGTCGATGCCTGGGTTATAAGTATAACTAGAAGGTATTTCTCTCAGCAAGATTTGTTCAAATTACTTTGCTTTTTTTTATGTGTGTGTGCATGCGTGCGCGCGCGCGTGTATGTATGTGCGCACGCGCATGTCGGTGTCGCAAACATGAAAGCTGCAAAAAATGTTAATATAAATTATTTTTATTTGACTGTGCATGAAAAATACTGCACATAACATAGATGTGCTTCCCTCGAATACAAACTTGGTGAAATGGGGGAAAGCAGAGGATCCTGCGTGCCCACTCTGCCATGGCAAACAAACAGTGGAACATGTCCTCAGCTCATGCAAACTGTCGCTAAGCCAAGGACTGGAGGCACAACCAGGTGATAAAGAAATTGTACACGTTGTGAGCACTGTTCAAGGAGCACCCGCACCACCAGAAGTTCCAGCAGAGTTCCTCTCTGCAGAAGGCAATAAAGTCTGGCCAGGAACAGCTGTAACATCGAAAGCATGGAAACGTGGGCTGCTTGATGGTGCCGAAGATTGGGAATGCAAGAGCGGCATGAGACCTGACATAGTACTCCACTCCAAGGCAATGAAACAAGCGATTCTGACTGAGCTCACTGTGCCATACGAAAGCAGAATGGAGGAAGTCCACATCTACAAGACCGAGAAGTATGCTAGTCTAGCCAGCAGCCTGAGAGGATCTGGCTTCCAAGCCAAAGTCCTCGCCATAGAGATTGGTGCAAGAGGGTTTGTGAGCGCATCCTACAGCCTCATGAAACAGCTGTCGATATCTGGCAGAGAGAGGACATGGGCTCTCAAGGCAATGGCAGAAGCAGCAGAAAAGAGTTCCAGCTGGATCTGGTCGAAGAGGGATTAAATTTCCCTACCCAAATTAGGCGTACGATGGCTCAGTGGTTAAAACGTCTGCCAGAAAGGTGACTCAGTCCTGAAGTAGCGACCACCCTGGAGGCGCGGGTTCGAGGACCAGGGAAAAAAAGAAAGAAAATAAGGTGACAATACAAAGGCATCCAGGAGTCATGACCTGGGTGCGGCCCGGCCCCCCTTTGAATGTAAGAAGTTAAGGATCGAAACACTTGACTTCTTCTCTGAAGACCTTGTACGGTCCAGCTCTTCTTAGAGTTTCTTATTACTGTAGGATGTGTTGTTGCGCTTGTCACACACACACACACACACACACACACACACACATATATATATATATATACTCACGCGTGTGCAAAGCGTGCTCGTGCGCACACACGCACACACTCAAGGGCATACCTGCAAGCTATGTAACAGCATTTACCCGAGGTAACTGATCACGCAGAATTCACAAAGTGCAGGTTCTGATTGCTGGTCACTGGAATCCACATGAAGGTTGCTGAATAAATACTATTGCGCAGCTCCAGCCCTCTTGCTCTCCCCCACCCCCTCCCACCGTCGTGTCCTCCCATCCCCTCCTGTCCCCTCGACCTCTTCCACTTTTTTTTTCTCAAGGCCTGACTAAGTGCGTTGGGTTACGCTGCTGGTCAGGCATCTGCTTGGCAGATGTGGTGTAGCGTATATGGATTTGTCCGAACGCAGTGACGCCTCCTTGAGCTACTGAAACTGAAACTGAAACTCTTCCACTGTCCGGCGCACAGACCCACGCACATGGACACGCCGGAATTTACATGAAGATTTCTGAATAAATACTATTGCCTCCAGCCCTCTGCCTCTCACCGCCCACCGCCACCCCCCCCCCCAGCCCCCCCCACCCCCCACCTCACACACCCCTACCCCTTCCACTGCATATACTGCATCTATAAGCAAACACTTAAGGATCGTAAAACGTGCACGTGCAAGCGAACGCTTTTGTATCTTAAATATGCACCTGCAAGTTAAGGCTTTTAGATCTTAGACAACACCTGTGAGCAAAGGATTCTGGATCTTAAACATGCGCCTTTTAGCAAATGTTTTTGATCTTGAACAATAACTACGTGTAAAAGTTTTTGGATCTGAAACTATGCAAAGGCCTTTCGATTTTAAACATGCACCTGTGTGGTGTGGTTGCCCGGTGGCAGCTCCAAGTCAGCTCTACCCAGGCAGGCAGCCTTTTTGTGCAAATGACTCGTTTGTAAAACGCTTCGAGACTGGTCTCTGACCAACGATAGGCGCTAGATGAGTATCGATATCAATCAATCAAAACCAATAAGCAAAGGCTTTCTGGATTTTAAACATCTACCTAAATGCAAGCAACTCACTATGCGCACAATGCCGGCGTCCCAGTGTTGGTAGTTCTTGCCCAGGCCTGTTACCACGTGCTTCATGGGGGTGTAAGGATGGAACCGGGAACCTCCCCTCGAATCAGTGGAGTTGAGGATCGGAATTCCCAGCTTCTCCATGCAGGCGCTCAGATGCACATCCTCATGAATCCCAAAATCTTCGCACTGGGGCGGGGTCCTAGTCCTCGTGCCCAGACGCTTCAGGGCTGCCCGGCTCAGCACATACCCCGCACCTCCGCTCGTGAAACCCTGGTGAAGGTGGAGATCGTGACTGTGTACTGGGTGGGAACTGGGGTAGGAGTGATGCCGTCGATCAATAATCAATCATATTACCTGGTGAAGGTGGAGATCGTGACTGTGTACTGGGTGGGAACTGGGGTAGGAGTGATGCCGTCGATCAATAATCAATCATATTACCTGGTGAAGGTGGAGATCGTGACTGTGTACTGGGTGGGAACTGGGGTAGGTATGATGCCATATATCAATAATCAATCATATTACCTGGTGAAGGTGGAGATCGTGACTGTGTACTGGGTGGGAACTGGGGTAGGAGTGATGCCGTCGATCAATAATCAATCATATTACCTGGTGAAGGTGGAGATCGTGACTGTGTACTTGGTGGGAACTGGGGTAGGTATGATGCCATATATCAATAATCAATCATATTACCTGGTGAAGGTGGAGATCGTGACTGTGTACTGGGTGGGAACTGGGGTAGGAGTGATGCCGTCGATCAATAATCAATCATATTACCTGGTGAAGGTGGAGATCGTGACTGTGTACTTGGTGGGAACTGGGGTAGGTGTGATGCCGTCGATCAATAATCAGTCATATTACCTGGTGATGGTGGAGATCGTGACTGTGTACTTGGTGGGAACTGGGGTAGGTGTTTTTATGTTTGTTGTATGTGTGTTAAGGAGTATGCGTATGTATGGCTCGCGCACACATGAATACTACGACAGATCAGTGGGTGACAATTTCTCTGAGCTCTTTACTTGCAGCACTTGATATCCTCTGCACATCTAGTTACGCGCATATCCGATACCATGTGGTGTCTATTTTTAGATAGGCTACGATGGATACAACAGGTGTGATGTCATCAATTAATCATAATTAACCCTCTTCCTCCTTTCTTACTATCATATACATACACTGACAGATACCTTCACCCCACCCCCCTCAATCCCCGGATCCCATATCCCACTCCCTCACCCCCTACCCACATACGTTCACTGACAGACGCCATTAGTCACCTGTTTTAGGAGCGGTTTGAAGTGACGGCCAGTGAAGAAAGGCTTGTCAGGGTCCAGGTGTGATAGGAAGTACCTCAAGTTTTCCATGATCACGTACGTGTCATCGTCCACCTGTCGCCACAGACACAGAATAAGAAGAAATATGTGTGACAGTCGCGTCCGACTTTGACCATCAGCAGAGAAGGCAACTGCTGTCTCAACTATCTGGGCTAGAATTTGATTATAGTAGAGAGTGTCCAGCCCAAGTTACATCCAAGAGGGTTTAAAGGACAACTGGTGTTGGGATGGTTCCCAAAACGCCAGCTAACCCCCAAGGCTGCAACACTATGAGCCAGTGCAATCTTGCCTCCTAGTTTGAGAGTCATAGTCTTTCACAAAAGACTAAGCTGTGAATGACTTCCCACTGCAATGGAGAAATCACTGATCATACAGCTCTCACTTTGCTGTTGGCCCAAATGTAAGCTTTTTTCAATCTGTGATATAAATTTAGCGATGGACGGAAAGAAGAAACATAGAACAGAATAAAAGACTCGCGTCTGACTAAGAGGGAACATACAACGGAACAGAACAGAATGGAACGAGGTTTAAGCAGAACAAAACCAAGTCACTGAGAGCACAGAACAGCATAACAAGATGGTGATGACATGATGATGATAGGGATACTTATATAGCGCCTACCCTCGGTCACAGACCAAGCTCTAAGCGCTTTTCAAACTCGGGGTCATTTGCACAACTGACTGCCAACCTGTATATAGCGCCGACTGATGGCTGAGACTGAACAGGGTGGGGGCAAGAACACACCCTTGCTTGACTCCGTTGGAGTCGGTCATGGCTTCATCATTGATGGTGAAAGAGCAGTTCAGTACGCTGTCAAAGTGTTCAGCCCATCTCTCAAGGATCCCGTCCTTGTCAGTGATCAGGGTAGAACCATCAGCACTGAGGAGTGAAGCAGATCCGGAGGTGGTGGGACCGTAGACTTCTTTCAGGCCGTTATAGAAGTTCTTCATGTCGTACCTGTCTGCAAAGCCCTGGATCTCATCAGCTTTGTTGCTCAACCAGGAATCCTGCATCTGCCGAAGCTTCAACTGGATGGTGCTGCGTGCGCTCTTCAGTATGTCTTTCTTTGACTGTGGCTTGGGATCTTCAATGTGGGCTCTGTAGGCTTGGCGTTTGTCTTCCAGCAGCTGCTTGATCTCAGTGCAGTTCTCATCAAACCAGTCTTTGTGCTTCCTGACAGAAGGCCCCAGGCACTCCATGGCAGTGTTGTACACCGCCTCATGCAGTGCACCCCATGCTGCCTCCACATTATGGTTGTCCAGCACGGTCAACTCAAGGCGTTCCTCCAGGGTGTCAGCAAAGCTCTGCTTGATGTTGCCTAGCTCCAGCTTGTTGACATTCAGGCGTTTGGGTGCTTTCATGCCCTGAGGCCGTCTCTTGGGCTGGATGCGGAGGTTGAGTTTGGAGACGATAAGGCGGTGGTCTGTCCAGCACTCGGCGCCGCACATGGCCCTCGTGACTCGTACGTCCTGCCTGTCCCTCTTCCTGACGATGACAAAGTCGATGAGATGCCAATGCCCAGAGCGAGGATGCATCCATGGCGTCCTGTTACGGGTAGGGAGGCAGAAGACGGTGTTTGTGATAAGAAGGTCGTGCTGTTACAGTTACCAACCCCATGCTTCCCAATCACGCCTTCCCAGGAGGTGCTGTCACAGACAACTCTCGCGTTAAAGTCACCAAGAATGATGAGCTTGTCTGCGTTGGGAACAGTGGTGATGACAGCGTTCAGGTCCTCGTATAACTTGTCCTTGATCTCATCCGGGTTGGTCATGGTGGGCGCGTAGGCGCTGACAATGGTGGTAAACTTCTTCCCATTGCATAAGGGGAGTTTCATCGTCATCAGGCGATCGTTCACTCCTTTTGGGGGGCCAGCCAGCTTGCCAAAGAGGGTTGTCTTCACTGCAAAGCCAACTCCAGCCTCATGTTTCTCCTCAGGTCCGCGCCCACTCCAAAAGAAGGTGAAGCCTGCGCCTCGCTCACAGAGTTCGCCTTCTTCTGCCAGTCTGGTCTCACTTAAGGCAACGATGTCGATGTTGTACCTGGCTCGTTCACTCGCAATGAGTGCTGTGCGTCTCTGTGGTCTGTCTGAGTCGCCTCTGTCCAGAAGCATACGCACGTTCCATGTGGCAATGGTCAATGGGGTGTCTCCTTGTTTTCTTCTTTCTTTCCTTTGTGTGTCGACCGCTTGAGTGGGGCCCCCGTCAGCCGCGGTATGCTGACTAGGGTGGTGTGGAGCAGGCAATGTTTAGGGCACCTTTTCTAGCCCCTTCCTCGTGCCATGGAGGTGAGCAGTGCTGTCCTGAAGAAGGCTGCTCAGTCGCTCAGGGGGCTGCCGATCTCCACCGCTGCTCCAGTCGGTGAAAAACGACCCTATGGCCTGAGCCGCTTGTGTGCATGTCCGCGGCTACGACTGCCAGTGTACCCACACCTGTCGCTTCGTCGCTCGCCTGTCGCCACAGGGCTTGGGGAAAATGATGGTATGGGATGAAGGATGACTGATGACTTGCGCGATGACTTTGTTTATAGTGAGGAAGAGTTGCGCACCGTCGACCTCACTCTCTTGTCCGAGACCGTCTGTATCCAGTGGCAAGACGAGGTCAAGACTGGAGATGGAAACGGATGCAGTGGATGTCCAGGATGTCCTATGTGCCTCATCCTGCCCTCAGCACTCCACAGTGCTCTGCTGCAACCGCCTTCACCTCCATTGAACCATGTAGGTTTCTTCCGCAGAGTCCGCCAGATCCAGTCTTCACATGCTTGGGTAGACAAGCCCTAACTTACTGAGGGTTTGAGACCCGTCGGCTACCCTCACCTAGTTTAGCCAGCCTGTCAAAGCCGTTGCCCGGGGGTTGGGCGCTGCCGCATGCTAGCAGCTTCTGGGACTCATAGGTGAGAGCTGGGTGCCGGTGGGGACCAATAGAGGACGAACCACTCCCGGAAGCGCGTGACAAGCCCCCCCCCCCGCCCCCCCAGAGGTACTACCCCTCCCGTACACCCCCTAACCCCCAAACAGATCTCAGGCACGCGCACATACACAAACATGTAACCACTCAATGGAGCACAACCTACAGATCACACCACATAACACACCGCACAAGAGCATGGCTCAACACGGTACGACACAGCACGACATCGACACATAAAAGCGAAGCACACACGGCAAAACAAAAGTACTGCAACACAACGCAATGCACCGCACTGCAACGTGCACGACACATTCAGTATAGAGCTAGGTTAAGCAATGCGATGAGAACCAATGTTATTATCTCTCTCTCTGTCCCTCTCTCTGTGTACACACACACACACACACACACACACACACACACACACACACACACACACACATTTTATCATATATGTATATATAGATAAAAACAAAAAACAAAATCAAACAAACAAAAAAACCCACCACCACCACCACCACCACCACCACCACCACCACAGCACAGCACAATAAATCCCAACACAGCCCGAAGCAAAAACAAAACAACACACACAATTATGCAGGTTAATTATGCAACCCCCACCCCACTTGTTCCCCTTGTGGGATGAATAAAGTAATACTTCTCTTCACTACAAGTTTTCATTCATCTCCACTTGGGGATGCCAGATGTGCCTTTCAGCTCCGACCCACCCTCTGAAGTCCCTGCACCACAGAATTCCTCTTTCCCAACACTGTCTAATTATTGTTCTGATTTCAGAGAATCTCTGCATCTTGCATCCACACCTATTCCCTTTTCCCTTGCCTGTTTGCATACTGTAGTGTTTTTTTGTGTGTGTTTTTTTGGGTTTTTTTTTTTACGGATACGGATGGTTTATTCAGTAAGGCCACGGCCCCTCATGAAGGGGTGGTGTAAACAAACATTACATAGGTAATATATTCAGATATGTAACATAACACAGTTTTAACCTGAAAATGAGAAAAAAAAACAAAATTTTTTTTTGGGGGGGTGGGGGGGTGGGGGGGGGGGGGTGGGGGCTGGGGGTCAGGGGGGGGGGGGGGGTCGACCACCGTTTTATTTTGTATATAAATCACACAATGCCAAAGTAATCAATAGCGTTTATGGAATAAATACGACTTTTCATTCACTGATTTTGGGCTTGTTACAAATATATGGAAGGAAAATGTACAAGTGATACAGTTAAGTGTACACAACTTGGAAGCAATGTTTTTCTTTCTTTCTTTGCATACTGTAGTTGATAAGGAGGTAAGACCAAGGCACACAACGTACAGCTTTTTCGCAGAAAAAAAAACAAACTATCATGGTAATTTAATATATACACTTAAAAAGACCGAAAAGATCGTTTTAAGTAAACTACAGAAACAATAATCACAATCATGAACATGCAACAATCACATCCAGAGAACAAGCATGAAACGTCATACTACAATGGAACACGGACATACGATAACAATAAGCTTCTCAACAGTTTTCTCATCTTGGGTGTGTCATACAGCAGAACCCAGAATCGAAAAGTTGCATGTTTCTATGTTCTCTCACCACCTTCATCGACAGAACTGATACATGGAAGTCTTGGATTGAACAGGCTTTGAGTGAACTGAGTTCACTGCTGCCTTAAAAGTTGACTGGTCACGAGCGCACGACTCACTGGGGGTATGGAATATACAAATACACTCTGCATGCACTCACCTCCGAAAACGGAGAATGACTACCCAAATGCCCGTTCATACTGGGCACGAACATGGGAGTTACAGCCCACAAAAAAACACACAAAAACCCCACAGTAATGACAGTTTCAGTGTTTGCAAGCAAACTTCACAACAACATTGCATAACAACACGCGAGTCTGCAATATCCCCCCCCCCCCACCCTCCCACCTCCCACATACACACAAACACACACGCAATAGCCGCAGACACCTGCATACCAACGATTCCACTCCACTCCATTCGAACTCTTACCTTCATAAAGAAGTCCGCTCGATCAAAGTAATGCTTGTACGCGTATTCGAAGGCCTGAAAAGTTTTCTCTGTCAGATGCTTCCGCCCCTCGGACACGTTCAGCGGGATGGTGGGCAGGGTAGGGTCATCGGTAGAGCTGACGAACAGCAGGATTCCAGGGCTTACCCTCTGACCCCACGTGCTATTCACGGTCACGGCACGATCACGTGTCTGGGGTGACGTCAACACCCATACCAGCACGCGCACTCGTCGGGCGAGGCGGACTGCATGTTCGTCATCAACTGGGGAGAGAGAGAGAGAGACGCTTTGACGCTTTGACATTTTTATTGTCATTACTTGTAAGGGTCTATTGACAAGGGGGTGACGGGGATTAATTCTTAAATCCCCTTAAATGCAAAGCAACATTCTGCTTAACAGCATTTCATCAACAAACAAACAAACAAAAAAATCTCTAAATATAACTCTCTCACGATACATTAAGCAAGCGGAACACACACACACACACACACACACACACACACACACACACACACACAAAGAAACTAATCATTCAAACTCGACCACCCATTCTAGGAGTGATATAGTTCAATATATCAATTATCTACCTTACCAAATTAACATAAGAAAATAAAATTTACATATGGATATCCTCCTCATTTACTCTGGTGTGTTCTGATCATTGTGATTATGCCTTATTTTTTGTGCTTCTGCGATAAATTTAGCTACTGACTGTATGATATATTCATCATCAGACGATAAAACAGAAAAAACATCATGTCTTTTAGCTAGATGAGATTAAAAAAAAAAGTACATTTTTCTCTTACTTTATCGTATAATTTACAATGAAACAAAAAATGTTTTTCGTCATCTACACTAGATGCACACAAAGGACATGGCAATTCTGTGGATGCTGCAGGTTGAAACCACAATTTATTTGCATTGAAACCAAATGTCCGTAGCCGAAATCTTGCATAATTTAACCTGTGTCACTTATCTGTGATGACTGTTAGATATTTTTCAGTATGAAATATACTTTTGAATGAGAAAAACCAACTATATTTCTCTTTGCTTTCCATATCTGACTGCCAGTTTTGTTTAAAAGAACAAATCAATCTATCTCTAAATTCTGATATAAACTGCTGTTCATTTCCCACTTCCTGATACATCCACACAATTCCAAAACCGTGTTCAGACAAAACCTTTTTTACACTATAAGTCCAGTTTTCTTTTCCTAATTCCATTTGTAACAGCATCATCTCGTAAGCCTGTCTGGGTAAACGTGATTGTGGAAGTTTCAATAATTTCAACAGAGAGAGAGAGAGAGAGAGAGAGAGAGAGAGAGAGAGAGAGAGAAGCTCTTTCAGTCCAGTAATATTGGTGAATAAATCGGCTTGTGTGCAAACTAATTCCTTTCTAAAGTTTTTATATTTTGCGTGAGTACATAGTTTTTGTGTGTGTGTGTGTGTGTGTGTGTGTGTGTGTGTGTGTGTGTGTGTGTGTAATGCAACTGTATAAAGTCTACCGATTTTATGATGGGGAGGGGGGTTGGGGTGGGTGGAGGGGGGGGGGGGGGGAAGTTGACCGAAAAGTATTTGTTCAGAATGGTATCTGGTCAAATGGTTATCTTCTTCTTCTTGGCTGAATCGGTCAGGCATTCTAATCCAGTGTACACCAGTTATCAGGGTTTGAGGCCCCGTTTAGGTCAGGTGTGGTGTTCTATGGAAAAGTACTTTACTCTGATTTTCCTCACTCCTCCCAGAAGTGAACGGGTGCCTTACTTCGACTGGGGGGAGGTTGACTTAAACGGCCGTGGAGGGGAGAAGTGGGCCCCGTCTTTCCGTATCTGTGCTACGCCTCAGACAGTGGATGCAATTCCACAGTTCCAATGGCCGTAAAAGGCTATACAGGACCCTTAACACTTCATCGTTATTACACTTATTGTCATTACGAGTAGGCCCACTATCATCATTGTGATTACAAATATCATTACTTTGTTATGATGACTGTGCTGACTATTACTGATCATCGCTGTTACAGCAGTTAACATAAGAACGGTGATTAAATTAATGTGTCCATTTATGCGACACTGGACACGGTCGGGTACTTTATTGTTGTTTTGTTTCATTAGACACTTCTCTCACACACACCCACCCGCCGCTAAACAAACAAACAAAAAAACAACAACAAACAAGCCAAAAACAACAACAAAAAAAAAAAAAAAACAACAACAAAAAAACAAACAAAAAACAAAACAAAACAACAACGAAAAAAATCTGAGTCAAATTAATGTTTAAGAATCTTAAAAGAACAAAAACGAAATATAAGGAGTTTGGAATATTATCAATAATGATGTGTCTTTTGTTGTTGTTGTTGTTTTTGTTTGTTGTTGTCTTCAACAATTTCATTGGCTAAATTTATATCTTTCGGTAGACCGAAAGGCCCGAAACCGAACTTCCCACACGTGACCCCCCCTTCCCACAACGCTTCCCACAACCCCTATCAGTAGAGTTGAGTTTTAAAACGAGGGAACGAGCGATGACGTCACGAAACAAGGATAGTCAGAGTTATTTCCCTTCATTTTCGTCCACTTCACTTTTGTTGATTATACGATCAGACTTTCTCGAATAACTCGTGCTCTAGATCGATTAACAAGTGTAAAACGGAAAAGCAAAGGAAAATATGAATAACGTTGACAAGCTTGATCTTGAGGCAAGATGTACATACATCGATAAACTTAGCTTTGTGAATGGCTTCGACCTGTACGATTCAATTGAGAGTGATTGTGTCTGGTGTCTGCGTGTGTCACTTTCACTCTGTTGTGTGAGCCTGTGTGTTTCTTTCTTCGATTTTACGCCTGTTCACTGGAACGGAAAAAAGTACGCACGCACGCACGTTCTGTTAGTGTGCTGTCAGTATGTGTGCTTGTATGCACTGATCAAAACAAAATTTAGATCAGTGGCTTGTGAGTGAGTGTGTGTATGTGTGTTTCTGAGTGGTGTGTCAATGTGTATAGTGTGTTAGTGTATGTGTTTGTGTGTTGTGTGTGAATGATTCACAGCGTGCTTTGTGTGTGTGCTGTGTCACTGTGTGTGAGTTTGTGAACGTGTGCCACTGTGTGTGAGAGAGAGAGAGAGTTTAGAGAGAGAGCGCGCGCGCGCGCGCGCGCGCGCGCGCGCGTGTGTGTGTGTGTGTGTGTGTGTGCATGTTTGTGTGACTTATGTGTGTGTTGGGTGTGGAGGTTGGTTTCAAGGTATGTGAGCCAACAGCTCAAGCATAGATATACACACCCACATCATCACAGCACAAAACAAACACACACACTGACACTGCACACACACACACACACACACACACACACACACACACACACAGAGTACAGGGCAATTTTAACATAATTCTACCTCATTATCTTATAAGGATAAGATGCAGTGTGTTCCAAATTTCCAAACTGAGCAAGATCTACAATGACACTGAAAAGCAACTGACAACCCAGGCTCACATTAATTATCTCTCCTTTGTTCATCAGAAGCCGGGAACCCGGGTCGAGACTGACGAAACTAACAATAACAGACACAGGCGAGACTGATGAAAACGAAAAGACACAGGTAAATAAAATCAGTTATTGTTGGAAAACATCTTATTTTTTTTAGGCAATGTCCTGCTGTGAAGCCGTATGATTAGCCAACAGATTGTGGACCTTCATCTGAACACGGGTCAGAATTCACTTGAAAACCTCGTGAAGACTAGCCGATTTGTAGAGAACACTTCAGAATTCACTTTATTTCGTAGCTAACAACATTGTGTTATCTCGTCTTGAACAAACACGCAAATGTTCACTGGTATTTGCAAACGTCACTGTGGTGCGCCGCATAGCTGCGATACATGCCTGCCTCTTTGTTCTGTGACTTCTTCAACCTGCTTCCTGCTGCAGTTTCAACTATGGGAAATCATTAAAAATCGATACCCAGTGAGTCCCAATTCAGTATTGCATCCTCAACTTGTACAGCCGATAATGCAGCAAGTGAGTGGCATTGCTCAGTATCTTTGTGGAGACGATCGTAGTTTAGCACCGCGTCACGTAGTTTCGTTTTCGTTAGTTGCACCTGACCGGCAAAATGGTATCCCGTCCCACAATGCACCGCGCGTGACGTCATCTTCTCAAGCCCTATTGGCTAACGCCATTGGGGACAAGTTGTTCAAGACGTCAGTTGGGTCTTGAACACCTCCTCCCAAACCTCCGCCCACCCACCCACCCACCCGTGTTCCCTCACCCACTCCCAATGATAAGAGTGTCAGAAAGTATATATATATATATATATATATATATATATATATATATATATATCTAAGAAAAAAGAAGAAGCAGAAGAAAAAAAAAAACCCACTCACCTTCAATAATGTCGTCAGGTCCGTGTGACCGTGCAGAATCCGACTTGTTGTGGTCCCGCTCTGACGACAGAGCGTTCACGAAAGAACTCACCACTCGGTGGACCCGGTATGAGGCGTCCGACAGTTTGGTCACTGACATCAGCAGTAGTAACGCCGCCAGGCACGTGACCATCAACGTCACCACTACGAGGAACCTCCGCGGCAGTGCCATCTGGGGAAGTGGTGTGAAACACTGAGCTCGGGGGGGAGGGGGCGGGGGGGGGGGGGGGGGGGGAAAGAGCAGAGAACTAAACTTAAAAAAAAAAAAAAAAGCAAAAAAAAAAAAAAAAAAAAAAAAAAAGCCGACAACAAAGGAACGTCACTGCGGTGATTTTGCTGTTGTTGCAGAGTTACGCTCCTTCCTTCAGGGCTGAGACTAGTTGGCTTACCCGAAGAATGGATGATGGCACAAAAGCCGAAGGATGGAGGTCACGCCTATGCAGTATTAAATTAGAATTAATGTGGTGTGGTGGCCTAGTAGTAAATGCGTCCGCCAACGGAGCGAGAGAATCTGCGTGTAGAGTACGTGATCGAACCCCACATTTGCCAAAATGTTCTCCCTCTCCACTAAACCTTGAGTGTTGGTCTGAACGCGAGGTCACGTCTATAGCATGCAGGTAACGCACGTAAAAGAACCTACGGCAACGAGCTGTCCCTGCTAAAATTTCGTAGTAAAATGCACTTTGATATGTATGTGTGTGTGTGTGCGCGCGCGCGCGCGCGTGCGTGCGTGAGTGTGTGTGTGTGTGTGTGTGTGTGTGTGTGTGTGTGTGTGTGTGTGCGCGCGCGCGCTCTTGAAGAACCAACGAAGGCATATTGTGCAACTGACGTCGTATTTCCAGAGCGCTTGTATGTTCCTTGACTGAGGATAGGCGTTATATTCATGGAATCTCAGCGGATGAAAAGATCAACGTTTTACAGTATTTTTAAGATAAGATAAGATAAGATAAGAATAACTTTATTATCTCCAACTGGAGAAATTTGGTCAGGTGCATCATCACAACATAGACAAGTAAACAACATGGGGACCATAACTGTAAAAGCCAACAACAGCCCCTACAAATATTATGAAGATACAAATGTAAAAAATATCACATACATCGTTTCATACATACATCCACACACTGCAGGTAATAACTAGTATTCTTAATGTAAAAACAGAAAGAATTAAGAAACATTATTTGAATATAATTATAAACATAGCCTACTATACTGCACATTGATTATAATAGACAGATAAGATAAGAATAAAGATGAATTGCGGAAAACCACAACCAGATAATCAGCACACACCCGCACCGCACCCCCCCTCCCCACCACCCACCCCACACACGCGGATAACTTGATTAAACAAGAGTAATAAACATATGTTCTCAAATAAAATCATTTTTCACATTCAAAGATGGTAACTGATGCCGCTTACCACGACTTGAGTCGTCTGCTTTATGTTTAGTGAATAGCACGATAGCATGCTTCTTTCTTTTTTCCAGCTCTCTCTCTCTCTCTTGATTAAGCCAAACAAACCCAAAACCATAAATTGTTAAATGTCTCTGGACATCCGTGACCCAGCAATCTTTACCATTGTCATGAATATTAAGAAGCATGTTGTATGATTTCTTCTGGTTTTTACGAGAATATAAAGAACGTATATCTGACTGCTGGTTTCAAGGGTGGAATGAAAGAATCAAGGAACGTGAAAGATATTCTGTGTACAGATTGTTCAAAACTGAATTATCTTTAGAACCTTACTTCGAAAGTATCAAAAATATTAAACTTCGTGACACATTCATTCGATTCAGGCTTGGCATATCTGACATAAAAACACATAAATTACGCTTTTCTTCTGACTATGGGGTAGATTTATCGTGTCCTTTGTGTAAATGCCGATTGGAAGATGAAACGCATTTTCTGTCGATGTGCACAGCAACCGATGATTTAAGACAGAAATATTTTACAAAAGAAGACGTGAAGAAACTTAAAATACATCCCATGGCGTTTTTGTGTGATGTGCAACATTCAAACAGCTTAGCAAAATTTATTTACCATAGCTTAAGACTGCGAAGGGACTCAGCGTAAATGATCTCACATACAAAGCTTCATTTCGAAAACCAATTCTTAGAATGCAAAATGCCATTCGATTTATGTTGCCACTGTTTAATTGATTCGTTGGTGGAAATGTATGTTAATCGATTGTGAAGATAGTTAAATTGACAAATGTTATTTGAATATTCTCTCTCTCTCTCTCTCTCTCTCTCTCTCTCTCTCTCTCTCTCTCTCTCCCCCTCCCTCTCTGTGACTACGTAATCGGGTCGATGGCCTCGGGTTACTTAGATATCAACCTCAGCAGTAGTCTACGATGATTGTGCGTATACATACCGTTAGATATTGTTTTGTCTTCCTTATGAAAAGCAATAGAATGTTGTGAAAAGTGTAGGAGGGAGGGAACGTTCGAAGGGGTGGGAGAGGGGGGGAGCGTGTTTTCCACGGTGATATGAGCATGTTGCTTAAGTCATTAAACCATTTGAACCATTTGAATCTCTCTCTCTCTCTCTCTCTCTCTCTCTCTCTCTCTCTCTCTCTCTCTCTCTCTCTTATCATGCACTGAGCAATTGAAGAATCGTCACTTTAATACATTGCTTGAAGAAGAAAGTCGAATTACTTGATTTCAATAATACCATTGTTGTATTGTACTGTATTGTATTGTATTACTCTATTTTGTCACAACAGATTTATCTGTGTGAAATTCGGGCTGCTCTCCCCAGGGAGAGCGTGTCGCTACACTGAAAGCGCCACCCATTTTTATTATTATTATTATTTTTATTTTTTTTTTCCTGTTTTCCTATAGAAACGTTTTCCTATCACAATGTTGTTTTGGGAAATACAAAACACACCCACAACAGACCTACTTTTACTTGTACAGGTATTGTTAAACAAACAAGCAAGCTGAGCAGAGCGAGCAAATAAAAATCAGTCAAACATAGCGACGTGGCCACTGTTGTGACATGACATGTAAAGATGTTGACAACAGAACTTTGAAAAGAAAGGGCTACAGTATGAGCTGTCCGTACTGCAATTAGTTACACAAGCTTTACATATGTGCATTACATATACATTTCATTACACTGCAGAAGAGTGCAGTAAGCTCAACACAGCATGGTACACCGTAATGGAATACGATTTAACTCAATATACTGTAATGCAAGATAATGCAGTGCAAGAAAATAAAAACGCAAAGAGCAACGACAGAAATCCTTCGGAAATTCTTTCACGAATATGGACAGTACTCCTATTTAGAGAAAGTTTATCGCAAAGACACATACCACAATCTGTCACCCTATGTATATTAACAATAACGAAGAGACAAACCAAAATCCTAAACACACACACACACACACACACACACACACACACACACACACACACACACACACGCACACACACACACACAAACGCATACAGATGATTGCATTAAAGAAAATGTATCCAGCATTACATACTCTCAAGCAAAACGACTCCTCCCCCCAAAAAACAACAACAACAAAAAACAAAAACAAACAAACAAAACAACAACAACAAACAAACAAAACAAAAAAAAAAAAACCCAAAAAATAACCCCAAAACAACAATAACAGAGAACTGCGCATGCGCCAGAAAAAAGGATTAAATGAGACAATGAACAAACAATTGGTTCATTTACAAACTCACTCATGCAATCAATTCTTTCAAAACATATTCACATCAAAAATAAAACCAACAAATGAAACCAATATGAAATAAAACATTTTATAAATGAGGGACACAATATTTCAGTCTCCGACAAATCATACACAGGTACATGAGTACACAATTTAAGTTTCATTTACAATATATGTTCTCATTTGAATACATATGTATGTGTGGGGTGACCGTTACAATAATAATTCAGCTAATATAGTTTTAATGAATCTAACTAGTTTGAACAAAACATCTTTCTTTTTAGAACACATCAATTTTTGATACTTAAAGGCACATGGGCGTATATAGAAAAGGGGTTTCAAGAATCTTTATGACTTTAATCAAACATTGGGCACAAAAATAAGTGATATTCATCCCCAAGTTCGTTACAATTGCACTTATTGCACTTTCCGTCATTTCATTCAGTTCTTATGAATCGTTCTTTTTGAATTGGTAGCTTGTGGTTCAAAAGTCTAAATCTTAACTGAAACCGAGCAGCATTAGAAGGCAAAACAACCAAGTATTTTTCGAATTGAAACCTATTCTCATACATACGGTAATAACAATAAATGAGATAATACCGTTTCAGCATTCCAGACTCCAAGCACAACAACACCGAAAACCCATCATTTTCAAATAACTCACTTCCCACCGCTTCACAACTTGGACAACCCTGGGCTTTCAAACACTCACACACTGGGCATACTCATAACACACACCACTCTTTGCGGAACGATCGTATCTTTCTGAATACTCATACACACAGGCAAAGGAGGATGAACGACCCCGAGGATTTGATATCTATCAGATAAACAGCCCCGAGGATTTGATATCTATCACTCTGACATTTGATGTTGTCACTCACCTTGGTATTGTCAAGCGGTGTAGTGGGGTGGGTGGTGGGATGCCGGAGGTTTCACGGTGAGACAGCATGGTGTGTGTGTGTGTGTGTGTGTGTGTGTGTGTGTGTGTGTGTGTGTGTGTGTGTGTGTGTGTGTGTGTGAATAGAATAGAATAGAATAGAATAGAATAGAATAGAATAGAATAGAATACTTTTTATTGTCATAAAACCTTAAAGTTTATAAGACACAATGAAACATAAACATGAGCATATTAAGAAGAGAAACATTCATGAACAAATTTCGCCAGCCTTGGCTGTATTTCTGTTAGAAGGATCAATTTACTAGGCTTTGCATTTGGACGACATATATCGATTAGGAATCTGTGTCTGTAAGTACTGTACTTTACACAATTGTCTAAAAGGTGAATCTCATCTTCTAAACTGTTACAAGTATCACACAGTCTTTGTTCTTTCGGTGTGTGTGTGTGTGTGTGTGTGTGTGTGTGTGTGTGTGTGTGTGTGTGTGTTGTGTGTGTGTGTGTGTGTGTGTGTGTGTGTGTGTGTGTGTGTGGGTGCGAGCGCACACGCACACATACGCACAAGCACGCGTGCACACACACACACACACACACACACGTCATCAAGATGGTGGAAAACGCAGGCTGATGAATTTCAACTGCCAGAGTTCATGTAATATTTCACAGACATGACAATTAAGGACAAGGAGTACAGGAAGTGTATATACTACACAGGAATCGACACCAGCCAGACTGAAGTCTGGATCTTCGAACACAAGTGAACAGCAAAGCAAGGGCGATCGAGAAGTGACGAAGGTCAATGTTTCTGCGTTGCAGACTGACCAAAGCCCAAGCAATCCTCGATGTTCATCGAGTGACGTTAATATGGATCTCGTGGAAAAATAACTGATCTAAATGAAATAATATCTTCTTTGCGTGTGCGAATTTCTTAGCTTGAAGAGTCATTCCGGCAACAAGGAACACGGGCGACGGATGGAACGACAAAAGAAACAAGAAAGGCAAGGCCTTCAAGACTCACTTATGATACACTTAAAAAAAAAAAATCCAAGCTTTTTATGTATTGAGTATAATTTTGAAAATGTAATGTTTAAGATGAGAAAGATCAGTTTAAAGCGAATTAAGTCCCCTAGCATTAATTACAGAGTATTTTCCCTTTTTTACTATCTGCACCAAAACGTTTGCAAAATAAATAAAACTTCCATGCTTAGCAAAAGAAGTTCCTGTTTGAACAAAAAATGATAATAATGACTGCTCTTGTTGTTGGGTCAGAATATCTGATCAAAGTGCCACGTTTAGATAATACAAAAAATATAAATATAACAGTAAATGCAGTTTGCAAATAATTAGGCTTCATTTTTTATTTTTTTGTGCCCATCCCAGAGGTGCAATATTGTTTCAAACAAGATGACTGGAAAGAACTGAATTTTTCCTATTTTTATGCCCAATTTGGTGTCAACTGACAAAGTATTTGCAGAGAAAATGTCAATGTTAAAGTTTACCACGGACACACAGACACACACACACACACACACACACACAGAGACAACCGAACACCGGGTTAACTCTCTCCATACGAACGGCGAAAGAGACGACGTTAAAAGCGTTTCACCCCAATTACCATCATCAAAATATTGCAAGCGGAAGGCTCTTATACTGAAGAGGTGAATGTTGACAAAGAATACCACACTTCTGACGACGGAAGCTAAAGGTTGGGTCATTCAGACACCCACTGGACATCCGAGGGGTCTGTGTAGAGGAGAAGAGAGGACTGGCCGTACTGAGTGAGTTAAAACATAGACTCACTTTGTTTACACAAGTGAGTCAAAAACGGTTCGTGACGCACACACGCAAACAGACACGAAAGACACCCATCAGACTCACGCTGATGCATTGAAGCATGGATCGAAACAACATCAAAGTAGACCTCCGATCCTACAGAGCCATTCATCAAAGAAAAACAAAACACCTAGAGCACCGAAGGAAACGATGTGACATGATTGATGTCTACATTTACTTACATGGCTTGTAGGATGCAGACAGATCTCGCCTCGAGCAAAACACCAGTTGGGACACCAGGTATCACTCCCTGAAGCTGGCCAAGGGACGCTGCAGGCTCATAGTACGCAGCTGTTACTTCTTCCAGAGAGTTGTGAACATCTGGAATAGGCTGCCTGAAGACGTGGTCACAGCCCCATGAGTTAATGGTTTCAAAAGCAGGCTCGACGCTTTCTGGAGAGGTAGCCCAACTGTCTATGATCCAGTTTGTCTCTACTAGTATGTAGACAATCTGCTAACCACACATGCCACAGTAATAGTAGAAAGTTATGGACCGTGTAAATGCCAGAAGGCCTGAACACTGATTTTTCAAGTTCAAGGTAAAAAGCAAAACGGATCGAGAACACAAATGACGTCAACAACAAAAAGGTAGGTAGATAGGTAGGCAGGAGCTTATATAGCCTCGCGGCTTTCTTGTGCTCCATCAATCGATTTGCCAGTATTTTTCTAGGTGTTTAGCGCAGCGTGTTACAGTTACATATAGAATTTCATATTCTATATCTTTAAAATTTGCATCTGCATCAAGGAGACTCTTAAGACTGTTAAGAGTGTTAGTAAGTTTAATGTTAGTCGGAAGAGAATTCCATTTACCAACCACTCTGATAGCAAATGAATGTTTCCTCAGGTTAGTGTTAGAAAACGGAACAAACAATTTGCCCGCATTGCCTCTTGTGATGTTAGATTTACTCAACTGAAATAGAGAGTCGAAATCAATGTCGTCCACTTGGTGAAATATTTTGTATGCTTGGATCAGGTCTCCTCTCACCCTTCTGGCTTTTAGAGATGGTAACCCGAGGTATCTTAGTCTTTCATCATAAGTCATGTTTCTGCATTCTGGCAATATCTTAGTCGCTCTTCTCTGTACCTTTTCTACCGACGAAGATTGTCTTTTAAGCAATAACGTCCCATACTGGAAAAATATTAGAAAAGAATCGTTTAAATAAATTGCTACACTACTGTGAATAAAACGAAATCATACCTGTAAACCAAGCAGAATTTAGAAAAAAGATCTGCAATTGAGCATTGGATTAAATTGTCTACTCAAGTGAAGCAATAATTTGCTCGTAGAAAAAGTATTCTTGCAAAATTCTTTGAACTCTAGACACGGGAATTCCACAAGGATCAATCATAGCACCCTTCCTTTTTAATATCCTTATACAGGATCTTCCTAAAGCAATGTCAAAAAATGTAACATTGGTTCAATATGCTGATGATATCTGCATGTAGATGAACGTCACATAAAAGAAGTCAACGCCACAAAGAACACGAGATTACATTAAGAGATTATATCAGACCGATCCTAACAGCCTTGGTCGATACATGTTTCAAAATGGATTATCATTGTCCACTGATAAAACCAATATAATGTTATTTAATGCTGGAAGCAACCGAGTTAAATTACCAACTTTCAGAACCTTTAGAATACAAGCAATGTGTCAAATGTTTTGGAGTTTTCCTTACTACAAAACTGTCGTGGAATGTCCATTTCGACTATATACTAAGTAAGAAAAAGTTTAAATCTCTTAATAAAGATCATTAGTAAACAGCCTTGGGGGGTGGATGTAAAAACTTCAATTCACGTGTCTACAGCACTCATCAGATCAAAACTTACATACGGTCAAGAAGTGTACTTTAGTGCCCCGAAATATTTACTTAACAAGTTACAAAGTTTAGATTGTAAAGCATATAAACTTGCAACAGGAGTCCCTACTCACGCATCAAATTTGGAAACGTACAGAGAAGCTGGAATTCTACCACTTGACGAAAATCGAGAACTTATGAATCAAAGTTTGTAATAAGAGCAAGCGCAAGTGATAATTAAATTGAAGAGGAGTTGAAAATTAGACCAGATACAGACTTTCCGAAAATGGTCAAGTCTTGTATCTTCTCAAATGACAATAGCAACATATACTTCTGACTTAATCGAAAGTTCCGGAATAGATATAAAAAAAATATATATGTGGCAGCCGCACATACTTCCACACCTATACCATTATGGGTGACACAGAGACCAGCTTTTGATATAAATTATTGTGATCAGAAAAAGGATGAAAATATTAATATCATGAAAGTGAATGCAAACATCCGTCTACATGAAAGATATCAAAACCATCTCCAGGTCTTTAATTATGGTTCAGTACTTGAAAGAAAAAACAACAACAACAACAACAAAAAACAAAAAAACAACCCCCCAAAACAAAAAAAACCCCCAACAACAACAAGGACAACAAAAACGGGTGCAGCTTTTGTAATTCCTGCACTTAAAATTGAAAGATAATTTTATCTTGGAAGTAAGCTATCCATATTTACCGCTGAACTAGTAGCTATAATGTGTGCGTTCGAATATCTGATAAATCTCCCAGTAACTATATTCAGGGTCGCTTTATTAGTTGACTCAAAGCCAGCCTTACATGCATTAAAATCGTTTGATATAAAAACTCGCCCAGATCATATTTTTGAAATAT